>NC_134364.1:6935667-7272167 GCF_048569485.1 Anomaloglossus baeobatrachus | reverse complement strand
GGCTGAGAAAAGTGGCTCCAAAGATGCTGCAAATCCGACAGCGGCTAATAAAAGCCCCCGCCTGCGATCAGCGAGGAATAAAGACATGTCTGTGTGTGAACGGGCCCCGAGGAGTGAGACGCACCTCCAGAGCAGAAATCAGCGCCCAAAAATGTCCTAATATAAACAGCCAGACATTACCAAAGGAAGCGAAAATATACACAACCCGCTCCATCCGGGAAACTATGTATACAAAGATGGCGGAGCGGGGAGGGGGTATGCTGTGTCCCCCAGCCATAAAGTGAGCAGAAGACATGGGGAGCCCACACTGCAGGGCCAGAAATGTGTGCACCAGCAGAATAGTGAGTGCAGCTCTGGAGTATAATACAGGAGGTAACTCAGGATCAGTAATGTGATGTATGTACACAGTGACTGCACCAGCAGAATAGTGAGTGCAGCTCTGGAGTATAAAACAGGAGGTAACTCAGGATCAGTAATATATGTACACAGTGACTGCACCAGCAGAATAGTGAGTGCAGCTCTGGAGTATAATACAGGAGGAAACTCAGGATCAGCAATGTAATGTATGTACACAGTGACTGCACCAGCAGAATAGTGAGTGCAGCTCTGGGGTATAATAATACAGGAGGAAACTCAGGATCAGTAATGTAATGTACGTACACAGTGACTGCACCAGCAGAATAGTGAGCGCAGCTCTGGAGTATAATACAGGAGGTAACTCAGGATCAGTAATGTAATGTATGTACACAGTGACTGCACCAGCAGAATAGTGAGTGTAGCTCTGGAGTATAATACAGGATGTAACTCAGGATCAGTAATATATGTACACAGTGACTGCACCAGCAGAATAGTGAGTGCAGCTCTGGAGTATAATACGGGAGGTAACTCAGGATCAGTAATGTAATGTATGTACACAGTGACTGCACCAACAGAATAGTGAGTGTAGCTCTGGAGTATAATACAGGATGTAACTCAGGATCAGTAATATATGTACACAGTGACTGCACCAGCAGAATAGTGAGTGCAGCTCTGGAGTATAATACGGGAGGTAACTCAGGATCAGTAATGTAATGTATGTACACAGTGACTGCACCAGCAGAATAGTGAGTGCAGCTCTGAGGTATAATTAAAGCTGTAACTGAGGATCAGTAATGTAATGTATGTACACAGTGACTGCACCAGCAGAATAGTGAGTGCAGCTCTGAGGTATAATTAAAGCTGTAACTGAGGTTCAGTAATCTGGAGTGTCATACAGTATAAGATGAGTACTATTCTGTATTTATGTTCCGCATTTGTTACACTGACGTGTGCACTATAAGTATGTGACCCCCTCACCTGGTGGCGCATGGTCAGACATATTGGGATTTCTGCTCTTGGAGAGGTTTCGCCTCCTGCTTCTCCAGATTTCGCTCTGGTGGGCAGCGTCCTCTCCTTTGGCTTCTGGACGCGGCTGCAGATAATTGTTACCTGGAAAATTACAAGTGACTTCCCGTTATCAGTTATCGGAGAGCTGCGCACCTGAAACGGCCAATCACAGGCGACGACGGAAATTAGGAATTACAGCTGTGATGAGAAGACGTGTGCGGAGCACGAACCCTGCGGTGACCTCCCCGTCTCCAGCGCGGACCCCGGACCCCTCTCATTACACAAAGACAGGAGCGGACCCCGTGCGTACGACCGCGACCAACAAGAACGCGCAATAAACATTCTAAAAATAAACCGCAACGGCAGAAGATCTGAGGAGCAAAGACTAAAAGCTCCAAACTAGGAGAGGCGGCCAGGAGCACTCAGAAACAAGAAGGGGCTCTGTCACCCGCAGCACAGAGTATTTCAGGAACACTCAGAAACAAGAAGGAGCACAGTCACCCGCAGCACAGAGTATTTCAGGAACACTCAGAAACAAGAAGGAGCACAGTCACCCGCAGCACAGAGTATTTCAGGAACACTCAGAAACAAGAAGGAGCACAGTCACCCGCAGCACAGAGTATTTCAGGAACACTCAGAAACAAGAAGGGGCTCAGTCACCCGAAGCACAGAGTATTTCAGGAAAACTCAGAAACAAGAAGGGGAACAGTCTCCTGCAGCACAGAGTATTTCAGGAACACTCAGAAACAAGAAGGAGCACAGTCACCCGCAGAACAGAGTATTTCAGGAAAACTCAGAAACAAGAAGGGAAACAGTCTCCTGCAGCACAGGGTATTTCAGGAACAATCAGAAACAAGAAGGAGTAAAGTCTCCTGCAGCACAGAGTATTTCAGGAAAACTCAGAAACAAGAAGAGGCTCAGTCACCCGAAGCACAGAGTATTTCAGGAAAACTCAGAAACAAGAAGGGGCACAGTCTCCCGCAGCACAGAGTATTTCAGGAAAACTCAGAAACAAGAAGGGGCACAGTCTCCTGCAGCACAGAGTATTTCAGAAAAATCAGAAACAAAAAGGAGTAAAGTCTCCCGCAGCACAGAGTATTTCAGGAAAAAAATGGCCTTTGGAGGCTCTGACCAGTTAAAAGTTAGAAGGTACAAAGCGCAAGGTCCCCAGCAGTGCAGAGTATTTCAGGACAAGAGTGTGAGGAAGAGCTAGAGGGCTGTGTCGCGTCTCTCCGCAGTCATCTAATGAGGGAAACTTTCCCTTTTTCCGTGTAACTTTCATTGCTGGATCCTTGAGCCTCTCCCGGTGATGGGAGCAGCAGTGATTCATGACTTGGCTGCGGAGCTGAGGCGCTCGGTGGAGCCCGGACATCACACGAAGGCCGCAGCGTGATGGATGGAGCGGAGCCGGGAACGTGCGCGGCACAGGAATAATGCGCTGACCTTCCACAATCCACAGCGACAAAACTGCCCGAAAACTCCCCGCACTCAGCAAAACTACAGCAGCTCCTCCATAACCCGGAGACGAGTACCGCCATCCACCGGAGACAAGTGCTGCCATCCACCGGAGACAAGTGCTGCCATCCACCGGAGACAAGTACTGCCATCCACCGGAGACCAGTGCTGCCATCCACCGGAGACAAGTGCTGCCATCCACCGGAGACTAGTGCTGCCATCCACCGGAGACTAGTGCTGCCATCCACCGGAGACAAGTGCTGCCATCCACCGGAGACAAGTGCTGCCATCCACCGGAGACTAGTGCTGCCATCCACCGGAGACAAGTGCTGCCATCCACCGGAGACAAGTGCTGCCATCCACCAGAGACAAGTGCTGCCATCCACCGGAGACAAGTGCTGCCATCCACCAGAGACAAGTGCTGCCATCCACCGGAGACAAGTGCTGCCATCCACCGGAGACAAGTACTACCATCCACCGGAGACAAGTACTACCATCCACCGGAGACAAGTACTGCCATCCACCGGAGACAAGTACTACCATCCACCGGAGACAAGTACTGCCATCCACCGGAGACAAGTACTACCATCCACCGGAGACAAGTGCTGCCATCCACCGGAGACAAGTGCTACCATCCACCGGAGACAAGTGCTGCCATCCACCGGAGACAAGTACTGCCATCCACCGGAGACCAGTAGTGCCATCCACCGGAGACAAGTGCTGCCATCCACCGGAGACAAGTGCTGCCATCCACCGGAGACAAGTACTGCCATCCACCGGAGACAAGTGCTGCCATCCACTGGAGACAAGTGCTGCCATCCACCGGAGACAAGTACTGCCGTCCACCGGAGACAAGTGCTGCCATCCACCGGAGACAAGTGCTGCCATCCACCGGAGACAAGTGCTGCCATCCACCGGAGACAAGTGCTGCCATCCACCGGAGACAAGTGCTGCCATCCACCGGAGACAAGTGCTGCCATCCACCGGAGACAAGTGCTGCCATCCACCGGAGACAAGTACTGCCATCCACCGGAGACAAGTACTGCCATCCACCGGAGACAAGTGCTGCCGTCCACCGGAGACAAGTACTGCCGTCCACCGGAGACAAGTACTGCCGTCCACCGGAGACAAGTGCTGCCATCCACCGGAGACAAGTGCTGCCATCCACCGGAGACAAGTGCTGCCATCCACCGGAGACAAGTGCTGCCATCCACCGGAGACAAGTGCTGCCATCCACCGGAGAAAAGTGCTGCCATCCACCGGAGACAAGTGCTGCCATCCACCGGAGACAAGTGCTGCCATCCACCGGAGACAAGTGCTGCCATCCACCGGAGACAAGTGCTGCCATCCACCGGAGACAAGTGCTGCCATCCACCGGAGACAAGTGCTGCCATCCACCGGAGACAAGTGCTGCCATCCACCGGAGACAAGTGCTGCCATCCACCGGAGACAAGTGCTGCCATCCACCGGAGACAAGTGCTGCCATCCACCGGAGACAAGTGCTGCCATCCACCGGAGACAAGTGCTGCCATCCACCGGAGACAAGTGCTGCCATCCACCGGAGACAAGTGCTGCCATCCACCGGAGACAAGTGCTGCCATCCACCGGAGACTAGTGCTGCCATCCACCGGAGACAAGTGCTGCCATCCACCGGAGACAAGTGCTGCCATCCACCCGAGACAAGTGCTGCCATCCACCGGAGACAAGTGCTGCCATCCACCAGAGACAAGTGCTGCCATCCACCGGAGACAAGTGCTGCCATCCACCGGAGACAAGTACTACCATCCACCGGAGACAAGTACTACCATCCACCGGAGACAAGTACTGCCATCCACCGGAGACAAGTACTGCCATCCACCGGAGACAAGTACTACCATCCACCGGAGACAAGTACTGCCATCCACCGGAGACAAGTACTACCATCCACCGGAGACAAGTGCTGCCATCCACCGGAGACAAGTGCTACCATCCACCGGAGACAAGTGCTGCCATCCACCGGAGACAAGTACTGCCATCCACCGGAGACCAGTAGTGCCATCCACCGGAGACAAGTGCTGCCATCCACCGGAGACAAGTGCTGCCATCCACCGGAGACAAGTACTGCCATCCACCGGAGACAAGTGCTGCCATCCACCGGAGACAAGTGCTGCCATCCACCGGAGACAAGTACTGCCGTCCACCGGAGACAAGTGCTGCCATCCACCGGAGACAAGTGCTGCCATCCACCGGAGACAAGTGCTGCCATCCACCGGAGACAAGTGCTGCCATCCACCGGAGACAAGTGCTGCCATCCACCGGAGACAAGTACTGCCATCCACCGGAGACAAGTACTGCCATCCACCGGAGACAAGTGCTGCCGTCCACCGGAGACAAGTACTGCCGTCCACCGGAGACAAGTACTGCCGTCCACCGGAGACAAGTGCTGCCATCCACCGGAGACAAGTGCTGCCATCCACCGGAGACAAGTGCTGCCATCCACCGGAGACAAGTGCTGCCATCCACCGGAGAAAAGTGCTGCCATCCACCGGAGACAAGTGCTGCCATCCACCGGAGACAAGTGCTGCCATCCACCGGAGACAAGTGCTGCCATCCACCGGAGACAAGTGCTGCCATCCACCGGAGACAAGTGCTGCCATCCACCGGAGACAAGTGCTGCCATCCACCGGAGACAAGTGCTGCCATCCACCGGAGACAAGTGCTGCCATCCACCGGAGACAAGTGCTGCCATCCACCGGAGACAAGTGCTGCCATCCACCGGAGACAAGTGCTGCCATCCACCGGAGACAAGTGCTGCCATCCACCGGAGACAAGTGCTGCCATCCACCGGAGACAAGTGCTGCCATCCACCGGAGACAAGTGCTGCCATCCACCGGAGACAAGTGCTGCCATCCACCGGAGACAAGTGCTGCCATCCACCGGAGACAAGTGCTGCCATCCACCGGAGACAAGTGCTGCCATCCACCGGAGACAAGTGCTGCCATCCACCGGAGACAAGTGCTGCCATCCACCGGAGAAAAGTGCTGCCATCCACCGGAGAAAAGTGCTGCCATCCACCGGAGACAAGTGCTGCCATCCACCGGAGACAAGTGCTGCCATCCACCGGAGACAAGTGCTGCCATCCACCGGAGACGAGTACTGCCATCCACCGGAGACAAGTGCTGCCATCCACCGGAGACAAGTGCTGCCATCCACCGGAGACAAGTGCTGCCATCCACCAGAGACAAGTGCTGCCATCCACCGGAGACAAGTGCTGCCATCCACCGGAGACAAGTGCTGCCATCCACCGGAGACTAGTGCTGCCATCCACCGGAGACAAGTGCTGCCATCCACCGGAGACAAGTGCTGCCATCCACCGGAGACAAGTGCTGCCATCCACCGGAGACAAGTGCTGCCATCCACCGGAGACAAGTGCTGCCATCCACCGGAGACAAGTGCTGCCATCCACCGGAGACAAGTGCTGCCATCCACCGGAGACAAGTGCTGCCATCCACCGGAGACAAGTGCTGCCATCCACCGGAGACAAGTGCTGCCATCCACCGGAGACAAGTGCTACCATCCACCGGAGACAAGTACTGCCATCCACCGGAGACAAGTGCTGCCATCCACCGGAGACAAGTGCTGCCATCCACCGGAGACAAGTGCTGCCATCCACCGGAGACAAGTGCTGCCATCCACCGGAGACAAGTGCTGCCATCCACCGGAGACAAGTGCTGCCATCCACCGGAGACAAGTGCTGCCATCCACCGGAGACAAGTGCTGCCATCCACCGGAGACAAGTGCTGCCATCCACCGGAGACAAGTACTGCCATCCACCGGAGACAAGTACTGCCATCCACCGGAGACAAGTACTGCCATCCACCGGAGACAAGTACTGCCATCCACCGGAGACAAGTACTGCCATCCACCGGAGACAAGTCCTGCCATCCACCGGAGACAAGTGCTGCCATCCACCGGAGACAAGTACTGCCATCCACCGGAGACAAGTGCTGCCATCCACCGGAGACAAGTGCTGCCATCCACCGGAGACAAGTGCTGCCATCCACCGGAGACAAGTACTACCATCCACCGGAGACAAGTGCTGCCATCCACCGGAGACAAGTGCTGCCATCCACCGGAGACAAGTGCTGCCATCCACCGGAGACAAGTGCTGCCATCTGTGGAGACACGGGGGTCACTGGGTGCTCTTGTCCACTAAAACCCGCCGCCTTTAGAAAGACAGCGTCGCTCATGGCTCATCCCAACTAAACGCCGACCTCCTCAACCGTGGGCGTAACACTACTGAGACAACACAGGGTGAGGGAACCACAATAATTAGACTTTATTGGATCCCCAAAATATTAACGGCACATAGCACATAACCAGCAAAACACAAATGTAACAGGCAACAGAGTCTCCCCCTTCCGCTGGCTCACCAGGAATTTAGAATGTCCATGCCTCAGAGGTTCCAGGGCTATTTACTCCAATCCAGCAGCACCCCGCTTTTGGCGGGCACCCACCAAGAAAGGAATAACGCCAGATTTAGGAAGCTGTGTGAGGTCTGCAAAGTCTGTAACAGGTGACTGAACTGTCCCAACCTGAGTGTCCTCCTTAGGTAGTCCTGGTATGATGATACAATCCTGGCAGCCGGAGTCGAAATCCCTAGGCTGTGGATATGGTCTCCAACCGGAACCGGAGTCCCTAGATTGAAGCCATAAGATATCCTGATCCTCTAGTCAGCTCCGAAGAGCTTAGACTGGATCCATCAGCATCCATCAATAACCACCTGGTGGCTTAAAGAAGCCCTCTCTCATAGCCACAGCCTTCCACTTGGATACACTGCGTCCTCATCGATTGGTTGGACAAGATCGCCACTCCCATTGGATGAATCTCAAGCTGCATGGACAATGTTCATCCAAATGATGTCTACAGAAAGACTGAAGATATGTACATGAAGTCTGCAAGTCACAGACTCAACAATGGCTACTAAGGTAATCACATTAGCAATACACAACTACAATACAATGGTTACTGGAAAAGTCTAGAGAACAATACGTCTGGCTTTCAGTGGCCAACACAATTACATGAGTCAACAAGAGTCTTGTAAAAACAATGAGGGACTTCTCCCCCGTCTATAAACAATCTATCATGCTGTCTGGCTGAATGTTAAGAAACTTTAACCCATGAGAGTCCATGTCGTCACACCATCCACCGGAGACAAGTGCTGCCATCCACCGGAGACAAGTGCTGCCATCCACCGGAGACAAGTACTGCCATCCACCGGAGACAAGTGCTGCCATCCACCGGAGACAAGTGCTGCCATCCACCGGAGACAAGTGCTGCCATCCACCGGAGACAAGTGCTGCCATCCACCGGAGACAAGTGCTGCCATCCACCGGAGACAAGTACTGCTATCCACCGGAGACAAGTGCTGCCATCCACCGGAGACAAGTACTGCCATCCACCGGAGACAAGTGCTGCCATCCACCGGAGACAAGTGCTGCCATCCACCGGAGACAAGTGCTGCCATCCACCGGAGACAAGTACTGCCATCCACCGGAGACAAGTACTGCCATCCACCGGAGACAAGTACTGCCATCCACCGGAGACAAGTGCTGCCATCCACCGGAGACAAGTGCTGCCATCCACCGGAGACAAGTGCTGCCATCCACCTGAGACAAGTGCTGCCATCCACCGGAGACAAGTACTGCCATCCACCGGAGACAAGTGCTGCCATCCACCGGAGACAAGTCCTGCCATCCACCGGAGACAAGTACTGCCATCCACCGGAGACAAGTACTGCCATCCACCGGAGACAAGTGCTGCCATCCACCGGAGACAAGTGCTGCCATCCACCGGAGACAAGTACTGCCATCCACCTGAGACAAGTGCTGCCATCCACCGGAGACAAGTGCTGCCATCCACCGGAGACAAGTGCTGCCATCCACCGGAGACAAGTGCTGCCATCCACCGGAGACAAGTGCTGCCATCCACCGGAGACAAGTGCTGCCATCCACCGGAGACAAGTGCTGCCATCCACCAGAGACAAGTGCTGCCATCCACCGGAGACAAGTGCTGCCATCCACCGGAGACAAGTGCTGCCATCCACCGGAGACAAGTGCTGCCATCCACCGGAGACAAGTGCTGCCATCCACCGGAGACAAGTGCTGCCATCCACCGGAGACAAGTGCTGCCATCCACCGGAGAAAAGTGCTGCCATCCACCGGAGAAAAGTGCTGCCATCCACCGGAGACAAGTGCTGCCATCCACCGGAGACAAGTGCTGCCATCCACCGGAGACAAGCACTGCCATCCACCGGAGACGAGCGCTGCCATCCACCGGAGACGAGTACTGCCATCCACCGGAGACAAGTGCTGCCATCCACCGGAGACGAGTACTGCCATCCACCGGAGACAAGTGCTGCCATCCACCGGAGACAAGTGCTGCCATCCACCGGAGACAAGTGCTGCCATCCACCAGAGACAAGTGCTGCCATCCACCGGAGACTAGTGCTGCCATCCACCGGAGACAAGTGCTGCCATCCACCGGAGACAAGTGCTGCCATCCACCGGAGACAAGTGCTGCCATCCACCGGAGACAAGTGCTGCCATCCACCGGAGACAAGTGCTGCCATCCACCGGAGACAAGTGCTGCCATCCACCGGAGACAAGTGCTGCCATCCACCGGAGACAAGTGCTGCCATCCACCGGAGACAAGTGCTGCCATCCACCGGAGACAAGTGCTACCATCCACCGGAGACAAGTACTGCCATCCACCGGAGACAAGTGCTGCCATCCACCGGAGACAAGTGCTGCCATCCACCGGAGACAAGTGCTGCCATCCACCGGAGACAAGTGCTGCCATCCACCGGAGACAAGTGCTGCCATCCACCGGAGACAAGTGCTGCCATCCACCGGAGACAAGTGCTGCCATCCACCGGAGACAAGTGCTGCCATCCACCGGAGACAAGTACTGCCATCCACCGGAGACAAGTACTGCCATCCACCGGAGACAAGTACTGCCATCCACCGGAGACAAGTCCTGCCATCCACCGGAGACAAGTGCTGCCATCCACCGGAGACAAGTACTGCCATCCACCGGAGACAAGTGCTGCCATCCACCGGAGACAAGTGCTGCCATCCACCGGAGACAAGTGCTGCCATCCACCGGAGACAAGTACTACCATCCACCGGAGACAAGTGCTGCCATCCACCGGAGACAAGTGCTGCCATCCACCGGAGACAAGTGCTGCCATCCACCGGAGACAAGTGCTGCCATCCACCGGAGACAAGTGCTGCCATCTGTGGAGACACGGGGGTCACTGGGTGCTCTTGTCCACTAAAACCCGCCGCCTTTAGAAAGACAGCGTGGCTCATGGCTCATCCCAACTAAACGCCGACCTCCTCAACCGTGGGCGTAACACTACTGAGACAACACAGGGTGAGGGAACCACAATAATTAGACTTTATTGGATCCCCAAAATATTAACGGCACATAGCACATAACCAGCAAAACACAAATGTAACAGGCAACAGAGTCTCCCCCTTCCGCTGCTCACCAGGGATTTAGAATGTCCATGCCTCAGAGGTTCCAGGGCTATTTACTCCAATCCAGCAGCACCCCGCTTTTGGCGGGCACCCACCAAGAAAGGAATAACGCCAGATTTAGGAAGCTGTGTGAGGTCTGCAAAGTCTGTAACAGGTGACTGAACTGTCCCAACCTGAGTGTCCTCCTTAGGTAGTCCTGGTATGATGATACAATCCTGGCAGCCGGAGTCGAAATCCCTAGGCTGTGGATATGGTCTCCAACCGGAACCGGAGTCCCTAGATTGAAGCCATAAGATATCCTGATCCTCTAGTCAGCTCCGAAGAGCTTAGACTGGATCCATCAGCATCCATCAATAACCACCTGGTGGCTTAAAGAAGCCCTCTCTCATAGCCACAGCCTTCCACTTGGATACACTGCGTCCTCATCGATTGGTTGGACAAGATCGCCACTCCCATTGGATGAATCTCAAGCTGCATGGACAATGTTCATCCAAATGATGTCTACAGAAAGACTGAAGATATGTACATGAAGTCTGCAAGTCACAGACTCAACAATGGCTACTAAGGTAATCACATTAGCAATACACAACTACAATACAATGGTTACTGGAAAAGTCTAGAGAACAATACGTCTGGCTTTCAGTGGCCAACACAATTACATGAGTCAACAAGAGTCTTGTAAAAACAATGAGGGACTTCTCCCCCGTCTATAAACAATCTATCATGCTGTCTGGCTGAATGTTAAGAAACTTTAACCCATGAGAGTCCATGTCGTCACACCATCCACCGGAGACAAGTGCTGCCATCCACCGGAGACAAGTGCTGCCATCCACCGGAGACAAGTACTGCCATCCACCGGAGACAAGTGCTGCCATCCACCGGAGACAAGTGCTGCCATCCACCGGAGACAAGTGCTGCCATCCACCGGAGACAAGTGCTGCCATCCACCGGAGACAAGTGCTGCCATCCACCGGAGACAAGTACTGCCATCCACCGGAGACAAGTGCTGCCATCCACCGGAGACAAGTACTGCCATCCACCGGAGACAAGTGCTGCCATCCACCGGAGACAAGTGCTGCCATCCACCGGAGACAAGTGCTGCCATCCACCGGAGACAAGTACTGCCATCCACCGGAGACAAGTACTGCCATCCACCGGAGACAAGTACTGCCATCCACCGGAGACAAGTGCTGCCATCCACCGGAGACAAGTGCTGCCATCCACCGGAGACAAGTGCTGCCATCCACCTGAGACAAGTGCTGCCATCCACCGGAGACAAGTACTGCCATCCACCGGAGACAAGTGCTGCCATCCACCGGAGACAAGTGCTGCCATCCACCGGAGACAAGTACTGCCATCCACCTGAGACAAGTGCTGCCATCCACCGGAGACAAGTGCTGCCATCCACCGGAGACAAGTGCTGCCATCCACCGGAGACAAGTGCTGCCATCCACCGGAGACAAGTGCTGCCATCCACCGGAGACAAGTGCTGCCATCCACCGGAGACAAGTGCTGCCATCCACCGGAGACAAGTGCTGCCATCCACCGGAGACAAGTGCTGCCATCCACCGGAGACAAGTGCTGCCATCCACCGGAGACAAGTGCTGCCATCCACCGGAGACAAGTACTGCCATCCACCGGGCAGAGCAACACAGTGCGGAGCGGCAGGCACAATCCTCACTGTCCATTATAAGAGCACACACTGCACAGCCCCCCCACACTACACAGCCCCCACTACACACAGCCCCCACTACACACAGCCCCCACTACACTCTGCCCCCACTACACACAGCCCCCACTACACACAGCCCCCCACACTACACAGCCCCCCACACTACACACCCCACACTACACACCCCACACTACACATAGCCCCCCACACTACACACAGCCCCCACTACACACAGCCCCCACTACACACAGCCCCCACTACACACAGCCCCCACTACACACAGCCCCCCACACTACACAGCCCCCCACACTACACACCCCACACTACACATAGCCCCCCACACTACACAGCCCCCACACACTACACAGCCCCCCCACACTGCACACAGCCCCCCACACTGCACAGCCCCCCACACAACACAGCCCCCCACACAACACAGCCCCCCACACAACACAGCCCCCCACAGTACACCTCCCACACTACACAGCCCCCCCACACTGCACAGCCCCCACACTACACCTCCCACACTACACAGCCCCCCCACACTGCACAGCCCCCACACTACACAGCCCCCCACACTGCACACAGCCCCCCACACTGCACAGCCCCCCACACTGCACAGCCCCCCGTACTGCACAGCCCCCCACACTGCACAGCCCCCCACACTGTACAGCCCCCCACACTGCACAGCCCCCCACACTGCACAGCCCAGCACACTACACCCCCCACACTACATAGCCCCCCACACTACACAGTCCCCCCACACTACACAGCCCCCCCACACTACACACAGCCCCCCACACTGCACAGCCCCCCACACTGCACACAGCCCCCCACACTGCACAGCCCCCCACACTGCACAGCCCCCCACACTACACAGCCCCCCACACTACACAGCCCCCCCACACTGCACACAGCCCCCCACACTGCACAGCCCCCCACACTGCACAGCCCCCCACACTGCACAGCCCCCCACACTACACAGCCCCCCACACTGCACACAGCCCCCCACACTGCACAGCCCCCCACACTACACAGCCCCCCACACTACACAGCCCCCCCACACTGCACACCGGGGACACAACCTGCAGAAGATAGCAGTATACAGAGGAGCTACACTGCACTCACTGTATATGTGAGGCCCTGGACTCCAGGGGTCACAGGTAACAACTCCTACCACATTACACCCCCCCCCCTTGTGAGGACACACCCGTCACCTGAAGGGGAGACCTGATGCCTCCCTCAGGGCCAGTAGGGCACACCAGGTGGGCGGAGTCAGGCGGAGAGGCACGCCCACCGAGGAGACGACTGTCCTGAGGCAGGAAATACAAACAGAACGAAGTGTACAGTGACAGTGACAGGAGGTGTAGAGGAGCAGCTGTCAGGGACCCGGGTAGGAGCCTGGGACCCCCGTAACGTCAGGCAGACAGACGGTGGTGGCCGCCTGCAGGAGTACCGGTACAGCAACCGGCGGAACCGTAGGGACCGGGCCAGGGTTGGAGCCCGCCGGACCTGAACCGGGGAGTCAACCATGTACCGGAGCACCAGAAACTGGGTACTCAGACCCCGTCCTAGCTTAGAAGCCACTGAGTGTAGGCAAATTCACTGATTGCAGGCCGGACCTCACGGGTTCATCCTCACCCAAAGTCCCGAAAAAAGGCAACAGCCCACCGATACCGGGTGAGAGCCACCGCCAAGGGCCAAACACCCGACGGGCCAGCGCCTGCGGGCAACCGAGGGCTCCTCCAGCAGCTAAACGCCGGGGAGTGGGCTACCACTGCTCAGGCAGGGGAGCCAAAAAACCACAACAAGAGGTGCAAGGGAAAGGGGCCACCATCAGCCTCACAAGGGACACAAGCAGCCGGCCGCGGGACCCGACCAGACCCGAACTTTGGTTTACCAGTGACTCCGAGTGTGAATTAATAGTGAGTACACCAGTGCCATCCGGGCACGACACTGCACCGCAGCACGACACCCTGCACCCCGACATCATCGCCCGTCCCACCGGGCCCCAAGACACACCGCCCCTACCCACGGAGGGGCTAACATCCAGGCTGCGGCCGCAACACCGATCCCGGACGCGCCCACCTTCACTCCAGCCGCAGCGGTGGTGCATCCCGTCACCACGACCCGTGAGACGACAGCGCGGCCCGCCCGGCTGCGCGCCTTGTCCCACACCACCACCACCAACCCACTGCCTCCCCTTAGCAGAGCGACGTGGCCCCCGGTCTGGAGGAGCTCGTGCCACCGACAACCCGAGCCCGGACCTCGAGCGGCTCAGCCCGAGCAGCGGAGAAGCGGCCGGGCCCCTCTCAGGGCGGTACATATACACACATTAAATTAATGACCCTGTACTATACTCCAGAGCTGCCCTCACTATTCTGCTGGTGCAATCACTGTGTACATACATTACTGATCCTGAGTTACCTCCTGTATTATACTCCAGAGCTGCCCTCACTATTCTGCTGGTGCAGTCACTGTGTATATACATTACATTACTGATCCTGAGTTACCTCCTGTATTATACTCCAGAGCTGCCCTCACTATTCTGCTGGTGCAGTCACTGTGTACATACATTACTGATCCTGAGTTCCCTCCTGTATTATACTCCAGAGCTGCCCTCACTATTCTGCTGGTGCAGTCACTGTGTACATACATTACTGATCCTGAGTTACCTCCTGTATTATACTCCAGAGCTGCACTCACTATTCTGCTGGTGCAGTCACTGTGTATATACATTACATTACTGATCCTGAGTTACCTCCTGTATTATACTCCAGAGCTGCACTCACTATTCTGCTGGTGCAATCACTGTGTACATACATTATATTACTGATCCTGAGTTACCGCCTGTATTATACTCCAGAGCTGCACTCACTATTCTGCTGGTGCAATCACTGTGTACATACATTACTGATCCTGAGTTCCCTCCTGTATTATACTCCAGAGCTGCCCTCACTATTCTGCTGGTGCAGTCACTGTGTATATACATTACATTACTGATCCTGAGTTCCCTCCTGTATTATACTCCAGAGCTGCCCTCACTATTCTGCTGGTGCAGTCACTGTGTACATACATTACTGATCCTGAGTTCCCTCCTGTATTATACTCCAGAGCTGCCCTCACTATTCTGCTGGCTCTCGCGGTGGTTATTGGGGTGAGGTCCGGTGTGATTGTGTGTGACGTGCAGGGGGCGACGGCTGCAGCTAGTGTCGGCTGATTGTGCATTCATGTGACAGTCCGGAGCTGCACCTGTCACGCAGTCACGAGTGTTGAGGAATTATGGTCATTTGCGGCAGGGTCAGCGGTGTCTGCGCTCGACCTTCAAGGCGCGGCGTTGGCGGCTGCGTTTCCGCCAGTGATAGATGAATTAACTCATTCCGGGCTCGCGGTCTGATGAGACTTTCTCAATTCACCTGAAGCTCCTTTTTCCAATATGTCACAGGCTGTCGGCAGGTGACCTATTCATATTCCTCAGAGCAGAACTCCCGGTGGACGTCACTTCTCAGAAGATTGAGGGAGGGCGGAAGATGACGGGAAGGAGGCGTCTGAAGGAAGCGTGCACGGGGCGGAAGGAGTCACCGCGGGCCCAGCAGTAAAGCAGAGCTGCGGTCACATGGAATAAATGCATACATACAGACCAGCGGCCGGGTCCTCGGGGGAGGGGCTTGCTCTGCAGCCATTAGTGACTGCTCCGCCCACGCGGTACATTACACCCTCTCATCCAGACATGTGCGCTCCTTACAGATTAAGGTGCCCCTGTGACTGCTCCTCTGAAGACGTCGCTGTGAGTCACATCTGGGAACATTTAGATTGATCTCAATACAAATAATAAATGAATGGAAAATCTGCTGATGGCGGCGACACAGAAATTACTCGCGGTCCCCACCGGCCCCCGCCATTGCTGGAGCCGGAACCGCTCTCCCAAAATTGGACTAATTAAAATGTGTTCTCCAGACTGGTCCACATCTGTTCCCCGCCATCTATCGCTCTACACGCTGCCGCCATACACGTTACCGGGCGAATAATTAACACTCGCTGCTCGTTTCATCGCCGGTGGCTTTCATGTTCCTTTTCCTTTTTAAACAGAGATTAATGTGGTGTGACTTCACCAGATGACGAGCGCGGTAATCGCTGCAATCAGTGCCCGGCGTCACCACGACGATACAGTGGAGCCATCCCATAATGCTGTATATATAGACACCAGGGCCGGCTCCAGGTTTTTGTGGGCCCCGGGCGGAAGAGTCCCAGTGGGCCCCATCCACACACAGACACCGATACGAACATATACATATTTAAAGACAAACTCACAAAAATACATATAAACAGACAAATATATACAGTCATATACACTTACAGACACACACACACACACACACAACTCTGCTACATACAGACAAACACATACAACTCTGCTACATACAAACACATACAGCTCTGCTACATACAGACAAACACACACACAAACTCTGCTACATACAGACAAACACATACAACTCTGCTACATTCAGACAAATGCACACAACTCTGCTACATTCAGACAAACACAACTCTGCTACATACAGACAAACACATACAACTCTGCTACATACAGACAAACACAACTCTGCTACATACAGACAAACACATACAACTCTGCTACATACAGACAAACACACAACTCTGCTACATACAGACAAACACACAACTCTGCTACATACAGACAAACACACAACTCTGCTACATACAGACAAACACATACAACTCTGCTACATACAAACACATACAACTCTGCTACATACAAACACATACAACTCTGCTACATACAGACAAACACATACAACTCTGCTACATACAAACACATACAACTCTGCTACATACAGACAAACACATACAACTCTGTTACATACAGACAAACACATACAACTCTGCTACATACAGACAAACACATACAACTCTGCTACATACAGACAAACACATACAACTCTGCTACATACAGACAAACACATACAACTTTGCTACATACAGACAAACACACAACTCTGCTACATACAGACAAACACATACAACTCTGCTACATACAGACAAACACATACAACTCTGCTACATACAAACACATACAACTCTGCTACATTCAGACAAATGCACACAACTCTGCTACATTCAGACAAACACAACTCTGCTACATACAGACAAACACATACAACTCTGCTACATACAAACAAATACACACAACTCTGCTACATACAGACAAACACATACAACTCTGCTACATACAGACAAACACATACAACTCTGCTACATACAGACAAACACACAACTCTGCTACATACAGACAAACACATACAACTCTGCTACATACAAACAAACACATACAACTCTGCTACATACAGACAAACACATACAACTCTGCTACATACAGACAAACACATACAACTCTGCTACATTCAGACAAACACATACAACTCTGCTACATACAAACAAACACATACAACTCTGCTACATACAAACAAACACATACAACTCTGCTACATACAGACAAACACATACAACTCTGCTACATACAAACAAACACATACAACTCTGCTACATTCAGACAAACACATACAACTCTGCTACATTCAGACAAACACATACAACTCTGCTACATTCAGACAAATGCACACAACTCTGCTGCTCTGTGGGGCCCACACCCGCGGCTCGGCGGGTACAGCACCCGCGGCACTGGCAGCACCCGCGGCTCGGCAGGGCCCACACCCGCGGCTCGGCAGGGCCCACACCCGCGGCTCGGCAGGGCCAGCACCCGCGGCTCGGCGGGTACAGCACCCGCGGCTCGGCAGGGCCCACACCCGCGGCTCGGCAGGGCCCACACCCGCGGCTCGGCGGGGCCCACACCCGCGGAATCGGCGGGTGGGGGCATTGGCAGGGGCCAGGGCATACATCCAGGGGGTAGAAGCAGCTCACCGGGGCCTATAATGGGGAGGCGGGGAGGGCACTTACCCGATTAGGTCACGGTGGAGAGGGGGCCCACACAGCGCCGGACAGAAGCTCGCCTCCTTCATCTGTGGGACTGAGAAGGCGGTAGCTCCGCCCACAGATGAAATTCAAACGAGGATGTCTGCGCGCCTTAAAGTGACGGCGCCGCAGATTGCTGCCGAGGACTGCGGTCCCCGGAACTCGGCTGGGGACCGCAGAACTGTAAGGGCGAGTGGGCCCCGGCCAAGGGACAGGAGAACTGACGAGGCCGAGTGGGCCCCCCCGGCTCTCCAGGGCCCCGGCATTTGCCCGGGTTTGCCGGGTGCTGACGCCGGCCCTGATAGACACCCCATAATGCTGCATGTATAGACACCCCATAATGCTGCATGTATAGACACCCCATAAAGCTGTATGTATAGACACCCCATAATGCTGCATGTATAGACACCCCATAATGCTGCATGTATAGACACCCCATAATGCTGTATGTATAGACACCCCATAATGCTGTATGTATAGACACCCCATAATGCTGCATGTATAGACACCCCATAATGCTGTATATATAGACACCCCATAATGCTGTATATATAGACACCCCATAATGCTGCATGTATAGACACCCCATAATGCTGCATATATAGACACCCCATAATGCTGTATATATAGACACCCCATAATGCTGTATATATAGACACCCCATAATGCTGTATATATAGACACCCCATAATGCTGCATGTATAGACACCCCATAATGCTGCATGTATAGACACCCCATAAAGCTGTATGTATAGACACCCCATAATGCTGCATGTATAGACACCCCATAATGCTGCATGTATAGACACCCCATAATGCTGTATGTATAGACACCCCATAATGCTGTATGTATAGACACCCCATAATGCTGCATGTATAGACACCCCATAATGCTGTATGCATAGACACCCCATAATGCTGTATGTATAGACACCCCATAATGCTGCATGTATAGACACCCCATAATGCTGCATGTATAGACACCCCATAATGCTGCATGTATAGACACCCCATAATGCTGTATATATAGACACCCCATAATGCTGCATGTATAGACACCCCATAGTGCTGCATGTATAGACACCCCATAAAGCTGTATGTATAGACACCCCATAATGCTGCATGTATAAACACCCCATAATGCTGTATGTATAGATACCCCATAATGCTGCATGTATAGACACCCCATAATGCTGCATGTATAGACACCCCATAATGCTGCATGTATAGACACCCCATAAAGCTGTATGTATAGACACCCCATAATGCTGCATGTATAGACACCCCATAATGCTGCATGTATAGACACCCCATAATGCTGCATGTATAGACACCCCATAATGCTGCATGTATAGACACCCCATAATGCTGCATGTATAGACACCCCATAATGCTGCATGTATAGACACCCCATAATGCTGCATATATAGACACCCCATAATGCTGCATGTATAGACACCCCATAATGCTGCATATATAGACACCCCATAATGCTGCATATATAGACACCCCATAATGCTGTATGTATAGACACCCCATAGTGCTGCATGTATAGACACCCCATAGTGCTGCATGTATAGACACCCCATAGTTGTGCATATATAGACACCCCATAATGCTGTATATATAGACACCCCATAATGCTGCATGTATAGACACCCCATAATGCTGCATGTATAGACACCCCATAATGCTGCATATATAGACACCCCATAATGCTGCATGTATAGACACCCCATAATGCTGCATATATAGACACCCCATAATGCTGCATATATAGACACCCCATAATGCTGTATGTATAGACACCCCATAGTGCTGCATGTATAGACACCCCATAGTGCTGCATGTATAGACACCCCATAGTGCTGCATGTATAGACACCCCATAGTGCTGCATATATAGACACCCCATAATGCTGTATATATAGACACCCCATAATGCTGCATGTATAGACACCCCATAATGCTGTATGTATAGACACCCCATAATGCTGCATGTATAGACACCCCATAATGCTGTATATATAGACACCCCATAATGCTGCATATATAGACACCCCATAATGCTGTATATATAGACACCCCATAATGCTGCATGTATAGACACCCCATAATGCTGCATGTATAGACACCCCATAGTGCTGTATATATAGACACCCCATAATGCTGCATGTATAGACACCCCATAATGCTGCATATATAGACACCCCATAATGCTGTATATATAGACACCCCATAATGCTGTATATATAGACACCCCATAATGCTGTATATATAGACACCCCATAATGCTGCATGTATAGACACCCCATAGTGCTGTATGTATAGACATCCCATAATGCTGCATATATAGACACCCCATAATGCTGCATGCATAGACACCTCATAATGCTGTATATATAGACACCCCATAATGCTGCATGTATAGACACCCCATAAAGCTGTATGTATAGACACCCCATAATGCTGCATGTATAGACACCCCATAATGCTGCATGTATAGACACCCCATAATGCTGTATGTATAGACACCCCATAATGCTGTATGTATAGACACCCCATAATGCTGCATGTATAGACACCCCATAATGCTGTATGCATAGACACCCCATAATGCTGTATGTATAGACACCCCATAATGCTGCATGTATAGACACCCCATAATGCTGCATGTATAGACACCCCATAATGCTGCATGTATAGACACCCCATAATGCTGTATATATAGACACCCCATAATGCTGCATGTATAGACACCCCATAGTGCTGCATGTATAGACACCCCATAAAGCTGTATGTATAGACACCCCATAATGCTGCATGTATAAACACCCCATAATGCTGTATGTATAGATACCCCATAATGCTGCATGTATAGACACCCCATAATGCTGCATGTATAGACACCCCATAATGCTGCATGTATAGACACCCCATAAAGCTGTATGTATAGACACCCCATAATGCTGCATGTATAGACACCCCATAATGCTGCATGTATAGACACCCCATAATGCTGCATGTATAGACACCCCATAATGCTGCATGTATAGACACCCCATAATGCTGCATGTATAGACACCCCATAATGCTGCATGTATAGACACCCCATAATGCTGCATATATAGACACCCCATAATGCTGCATATATAGACACCCCATAATGCTGCATGTATAGACACCCCATAATGCTGCATATATAGACACCCCATAATGCTGCATATATAGACACCCCATAATGCTGTATGTATAGACACCCCATAGTGCTGCATGTATAGACACCCCATAGTGCTGCATGTATAGACACCCCATAGTTGTGCATATATAGACACCCCATAATGCTGTATATATAGACACCCCATAATGCTGCATGTATAGACACCCCATAATGCTGCATGTATAGACACCCCATAATGCTGCATATATAGACACCCCATAATGCTGCATGTATAGACACCCCATAATGCTGCATATATAGACACCCCATAATGCTGCATATATAGACACCCCATAATGCTGTATGTATAGACACCCCATAGTGCTGCATGTATAGACACCCCATAGTGCTGCATGTATAGACACCCCATAGTGCTGCATGTATAGACACCCCATAGTGCTGCATATATAGACACCCCATAATGCTGTATATATAGACACCCCATAATGCTGCATGTATAGACACCCCATAATGCTGTATGTATAGACACCCCATAATGCTGCATGTATAGACACCCCATAATGCTGTATATATAGACACCCCATAATGCTGCATATATAGACACCCCATAATGCTGTATATATAGACACCCCATAATGCTGCATGTATAGACACCCCATAATGCTGCATGTATAGACACCCCATAGTGCTGTATATATAGACACCCCATAATGCTGCATGTATAGACACCCCATAATGCTGCATATATAGACACCCCATAATGCTGTATATATAGACACCCCATAATGCTGTATATATAGACACCCCATAATGCTGTATATATAGACACCCCATAATGCTGCATGTATAGACACCCCATAGTGCTGTATGTATAGACATCCCATAATGCTGCATATATAGACACCCCATAATGCTGCATGCATAGACACCTCATAATGCTGTATATATAGACACCCCATAATGCTGTATGTATAGAAACCCCATAATGCTGTATATATAGACATCCCATAATGCTGCATGTATAGACACCCCATAATGCTGTATGTATAGACACCCCATAATGCTGCATGTATAGACATTCCATAATGCTGTATGTATAGACACCCCATAATGCTGCATGTATAAACACCCCATAATGCTGTATGTATAGATACCCCATAATGCTGCATGTATAGACACCCCATAATGCTGCATGTATAGACACCCCATAATGCTGCATGTATAGACACCCCATAAAGCTGTATGTATAGACACCCCATAATGCTGCATGTATAGACACCCCATAATGCTGCATGTATAGACACCCCATAATGCTGCATGTATAGACACCCCATAATGCTGCATGTATAGACACCCCATAATGCTGCATGTATAGACACCCCATAATGCTGCATGTATAGACACCCCATAATGCTGCATATATAGACACCCCATAATGCTGCATATATAGACACCCCATAATGCTGCATGTATAGACACCCCATAATGCTGCATATATAGACACCCCATAATGCTGCATATATAGACACCCCATAATGCTGTATGTATAGACACCCCATAGTGCTGCATGTATAGACACCCCATAGTGCTGCATGTATAGACACCCCATAGTTGTGCATATATAGACACCCCATAATGCTGTATATATAGACACCCCATAATGCTGCATGTATAGACACCCCATAATGCTGCATGTATAGACACCCCATAATGCTGCATATATAGACACCCCATAATGCTGCATGTATAGACACCCCATAATGCTGCATATATAGACACCCCATAATGCTGCATATATAGACACCCCATAATGCTGTATGTATAGACACCCCATAGTGCTGCATGTATAGACACCCCATAGTGCTGCATGTATAGACACCCCATAGTGCTGCATGTATAGACACCCCATAGTGCTGCATATATAGACACCCCATAATGCTGTATATATAGACACCCCATAATGCTGCATGTATAGACACCCCATAATGCTGTATGTATAGACACCCCATAATGCTGCATGTATAGACACCCCATAATGCTGTATATATAGACACCCCATAATGCTGCATATATAGACACCCCATAATGCTGTATATATAGACACCCCATAATGCTGCATGTATAGACACCCCATAATGCTGCATGTATAGACACCCCATAGTGCTGTATATATAGACACCCCATAATGCTGCATGTATAGACACCCCATAATGCTGCATATATAGACACCCCATAATGCTGTATATATAGACACCCCATAATGCTGTATATATAGACACCCCATAATGCTGTATATATAGACACCCCATAATGCTGCATGTATAGACACCCCATAGTGCTGTATGTATAGACATCCCATAATGCTGCATATATAGACACCCCATAATGCTGCATGCATAGACACCTCATAATGCTGTATATATAGACACCCCATAATGCTGTATGTATAGAAACCCCATAATGCTGTATATATAGACATCCCATAATGCTGCATGTATAGACACCCCATAATGCTGTATGTATAGACACCCCATAATGCTGCATGTATAGACATCCCATAATGCTGCATATATAGACACCCCATAATGCTGTATATATAGACACCCCATAATGCTGTATGTATAGAAACCCCATAATGCTGTATATATAGACATCCCATAATGCTGCATGTATAGACACCCCATAATGCTGTATGTATAGACACCCCATAATGCTGCATGTATAGACATCCCATAATGCTGCATATATAGACACTCCATAATGCTGTATATATAGACACCCCATAATGCTGCATGTATAGACACCCCATAATGCTGCATGTATAGACATCCCATAATGCTGCATGTATAGACATCCCATAATGCTGCATATATAGACACCCCATAATGCTGTATGTATAGAAACCCCATAATGCTGTATATATAGACACCCCATAATGCTGCATATATAAACACCCCATAATGCTGCATGTATAAACACCCCATAATGCTGCATGTATAGACACCCCATAATGCTGCATGTATAGACACCCCATAATGCTGCATATATAGACACCCCATAATGCTGTATATATAGACACCCCATAATGCTGCATGTATAGACACCTCATAATGCTGCATGTATAGACACCCCATAATGCTGCATATATAGACACCCCATAATGCTGTATATATAGACACCCCATAATGCTGCATGTATAGACACCTCATAATGCTGCATGTATAGACACCCCATAATGCTGCATGTATAGACACCCCATAATGCTGTATATATAGACACCCCATAATGCTGCATGTATAGACACCCCATAATGCTGTATATATAGACACCCCATAATGCTGCATGTATAGACACCCCATAGTGCTGCATGTATAGACATCCCATAATGCTGCATATATAGACACCCCATAATGCTGCATGCATAGACACCTCATGATGCTGCATATATAGACACCTCATAATGCTGTATATATAGACACCCCATAATGCTGTATATATAGACATCCCATAACGCTGCATGTATAGACATCCCATAATGCTGCATGTATAGACACCCCATAATGCTGCATGTATAGACACCCCATAATGCTGTATATATAGACACCCCATAATGCTGTATATATAGACACCCCATAATGCTGTATGTATAGAAACCCCATAATGCTGTATATATAGACATCCCATAATGCTGCATGTATAGACACCCCATAATGCTGTATGTATAGACACCCCATAATGCTGCATGTATAGACATCCCATAATGCTGCATATATAGACACTTCATAATGCTGTATATATAGACACCCCATAATGCTGCATGTATAGACACCCCATAATGCTGCATGTATAGACATCCCATAATGCTGCATGTATAGACATCCCATAATGCTGCATATATAGACACTCCATAATGCTGTATATATAGACACCCCATAATGCTGCATGTATAGACACCCCATAATGCTGCATGTATAGACATCCCATAATGCTGCATATATAGACACCCCATAATGCTGTATATATAGACACCCCATAATGCTGTATGTATAGACACCTCATAATGCTGCATGTATAGACACCCCATAATGCTGTATGTATAGACACCCCATAATGCTGCATGTATAGACACCCCATAATGCTGCATGTATAGACACCCCATAATGCTGCATGTATAGACACCTCATAATGCTGCATGTATAGACACCCCATAATGCTGCATGTATAGACACCCCATAATGCTGTATGTATAGACACCCCATAATGCTGTATGTATAGAAACCCCATAATGCTGCATATATAAACACCCCATAATGCTGCATGTATAAACACCCCATAATGCTGCATGTATAGACACCCCATAATGCTGCATGTATAGACACCCCATAATGCTGCATGTATAGACACCTCATAATGCTGCATGTATAGACACCTCATAATGCTGCATGTATAGACACCCCATAATGCTGCATGTATAGACACCCCATAATGCTGCATGTATAGACACCCCATAATGCTGCATGTATAGACACCTCATAATGCTGCATGTATAGACACCCCATAATGCTGTATATATAGACACCCCATAATGCTGCATGTATAGACACCCCATAGTGCTGCATGTATAGACATCCCATAATGCTGCATATATAGACACCCCATAATGCTGTATGTATAGAAACCCCATAATGCTGTATATATAGACACCCCATAATGCTGCATATATAAACACCCCATAATGCTGCATGTATAAACACCCCATAATGCTGCATGTATAGACACCCCATAATGCTGCATGTATAGACACCCCATAATGCTGCATGTATAGACACCTCATAATGCTGCATGTATAGACACCTCATAATGCTGCATGTATAGACACCCCATAATGCTGCATGTATAGACACCCCATAATGCTGCATGTATAGACACCCCATAATGCTGCATGTATAGACACCTCATAATGCTGCATGTATAGACACCCCATAATGCTGTATATATAGACACCCCATAATGCTGCATGTATAGACACCCCATAGTGCTGCATGTATAGACATCCCATAATGCTGCATATATAGACACCCCATAATGCTGCATGCATAGACACCTCATGATGCTGCATATATAGACACCTCATAATGCTGTATATATAGACACCCCATAATGCTGTATATATAGACATCCCATAACGCTGCATGTATAGACACCCCATAATGCTGCATGTATAGACACCCCATAATGCTGTATATATAGACACCCCATAATGCTGTATATATAGACACCCCATAATGCTGTATGTATAGACACCCCATAATGCTGCATGTATAGACACCCCATAATGCTGTATGTATAGAAACCCCATAATGCTGTATATATAGACATCCCATAATGCTGCATGTATAGACACCCCATAATGCTGTATGTATAGACACCCCATAATGCTGCATGTATAGACATCCCATAATGCTGCATATATAGACACTTCATAATACTGTATATATAGACACCCCATAATGCTGCATGTATAGACACCTCATAATGCTGCATGTATAGACATCCCATAATGCTGCATATATAGACACTCCATAATACTGTATATATAGACACCCCATAATGCTGCATGTATAGACACCTCATAATGCTGCATGTATAGACATCCCATAATGCTGCATATATAGACACTCCATAATGCTGTATATATAGACACCCCATAATGCTGCATGTATAGACACCCCATAATGCTGCATGTATAGACATCCCATAATGCTGTATGTATAGACACCCCATAATGCTGTATATATAGACACCCCATAATGCTGCATGTATAGACACCCCATAATGCTGCATGTATAGACATCCCATAATGCTGTATGTATAGACACCCCATAATGCTGCATGTATAGACACCTCATAATGCTGCATGTATAGACACCCCATAATGCTGCATGTATAGACACCCCATAATGCTGTATATATAGACATCCCATAATGCTGCATGTATATACATCCCATAATGCTGCATGTATAGACACCCCATAATGCTGTATATATAGACACCCCATAATGCTGTATATATAGACACCCCATAATGCTGTATGTATAGAAACCCCATAATGCTGTATATATAGACACCCCATAATGCTGCATATATAAACACCCCATAATGCTGCATGTATAAACACCCCATAATGCTGCATGTATAGACACCCCATAATGCTGCATGTATAGACACCCCATAATGCTGCATGTATAGACACCTCATAATGCTGCATGTATAGACACCCCATAATGCTGCATGTATAGACACCCCATAATGCTGCATGTATAGACACCTCATAATGCTGTACATATAGACACCCCATAATACTGTATATATAGACACCCCATAATGCTGTACATATAGACACCCCATAATGCTGTATATATAGACACCCCATAATGCTGTATATATAGACACCCCATAATGCTGCATGTATAGACACCCCATAATGCTGCCCCCTCCCCCCTCTGATTAGCCGGAGAGGAGTGTGTGGCCCCTGGATATAGACCTGTAGGGCCCGTCCCCCCTGATTAGCCGGAGAGGAGTGTGGGGCCCCTGGATATAGACCTGTAGGGCCCGTCCCCCCTGATTAGCCGGAGAGGAGTGTGTGGCCCCTGGATACAGGCCTGTAGGGCCCGTTCCCCCTGATTAGCCGGAGAGGTGTGTGTGGCCCCTGGATACAGGCCTGTAGGGCCCGTTCCCCCTGATTAGCCGGAGAGGTGTGTGTGGCCCCTGGATATAGACCTGTAGGGCCCGTCCCCCCTGATTAGCCGGAGAAGTGTGTGTGGCCCCTGGATATAGACCTGTAGGGCCCGTCCCCCCTGATTAGCCGGAGAGGAGTGTGTGGCCCCTGGATACAGGCCTGTAGGGCCCGTCCCCCCTGATTAGCCGGAGAAGTGTGTGTGGCCCCTGGATATAGACCTGTAGGGCCCGTCCCCCCTGATTAGCCGGAGAGGAGTGTGTGGCCCCTGGATACAGGCCTGTAGGGCCCGTTCCCCCTGATTAGCCGGAGAGGCATGTGTGGCCCCTGGATATAGACCTGTAGGGCCCATCCCCCCTGATTAGCCGGAGAGGAGTGTGTGGCCCCTGGATACAGGCCTGTAGGGCCCGTTCCCCCTGATTAGCCGGAGAGGTGTGTGTGGCCCCTGGATATAGACCTGTAGGGCCCGTCCCCCCTGATTAGCCGGAGAGGAGTGTGTGGCCCCTGGATACAAGCCTGTAGGGCCCATCCCCCCCTGATTAGCCGGAGAGGAGTGTGGGGCCCCTGGATATAGACCTGTAGGGCCCGTCCCCCCTGATTAGCCGGAGAGGAGTGTGTGGCCCCTGGATACAGGCCTGTAGGGCCCGTTCCCCCTGATTAGCCGGAGAGGAGTGTGTGGCCCCTGGATATAGACCTGTAGGGCCCGTTCCCCCTGATTAGCCGGAGAGGTGTGTGTGGCCCCTGGATATAGACCTGTAGGGCCCGTCTCCCCTGATTAGCCGGAGAGGAGTGTGTGGCCCCTGGATATAGGCCTGTAGGGCCCGTTCCCCCTGATTAGCCGGAGAGGCATGTGTGGCCCCTGGATATAGACCTGTAGGGCCCGTCCCCCCTGATTACCCGGAGAGGTGTGTGTGGCCCCTGGATACAGACCTGTAGGGCCCGTCCCCCCTGATTAGCCGGAGAGGTGTGTGTGGCCCCTTGATACAGGCCTGTAGGGCCCGTTCCCCCTGATTAGCCGGAGAGGCATGTGTGGCCCCTGGATATAGACCTGTAGGGCCCGTCCCCCCTGATTAGCCGGAGAGGTGTGTGTGGCCCCTGGATACAGGCCTGTAGGGCCCGTTCCCCCTGATTAGCCGGAGAGGCATGTGTGGCCCCTGGATATAGACCTGTAGGGCCCGTCCCCCCTGATTACCCGGAGAGGTGTGTGTGGCCCCTGGATACAGACCTGTAGGGCCCGTCCCCCCTGATTAGCCGGAGAGGTGTGTGTGGCCCCTTGATACAGGCCTGTAGGGCCCGTCTCCCCCTGATTAGCCGGAGCGGTGTGTGTGGCCCCTGGATACAAGCCTGTAGGGCCCGTCTCCCCCTGATTAGCCGGAGAGGAGTGTGTGGCCCCTGGATACAGGCCTGTAGGGCCCGTCCCCCCTGATTAGCCGGAGAGGAGTGTGTGGCCCCTGGATACAGGCCTGTAGGGCCCGTCCCCCCTGATTAGCCGGAGAGGCATGTGTGGCCCCTGGATACAGGCCTGTAGGGCCTGTCCCTCCTGATTAGCCGGAGAGGTGTGTGTGGCCCCTGGATACAAGCCTGTAGGGCCCGTCCCCCCTGATTAGCCGGAGAGGCATGTGTGGCCCCTGGATACAGGCCTGTAGGGCCTGTCCCTCCTGATTACCCGTAGAGGTCTGTGTGGCCCCTGGATACAGACCTGTAGGGCCCGTCCCCCCTGATTAGCCGGAGAGGTGTGTGTGGCCCCTTGATACAGGCCTGTAGGGCCCGTCTCCCCCTGATTAGCCGGAGCGGTGTGTGTGGCCCCTGGATACAAGCCTGTAGGGCCCGTCTCCCCCTGATTAGCCGGAGAGGAGTGTGTGGCCCCTGGATACAGGCCTGTAGGGCCCGTCCCCCCTGATTAGCCGGAGAGGAGTGTGTGGCCCCTGGATACAGGCCTGTAGGGCCCGTCCCCCCTGATTAGCCGGAGAGGCCTGTGTGGCCCCTGGATACAGGCCTGTAGGGCCTGTCCCTCCTGATTACCCGGAGAGGTGTGTGTGGCCCCTGGATACAGGCCTGTAGGGCCTGTCCCCCCTGATTAGCCCTGCTCATGCATGGTGACTGCGAAGGCTGCGGTTGTGGCTCAGGTGGATGCATATTATGCAGATGGAGAGGAGGTAGCGGGTTTATGTTGGAGCTTGTGATGGGGGGTGCAGACACCTGTCACCGCTTCTCCGCGCATCGTTATCTCACATGAAACGACTGATCCTACAAAGGCGATAACAGCGCGTCCCGGATTTACAACCTCCCGCGAAACACATCTGCAGCCGCTAATGTGCAGGATTTATCCCGGATCCTCCTGGTCCCCATATTGTGGGTAATTACAGCGCAAAGCTGCGAGGATCAGCAGAGATACCACATCACAGAGACTGCGGCGCCTGCAAGAAGAGGAGCCCCCGTAACAGAGCGGGGGGCCGAGAGATGAGGAGCAGAGAACAGAACAGAGCGGGGGGCCGAGAGATGAGGAGCAGAGGACAGAACAGAGCGGGGGTCCGAGTGCTGAGGAGCAGAGGGCAGAACAAAGCGGGAGACCGAGTGCTGAGGAGCAGAGGGCAGAACAGAGTGGGAGGCCGAATGCTGAGGAGCAGAGGGCAGAACAGAGAGGGAAGCCGAGTGCTGAGGAGCAGAGGACAGAACAGAGCGGGGAGCCGAGTGCTGAGGAGCAGAGGGCAGAACAGAGCGGGGGGCCGAGTGCTGAGGAGCAGAGGGCAGAACAGAGAGGGAAGCCGAGTGCTGAGGAGCAGAGGACAGAACAGAGCAGGGGGCCGAGTGCTGAGGAGCAGAGGGCAGAACAGAGCGGGAAGCCGAGTGCTGAGGAGCAGAGGGGAGAGCAGAGCGGGGAGCCGAGTGCTGAGGAGCAGAGGGCAGAACAGAGAGGGGAGCCGAGTGCTGAGGAGCAGAGGGGAGAGCAGAGCGGGGAGCCGAGTGCTGAGGAGCAGAGGACAGAACAGAGCGGGGGGCTGAGTGCTGAGGAGCACAGGGCAGAACAGAGAGGGGAGCTGAGTGCTGAGGAGCAGAGGACAGAACAGAGAGGGGAGCCGAGTGCTGAGGAGCAGAGGGGAGAGCAGAGCGGGGGGCCGAGTGCTGAGGAGCAGAGGGCAGAACAGAGAGGGGAGCCGAGTGCTGAGGAGCACAGGGCACAACAGAGCGGGGGGCCGAGTGCTGAGGAGCAGAGGACAGAACAGAGCGGGGGGCCGAGTGCTGAGGAGCAGAGGACAGAACAGAGCGGGGGGCCGAGTGCTGAGGAGCAGAGGGCAGAACAGAGCGGGGGGCCGAGTGCTGAGGAGCAGAGGACAGAACAGAGCGGGGGGCCGAGTGCTGAGGAGCAGAGGACAGAACAGAGCGGGGGGCCGAGTGCTGAGGAGCAGAGGGGAGAGCAGAGCGGGGGGCCGAGTGCTGAGGAGCAGAGGGCAGAACAGAGCGGGGGGCCGAGTGCTGAGGAGCAGAGGACAGAACAGAGCGGGGGGCCGAGTGCTGAGGAGCAGAGGACAGAACAGAGCGGGGGGCCGAGTGCTGAGGAGCAGAGGACAGAACAGAGCGGGGGGCCGAGTGCTGAGGAGCAGAGGCAGAACATAGCGGGGGGCCGAGTGCTGAGGAGCAGAGGGCAGAACAGAGCGGGGGGCCGAGTGCTGAGGAGCAGAGGACAGAACAGAACGGGGAGCTGAGTGCTGAGGAGCACAGGGCACAACAGCGGAGCGAACCCAGCCGATACATATTCTCTCAAAAGCGCACCTCACCATCACTTGACCCCATCCCACCTCCTCCCCAACCTCACCACTATCCTTATTCCAGCCTTAACCCATCTCTTCAACCTATCTTTAACCTCTGGAACCTTCCCCTCTGCCTTTAAACATGTAACAGTCACACCCATCCTAAAGAAACCTTCCCTCGACCCAACCTCTGCTGCCAGCTATCGCCCCGTATCACTACTCCCGTATCCCTACTCCCGTATCCCTACTCCCGTATCACTACTCCCGTATCACTACTCCCGTATCACTACTCCCGTATCACTACTCCCGTATCACTACTCCCGTATCACTACTCCCGTATCCCTACTCCCGTATCACTACTCCCGTATCACTACTCCCGTATCACTACTCCCGTATCACTACTCCTGTATCACTACTCCCGTATCACTACTCCCGTATCACTACTCCCGTATCACTACTCCCGTATCACTACTCCCGTATCACTACCCCCGTATCCCTACTCCCGTATCACTACTCCCGTATCACTACCCCCGTATCCCTACTCCCGTATCACTACTCCCGTATCACTACTCCCGTATCACTACTCCCGTATCGCTACTCCCGTATCACTACTCCCGTATCCCTACTCCCGTATCACTACTCCCGTATCACTACCCCCGTATCCCTACTCCCGTATCACTACTCCCGTATCACTACTCCCGTATCACTACTCCCGTATCACTACTCCCGTATCACTACTCCCGTATCCCTACTCCCGTATCACTACTCCCGTATCACTACCCCCGTATCCCTACTCCCGTATCACTACTCCCGTATCACTACTCCCGTATCCCTACTCCCGTATCACTACTCCCGTATCACTACCCCCGTATCCCTACTCCCGTATCACTACTCCCGTATCACTACTCCCGTATCACTACTCCCGTATCACTACTCCCGTATCCCTACTCCCGTATCACTACTCCCGTATCACTACCCCCGTTTCCCTACTCCCGTATCACTACTCCCGTATCACTACCCCCGTATCCCTACTCCCGTATCACTACCCCCGTATCCCTACTCCCGTATCACTACTCCCGTATCACTACTCCCGTATCACTACTCCCGTATCACTACTCCCGTATCCCTACTCCCGTATCCCTACTCCCGTATCACTACTCCCGTATCACTACCCCCGTATCCCTACCCCCGTATCACTACCCCCGTATCACTACCCCCGTATCACTACTCCCGTATCACTACTCCCGTATCCCTACTCCCGTATCCCTACTCCCGTATCACTACTCCCGTATCACTACTCCCGTATCACTACTCCCGTATCACTACTCCCGTATCACTACTCCCGTTCACCTCTGAGCTCCTGGAGCAGCGCGTCCATGCTGAACTTTCCTCCCACCTCTCCTCTAACGCTGTCTCTGACACCCTACAGTCCGGCTTCCGTCCACATCATTCCACTGAAACTGCCCTGACTAAAATCACGAATGACTTGCTGCCAGAGCTAACAGTCACTTCTCTGTACTCCTACTTCTAGACCTGTCCTCAGCCTTTGACACTGTTGACCACTCCCTCCTATTACAGATCCTCTCTTCCCTTGGTGTCAGAGATCTCGCCCTCTCTTGGATCTCTTCATACCTTTACAGCCGCACTTTTAGACGGGCTTTGCACGTTGCGACATCACAAGCCGATGCTGCGATGTCGCACGCGATAGTCCCCGCCCCCGTCGCAGGTACGATATCGTGTGATAGCTGGCGTAGCGAAAATTATCGCTACGCCAGCTTCACATGCACTCACCTGCGACCGTCGCTCTGGCCGGTGACCCGCCTCCTTCCTAAGGGGGCGGGTCGTGCAGCGTCATAGTGACGTCACACGGCAGGCGGCCAATAGCGGCGGAGGGGCGGAGATGAGCAGGATGTAAACATCCCTCCCACCTCCGTCCTTCCGCATAGCCGGCGGCGGCAGGTAAGGTGAAGTTCCTCGCTCCTGCGGCTTCATACACAGCGATGTGCGCTGCCGCAGGAGCGAGGGACAACATCGCACCTGTCTCTGCACCGGCATTATGGAAATGTCGGAGGCTGCAGCGATGATACGATAACGACGCTTTTGCACTCGTTCATCGTATCATCTAGGATTTACACACTATGACATCGCAAGTGATGCCGGATGTCCGTAACTTTCGATTTGACCCCACCGACATCGCACGTGCAATATCATAGTGTGCAAAGCCGCCCTTAGTGTCTCCCACTCCCACACAACCTCTTCATCCCGTCATCTCTCTGTTGGCGTCCCTCAAGTCTCAGTCCTGGGACCATTACTCTTTTCCATCTACACATTTAGCCTGGGACAACTCATAAAGTCCCATGGCTTCCAGTACCACCTATATGCTGATGACACTCAGATCTACCTCTCTGGCCCAGATGTCACCTCTCTGCTGTCCAGAATCCCAGAGTGCCTATCTGCTATATCTTCCTTCTTCTCCTCTCGCTTCCTAAAGCTCAATATGGCCAAAACTGAGCTGATCATCTTTCCTCCATCTCCCCTGCACTCTCCACCTGATCTATCCATTACAATTAATAACATCACGCTCTCCCCAGCACCCAAAGTTCGGTGCCTCGGAGTGACCTTTGACTCTGCCCTGTCCTTCATACCTCACATTCAATCCCTCACCACCTCCTGCCGTCTTCAACTCAAAAATATCTCCAGAATCCGCCCTTTCCTCAATCCCCAATCTACAAAAATGCCAGTGCATGCCCTCATAATCTCCCGCATCGACTACTGCAACATCCTCCTCTGTGGTCTCCCTGCTAACACGCTCGCCCCTCTCCAGTCCATCCTTAATTCTGCTGCCCGACTGATCCACCTCTCTCCTCACTACCACCCCGCTTCTCCTCTCTGCAAGACCCTCCACTGGCTCCCAATCTTCCACTGTATCCAATTCACACTACTAACCCTGACCTACAAAGCTGTGCATAATCTGTCTCCTCCGTATATCTCTGAACTAATCTGTCGCTACACTCCAACACGTCACCTCCGGTCCTCCCAAGATCTCCTCCTCTCTCATTCGCTCCTCACGCAACCGACTCCAAGACTTCTCCCGAGCATCCCCAGTCTCCTGGAACTCGCTGCCTCAACACGTCAGACTATCTACTACACTTGCAAGCTTCAAACGGAACCTAAAGACTCATCTGTTCAGAAATGCCTATAATCTACAATGACCTCACTGCTTCACCCCCGTGCGGAGCTGCCGCCCCACCACCGTGCGGAGCTGCCGCCCCACCACCGTGCGGAGCTGCCGCCCCACCACCATGCGGAGCCGCTGCCCCACCACCGTGTGGAGCCGCCGCCCCACCACCGTGCGGAGCTGCCACCCCACCACCGTGCGGAGCTGCCGCCCCACCACCATGCGGAGCCGCTGCCCCACCACTGTGCGGAGCCGCCGCCCCACCACCGTGCGGAGCTGCCGCCCAACCTACACCCCACCTACTGTCTCCTCCCCATAATCCTATAGAATGTAAGCCCGCAGGGGCAGGGCCCTCTTCCTTCTGTACTAGTCTGTCTATTGTAACGTGTATATGTATTCTGTATGTAACCCCCTTCTCATGTACAGCACCATGGAATCAATGGTGCTCTATAAATAATAATAATAATAATAATAATAATAACAGATAATGGAGCGGTGATGGCTGTCTCCAGTCACAACACACATGTAATGATGGGGAATGCTGGTATATACTGGCACCCAGAGGAGGTCAGTGAGCGTCCACCCACCCTTACACCTACCCATCCATCCATCTACCCTTACACCTACCCATCCATCCATCCATCCATCATCAACCCTTACACCTACCCATCCATCCATCCATCCATCATCAACCCTTACACCTACCCATCCATCCATCCATCCATCATCAACCCTTACACCTACCCATCCATCCATCTACCCTTACACCTACCCATCCATCCATCCATCCATCCATCCATCATCAACCCTTACACCTACCCATTCATCCATCTACCCTTACACCTACCCATCCATCCATCTACCCTTACACCTACCCATCCATCCATCTACCCTTACACCTACCCATCCATCCATCCATCCATCCATCATCAACCCTTACACCTACCCATTCATCCATCTACCCTTACACCTACCCATCCATCCATCATCTACCCTTACACCTACCCATCCATCATCTACCCTTACACCTACCCATCCATCCATCCATCCATCCATCCATCATCTACCCTAACACCTACCCATCCATCCACACATCTACCCTTACACCTACCCATCCATCCACACATCTACCCTTACACCTACCCATCCATCCATCCATCCATCCATCATCTACCCTTACACCTACCCATCCATCCATCCATCCATCATCTACCCTTACACCTACCCATCCATCCACACATCTACCCTTACACCTACCCATCCATCCATCCATCCATCATCTACCCTTACACCTACCCATCCATCCATCCATCCATCCATCATCTACACTAACACCTACCCATCCATCCACACATCTACCCTTACACCTACCCATCCATCCACACATCTACCCTTACACCTACCCATCCATCCACACATCTACCCTTACACCTACCCATCCATCCATCCATCCATCCATCCATCCATCATCTACCCTTACACCTACCCATCCATCCACACATCTACCCATCGACCCATTCGTCCATCCATCCATCTACCCTGAGGCTTGGAGATAGGAGAACGCTGAGGAGTCCTGACCAGAACCTCCACCCTTCCATTGATTCACCCACCCATCCTTACATCTGTGCACACATCCATCCACCCTATTCATCAATCCATCCCCACAACTATTCATCCCTCCTTCCATCCATCCATCCATCCAGCGATCCCCTTCATTCAGTCATCCATCCTTCCATCCTATCCATCCTTCCATCCTATCCATCCATCCGCTTCATCCATCCCTCCTTCCATCCATCCATCCTTCCATCCTATCCATCCTTCTATCCTATCCATCCATCCGCTTCATCCATCCCTCCTTCCATCCTTCCATCCTTCCATCCTATTCATCCTTCTATCCTATCCATCCATCCCCTTCATTCATCCATCCTTTCATCCTTCCATCCTATCCATCCTTCCATCCTATCCATCCATCCGCTTCATCCATCCCTCCATCCCCCCTCAGTGGTTGCACGGTTAATCGCAGTTTTTGGGTTTGCCCCCGCACATTATCTGCCTGTAGTCTGCGTGTCTGAGGGTTTCCCCCCACAATACAGCCATTTTGGGGGTCTCTCTTCCGCGCGCTGACTCCTCTCTCTGTGGGGCTCAGGATTTGCACCCCTCGGTTCCCGGTTATTGGTTGGTATTTTTGGTGCACACGCGCTCCCCTGATTTATAGGGCTGACATTTCGGGCGGGGGGCTCCAGATGATGCAGCTGCGCGATGGTAGCATTATTTAATGACGTTCTCTCAATTCTCCATGTAAATGTTAATCCCCTGAACTTTCATGATAGCGATCACTTTGTTCGTTCTTTCGCGCGCTGTGTTTGGAGGTGACATTTCATGATGGCGCCGCGGTGCGATGATGGCGGCACTATATTATCCGTCCTGTATGGGGGTCTCGCTGCTCTGCTTCTTCATTATCTGGGGACGAATATATAACGGAAAGTCTCTACATAAAACACTACAGCAAACGGGCGAGACCCCAAAGCACCCCGCCTGGAGCCAACATAAACGTATAGGATCCGGGCCCCTCAATAAGCAAAGTCAGCAAGAAATGGGAAGACCCCATCTAAGGCTCCGGATGTAGCAAGGCCACAAGCTCCACATTCTGCTGCCTCATCTCAAGGTGTAGGAGGATTGTCTTCTGCTGGACCTGTGGGGTCCGTGTCTATCCCCAGTGGGTGCGTGATCCATGTCTATTCTCCTGGGGGTGCACAGCCCCGTGTCTATTCTCCTGGGGGTGCACAGCCCCGTGTCTATTCTCCTGGGGGTGCACAGCCCCGTGTATATTCCCTAGGGGTGCACAGCCCCGTGTATATTCCCTGAGGGTGCATGGCCCCGTGTCTATCCCCAGTGGGTGCGTGATCCATGTCTATTCTCCTGGGGGTGCACAGCCCCGTGTATATTCCCTGAGGGTGCATGGCCCCGTGTCTATCCCCAGTGGGTGCGTGCTCCGTGTCTATTCTCCTGGGGGTGCACAGCCCCGTGTATATTCCCTGAGGGTGCATGGCCCCGTGTCTATTCTCCTGGGGGTGCACAGCCTCGTGTCTATTCTACTGGGGGTGCACGGCCCTGTGTCTATTCCCTGGGGGTGCATGGCCCCGTGTATATTCCCTGAGGGTGCACGGCCCCGTGTCTTTTCTCCTGGGGGTGCACAGCCCCGTGTCTATTCTCCTGGGGGTGCACAGCCTCGTGTCTATTCTACTGGGGGTGCACGGCCCTGTGTCTATTCCCTGGGGGTGCATGGCCCCGTGTATATTCCCTGAGGGTGCACGGCCCCGTGTCTTTTCTCCTGGGGGTGCACAGCCCCGTGTCTATTCTCCTGGGGGTGCACAGCCCCGTGTATATTCCCTGAGGGTGCATGGCCCCGTGTCTATTCTCCTGGGGTGCACAGCCTCGTGTCTATTCTACTGGGGGTGCACGGCCCCGTGTCTTTTCTCCTGGGGGTGCACAGCCCCGTGTCTATTCTCCTGGGGGTGCACAGCCCCGTGTATATTCCCTGAGGGTGCATGGCCCCGTGTCTATTCTCCTGGGGTGCACAGCCTCGTGTCTATTCTACTGGGGGTGCACGGCCCTGTGTCTATTCCCTGGGGGTGCATGGCCCCGTGTATATTCCCAGGGGGTGCACGGCCCCGTGTCTATGTCGCGGGCGGGGAGGAGGATGGCAACGCTGCGCTCACCCACTGCTCGGCTCCGGCTATTGCTGCTGCTGCTCGGTGGTGGCTCAAGCGGTGGGCCGGATCCCGGGGTCTCGAGCGGCGCTCCTCGCCCGTGAGTGAAAGGGGGTTGATTGGTGGTGGAGATTTGGTTATTGTCCGTGACGCCACCCACGGTTGTGGTGATTTTGGTGACACCACCGCTGCTCTGTATGGGGATCCCGGGAGCGGTGACAGGGAGCAGCTGAGTTGTTGGTTCTCCCCTCCGTGGGTAGGGGGTTGGCTGTCCCGGGGCCCAGTGATAGGGTAAGGATGGGTGATGGCAGGCAGGTTGCGGGGCCTGGCGAGGTGCAGGGTCACGGGGGCAGCGCTGTGCCGCACGGCACGGTGGTACTCACTCAGCCTGAGACGATGACACAGTTCTCGGTAAAACACACGGCTGGAAAGACGGGTCCCACGGACGGCTGCTGATGCTTTTCCCTGGTAGGTTAACGGTGACTGTCCTTTCCCTGCACCTAAGTACTGCTGCTGGTTCCAATGGGTTCCCACCGGTAACCCGCTCCCCGGCTTGGATATGGGCCGGAGGAGCCCCCTTTTTGCCCGCAGGCGCTGGCCCTGAGGAACTGGTGCCTTGGCGGTGGCGGTGTCCCTCTCACTCGGTCGGACTGTTGCCTTCAATCGGGACTTAGTTGTTTGGAAACCCAGGAGGTCCCCTTCACTAACGGATTTGGCAAATTCACGGCGACTCCAAGCCTTGCCGGGGTCCGAAAAGCCCCTGCCAATGGTGCTGGCTTCTCCTTGTGTACCGGTCCGGTACCGCCAGGCCACCGCCCGTCCACGGTCCTTACGGCAACTCCGATAGGCCACTCCTGCAGACGGTCACTGCCGTCTGCCAACCTTGCCGTCTCTGTCCGGGGCACACACCCGGACGCTCTCAGTCAGTTGCTCTACTGCCACTTCACTTTACTCCTTCCATTTTCACTTCCCTAGCTTAACTGCACTCTTTTCCCGCCTCCAGGACTGTGAACTCCTCGGTGGGCGGGACCAACCGCCTGGCCCACCCCCTGGTGTGAACATCAGCCCCTGGAGGAAGGCAACAAGGATTTTTGGGTCTAGCTTAGATGTACCTAACCGGGGTGTAGGGTGTGGTGGTGTAATTACCTGTGACCCCTGGCTTGTCCAGGGCGTCACATCTATTCTCCTGGGGGGTGCACAGCCCCGTGTCTATTCTCCTGGGGGTGCACGGCCCTGTGTATATTCCCTGGGGGTGCACAGCCCCGTGTCTATTCTCCTGGGGGTGCACGGCCCTGTGTATATTCCCTGGAGGTGCACGGCCCCGTGTATATTCCCTGGGGGTGCATGGCCCTTTGTATATTCCCTGGAGGTGCATGGCCCTTTGTATATTCCCTGGAGGTACACGGCCCCGTGTCTATTCTCCTGGGGGTGCATGGCCCTTTGTATATTCCCTGGGGGTGCATGGCCCCGTGTCTATTCTCCTGGGGGTGCATGGCCCTTTGTATATTCCCTGGGGGTGCACGGCCCCGTGTATATTCCCTGGGGGTGCACGGCCCCGTGTATATTCCCTGGGGGTGCACGGCCCCGTGTATATTCCCTGGGGGTGCATGGCCCTTTGTATATTCCCTGGAGGTGCACGGCCCCGTGTCTATTCTCCTGGGGGTGCATGGCCCTTTGTATATTCCCTGGGGGTGCACGGCCCCGTGTATATTCCCTGGGGGTGCACGGCCCCGTGTATATTCCCTGGGGGTGCACGGCCCCGTGTATATTCCCTGGGGGTGCATGGCCCTTTGTATATTCCCTGGAGGTGCACGGCCCCGTGTCTATTCTCCTGGGGGTGCATGGCCCTTTGTATATTCCCTGGGGGTGCACGGCCCCGTGTATATTCCCTGGGGGTGCACGGCCCCGTGTATATTCCCTGGGGGTGCACGGCCCCGTGTATATTCCCTGGGGGTGCATGGCCCTTTGTATATTCCCTGGAGGTGCACGGCCCCGTGTCTATTCTCCTGGGGGTGCATGGCCCTTTGTATATTCCCTGGAGGTGCACGGCCCTGCGTGTGTATTCCCTGGGGGTGCACGGCCCTAAGTATATTCCCTGGGGGTGCACGGCCCCGTGTATATTCCCTGGGGGTGCACGGCCCCGTGTATATTCCCTGGGGGTGCACGGCCCCGTGTATATTCCCTGGGGGTGCACGGCCCCGTGTATATTCCCTGGGGGTGCACGGCCCCGTGTATATTCCCTGGGGGTGCACGGCCCCGTGTATATTACCTGGGGGTGCACGGCCCCGTGTATATTCCCTGGGGGTGCAAAGCCCCGTGTATATTCCCTGGGGGTGCACGGCCCCGTGTATATTACTTGGGGGTGCACGGCCCCGTGTATATTCCCTGGGGGTGCACGGCTCCATGTGTATTCCCTGGGGGTGCACGGCCCCATGTATATTCTCTGGGGGTGCACGGCCCCGTGTATATTCCCTGGGGGTGCACGGCCCCGTGTATATTCCCTGGGGGTGCACGGCCCCATGTGCATTCCCTGGGGGTGCACGGCCTCGTGTATATTCCCTGGGGGTGCACGGCCCTGCGTATATTCTCTGGGGGTGCAAGGCCCCGTGTATATTCCCTTGTCCGCAGTACACGGCCTCGTATCTTTCACTTCTGGGCCCTGTCTCTCCCGGAGACGTTGAACCTTGAATTAGTGTCACAGATCTTTGCGTTTCCTTTGTCTTGTGCACGCTTTGGCGGTTCGGATGGCAGAATGAAGCTCAATTGCTGGAAATTTACAGCTACAAATGGGCAGAATAATGGGATTCCTACGTCTCTAGCACATGAGCTCCAGATCCGCTGCGCCCCCAGAAAATCCCTCTCCTTCCCGCATTTCAGGTCCTGTCTTTCTGTCGAGGCTTTGCTAATGCAAATATGTCCCCGGCATTAATGCACACAGAGGACGATGCGATTAGCCGCCAATACCAAGCAGCCGCGTCCTCCCCGAGCCGCGCGGAGGGAACAATCTGTCAATATCCCCCCGCCGCTGCAAGAAATGACATAATGTGATCAATGGGGATCAATGCCGCGCACACGTCAGGAGCGACCCCTCACCCCAATCCAGGTAGAGGTCGCCGTGTACGGAGGCGGTGTGCGCCCGGACGCCTCCTGGATTCCGCAGCATCCGCGCAGCATCATTCTGTCATTGACAAAAATATGTAAAACACACGATCAATACAGTGGAGGCGACCGGCGCATGCAAAGCTGCCATAGCCCCCTATACACAGACCGGGGGGATACAGCCAACATCAATGGAAAGCCGCAAACATCAGCTACAGCACATACCACTGTATATACCACAGACCAGCAGGGACCTGGGGAGCCTTGTATATACCGCAGACCACCACTGGCCACCAGAGACTAGATAAACCCTGTATATACCCCAGACCAACAGTGAATAAGGACACTCTATATACCACTGGCCACCAGGGACTAAAGCCATGCATATACCACTGGCCACCAGGGACTAAAGCCATGCATATACCACTGGCCACCAGGGACTAAAGCCATGCATATACCACTGCAGAGAATAAAAAACGCCGATGATCGGGCGCTGCAGATCAATGAAGGGAGCCAAGTTAAAATCATATTTTTTATTGTTAATATTACATTTTTCCGGGACAGACCGTCCCCTTAATCAGTTATCCTGCATATACCACTGGCCACCAGGGACTAAGTCATGAAAATAAAGAAAACTCTTTGAATGAGAAGCTGTGTCTAAACGTTTGGTCTGTACTGTATATCACTGACCATTAGGGGCTAGATAGGCCCTGTATATATCACTGACCAATAGGGGCTAGATAGACCCTGTATATATCACTGACGATTAGGGGCTAGATAGAATCTGTATATATCACTGACCATTAGGGGCTAGATAGACCCTGTATATATCACTGACCATTAGGGGCTAGATAGACCCTGTATATATCACTGACCATTAGGGGCTAGATAGACCCTGTATATATCACTGACCATTAGGAGCTAGATAGACCCTGTATATATCACTGACCATTAGGGGCTAGATAGACCCTGTATATATCACTGACCGTTAGGGGCTAGATAGACCCTGTATATATCACTGACCATTAGGGGCTAGATAGACCCTGTATATATCACTGACCATTAGGGGCTAGATAGAATCTGTATATATCACTGACCATTAGGGGCTAGATAGACCCTGTATATATCACTGACCATTAGGGGCTAGATAGAATCTGTATATATCACTGACCATTAGGGGCTAGATAGAATCTGTATATATCACTGACCATTAGGGGCTAGATAGACCCTGTATATATCACTGACCATTAGGGGCTAGATAGAATCTGTATATATCACTGACCATTAGGGGCTAGATAGACCCTGTATATATCACTGACCATTAGGGGCTAGATAGACCCTGTATATATCACTGACCATTAGGGGCTAGATAGACCCTGTATATATCACTGACCATTAGGAGCTAGATAGACCCTGTATATATCACTGACCATTAGGGGCTAGATAGACCCTGTATATATCACTGACCATTAGGGGCTAGATAGACCCTGTATATATCACTGACCATTAGGGGCTAGATAGACCCTGTATATATCACTGATCATTAGGGGCTAGATAGACCCTGTATATATCACTGACCGTTAGGGGCTAGATAGACCCTGTATATATCACTGACCATTAGGAGCTAGATAGACCCTGTATATATCACTGACCATTAGGAGCTAGATAGACCCTGTATATATCACTGACCATTAGGGGCTAGATAGACCCTGTATATATCACTGACCATTAGGAGCTAGATAGACCCTGTATATATCAATGACCATTAGGGGCTAGATAGACCCTGTATATATCACTGACCATTAGGGGATAGATAGACCCTGTATATATCAATGACCATTAGGGGCTAGTTAGACCCTGTATATATCACTGACTATTAGGGGCTAGATAGACCCTGTATATATCACTGACCATTAGGGGCTAGATAGACCCTGTATATATCACTGACCATTAGGAGCTATATAGACCCTGTATATATCACTGACCATTAGGGGCTAGATAGACCCTGTATATATCACTGACCATTAGGGGCTAGATAGACCCTGTATATATCACTGACCATTATGGACTAGATAGACCCTGTATATATCACTGACAATTAGGAGCTAGTTAGACCCTGTATATATCACTGACCATTAGGGACTGGATAGACCCTGTATATATCACTGACCATTAGGGGCTAGTTAGACCCTATATTTATCACTGACCATTAGGTGCTAGATAGAACCTGTATATATCACTGACCATTAGGGGCTAGATAGACCCTGTATATATCACTGACCATTAGGGGCTAGATAGACCCTGTATATATCACTGACCATTAGGGGCTAGATAGACCCTGTATATATCACTGACCATTAGGGGCTAGATGGCTAGGTCGACCCTGTATATATCACTGACCATTAGGGGCTAGATAGCCTTTCTAGAGTAATGGGTGGAGGACCCCACGTTTTTCCACACTGTTTTTGCAGCGCTGCCTACTTTTTTCTACTTCTGCTGCAAGAATTCATTTTCTACCACTAAGAGTTAATTACGAATTTTTTGCATAACTTTAAGAACTAGAAAAGGCCCATCTCTTCTGTTCCTATGAAATGTTGTAATTTTCTAGCTATTAGACATAATGGAGTGACTCTGGCTGGTGACTCCTCAGATCCCAGAAGACGTGTCGAGGTGCCGCACATAATCCTGGGAAGATTAGGGCCATCGATCCATCACAGACTCTTCTTCTCTGCAGTAAAACAATTAATGAGCTGAGCAAATAGGTGAAAGCGAGCGATGACCATTTCTAAGTAAAGTCTCCAGATACCAGAAAGAACATGCAGAGAATGCCAGTATTGTTCTGTACGGAGCCGGGGAGCGACGCCCGCACCTCACCCACAAAATCGGGAAAGTCACTTCATTCCTCTGTATCTGAACTGCAGAAGCCGCGTCCCCATTAGCTTCCATTTACCATCAGACCCATATTAGCCCCATTTGCATAATGTTTGATAAACATGGCGTCTGATTGACCTTTGTTTAACCTTAATTTATTCATTAGACTTACAGATTCAGAGTTGCGCTCCTAACAAAATAGTGACTCTCTGCTAAATGACTTGGAAAAGGTTGGACACAATTGTCTGAGTGCTTTAATTTAGGGGAAGCAAATCTGCTATTAACCATGTACGATCTGGGGCTGAGGGGAACAGCCATGGGCTACCGCAGTGCCCCCAATCCCATGACAGTTCAGGTGCAGGGAGCGTTTAACTTTACTAATAGCCCTGCTAAATGTGAGCAGACAACTTTCCATAACTTCAGTTATAATGTTTTTAACATGTTAAAGAAACTCTGGATTATAAATTGAGAACAGCACTGAATCAGTGACAATCCCATTCATATAAATCGCTCCCCTCTATCCCCTCAACAAATTTGTGGCACAGGGGGTTTTAATTACTAACCCTCCAAATCATGAATAACTAAGTCTAGAACTCCTGGGTATAGAGTTAAATGTTGCATATTTTAACTCTAAATGGAATCTTGGGAACAGCCATGGGGTTCAACAACACCCCCCATTACCACAGGTAGTACACAACACTATACAGATAGAATTGGACTGTACTATCAGAAGGTCTAGGGATTGTTAAGGCTAAGAGATGCTATACCATATATGCTCCCAATACAGGGGTCCAGTAGAGGAGGGCCAACTGCTACCCTAAAAGAGGTTCCCACTGTCCATTCCATTGAAGTGGCTAATTTAATGGTTAGCAATCAATGCTGTAATGTATAAGACATAAATAAGATGAGCTAGTGCTTAGGGCATATTCTGGCCTCGATCAGGGGTCTGATGATCAAATTCCACTTGATCCAGGGAACCCTCCAAATCATGAATAACTAACTCCAGGACTCCTGGGTATAGAGTTAAATGTTGCATATTTTAACTGTAAGTGAGATCTTGGGAACAACCATGGGGTCCAACAGCACCCCTTTCCAATTACAATAAGTAGTACACGACACTATACAGACAGAATTGGACTGTACTATCAGAAGGTCTAGAGATTGTTCAGTATAGGAGCCAATATGACATATGTGCTCCCATACAGGGGTTCAATAGAGAAAAGGCCACAGCTACCCTAAAAGAGGTATCCACTGTCCATTCCATTAAAGGGGCTAAAGTAATGGTTCATAATAAATGATGTGATGTGAGAGACATAAATAGGTTATATCATGAGCTAGGGGACAGTTGCATGGGTCATATTCTGGCCTCGATCAGGGGGTCTCTGCCGACCTTCCCCCACTTGACCCAGGGAACCCTCCAAATAATGAATAACTAACTTGAGGACTCCTGGGTATAGAGTTAAATGTTGCATATTTTAACTGTAACTGAGATCTCGGGAACAGCTACAGGGTCCAACATCACCCCTTCCCCATTACCATAAGTAGTACACGACACTATACAGATAGAATTGGACTGTACTATTAGAAGATCTAGGGATTGTTCAGGATAGGAGATGATATAGCATATGTGCTCCCTATACCTGGGTCCAGCAGAGGAGGGGTACAGCTCCCCTATTAGAGCTTCCAACTGTCCATTCCATTGAAGGGGCTAATTAAGGCCTCTTTCACACAGCAGTTTTTTGGATCAGTCACAATCCTTTTTGTGACTGATACGACGGATCCTATAAAAAAACGGATCCGTTGTGCCATTATTTGTTCATGGCAAAGGTTGTTTTGGATGAGAGAGAAAGAGGAGAGAGGAGAGAGAGAGGAAAGAAGAAGGAGAAAGAGGGAGGAGAAAGAAAGAGGAAAGAGAGGAGAGAGAGAAGAGAAAGAGAGAGAGACATAGAGAAAGAGGGAGGGGAAAGAAAGAGAGAGGAGAGAGAGGGAGAGGAGAAAGAGAGAGGAGAAAGAGAGAGACACAGAGAAAGAGAGGAGAGGGGAGAGAAGGAGAAAGAGAGAGGCGAAAGAGAGAGGAGAGAGAGAGAGGAAAGAAGAAGGAGAAAGAGGGAGAGAGAGAGGAGAGAGAATAGAGAGGAGAGAGAGAGGAAAGAAGAAGGAGAAAGAGGGAGGAGAATGAAAGAGGAGAGAGAGGAGAGAGAGGAGAAAGAGAGAAAGAGAGGAGAGAGGGGAGAGAGAGAAAGAGAGAGACAGAGAGAAAGAGAGAGAAAGAGGAGAGACACAGAGAGAGGAGAGAGAGATATTTCATGACCAGAAGTGAATTTACAACACTTCTGGGCATGCTCGGATATAAGAAAAATGGAACCAGTCAATGGATCCGTCATTTGATGGATGAGGGCGGATCCTGCGCTCATAGGCTTCAATTACAACTAATGATGGATGTTGATGGATCCGCCGCTGTTTGTTTTTTCGACGCACACAAATAACATACCTATGGACGTTGTCTCCGTCGCAATTTGTTGTTAATACAAGTCAATGAGAAAAAAATGGATCCAGCGCTGGATCCGTTTTTTCACATTTCGATGAATTGCGAGAGATGAAAAAAACGGACGTGTGAAAGGGGCCTTAATGGTTCACAATTAATGATGTGGGAGACATAAATGTTTTCTATGATGAGCTAGTGCACAGGTGCCATCTGTCGCCCGTAATGCCGGCATGGAGCGCAGCAGACTGGTGCAGCCACCACCGGAGTGACACTCACCCAGGAGACCACGCTGGAGCAAGGATCCCCGGCTCGCCTCTCCTCTCCTCTCCCCTCCTCTCCTCTCCTCGGTCCAGATCTGCTTCTCGGAGATGTCAGATACATAATATCCAGCGGAGATGATTGTTGCAGACCTCCTCTCCATTAATCAGACGCTTCATTTGATTTGTTCTGTAGAAGGAAAAAAAAGTCATAAGTTTGTCTTCCGAAATAAAATGAAAGCCGCGTCCATTTGTGATGGAGGAAGTCGCCAGGAATGAGTGAGGACTCATGTTTAGTAAATCATTAATCATATTCCCAGAGGGGAAGTGGATGCAATAATCCAGATTATTACTGATGTACATGTAATCTGGGGCTGATGCAGCGCCGGGCGGAAGGTGACGGAGCGCCCCGCACTCACTACAAACACCATATATCAGGCAGAATTAAGATTGCTGCTCCTGCAGGAGCCCCGGGGTCATCGGTTGTTTCGGTGACATTCTCTGCCTTTGTGACAATAGATTATTACACGCAGGATTCTGACCAGAAAAACTTTCCTAAAGTCATTGTCAGAGAAAAACTTTCAAGGGGATTTGGACTCCTCATCGGACATTGTGCGGTGACACCAGAGGGGGTCCAAAGCCGAGACCCTCATTCCCAAAAAAGTGCTCAGGACCCAGCGCAGAGCTACAATGTAACATGTGTGAGATACAATTAATCCTGGGCCACATTCCATCCAAAAACACTGAAAAAAACAAGAATGTGCCTATTTGGACGCCTAATTGAGCACAATATAGCACCATTAATTAAGACAGTACTAATTGTGCACTCTATGGCAGTGCTTTTAAGGAAAAGGAGTGCAGCATTTCCATGTGCACCTAGTGGCAGCATTATTAGCACATAGTAAAGCAATGTGATCACGGCTCGGGTTCACGGACACTTTATGGCAATAACGTTTCACCTTTCCGCACTTAATATCGGTGGCGTCAGAATGAACGGATCCGGCCACTTTTCTGATGCAGAATAGGATTGTTTCGGGTGATCAATATCCACCTATCTGCGATCTCTGAAGTGACGGATGAAGCTTCCTCCGGAGCAGAAATCAGCAGGTGACTCGCAGGGTCTGGTTTTGCTTCTTGTGGATCAGCAGCAGAAGGTCTCATCTGTGAACCCGGCGGACGCTGCTCCTCCGACACCACGAAGAAAGGAACCGAAGAGAAGGCAGAAAACGGGAATAATTGGCGCCACGCTGATCACACTCTGTCACCGAGAAACATTCATTATCAGTCAGAATATTCCACATCTCATGTCTCAAGAAAATAACACATTACCCAAGAAACCTACTGATGATTATAAAAGTACAGTCTATAGTGTGGACATAACGGTGCAATACAACACCAAGAGCAGTATTGTAGCAGTTATATTCTCGTACATAGGGGGCAGTATTATAGCAGTTATATTCTCGTACATAGGGGCAGTATTATAGTAGTTATATTCTTGTATATAGGGGCAGTATTATAGTAGTTATATTCTTGTATATAGGGGCAGTATTATAGTAGTTATATTCTTGCACATAGGGGCAGTATTATAGTAGTTATATTCTTGTACATAGGAGCAGTCTTATAGTAGTTATATTCTTGTACATAGGAGCAGTATTATAGTAGTTATATTCTTGTACATAGGAGCAGTATTATAGTAGTTACATTCTTGTACAAAGGGGCAGTATTATAGTAGTTATATTCCTGTACACAGGGGCAGTATTATAGCAGTTATATTCTCGTACATATACGGCAGTATTATAGCAGTTATATTCTCGTACATAGGGGGCAGTATTATAGCAGTTATATTCTCGTACATAGGGGGCAGTATTATAGTAGTTATATTCTTGTACATAGGAGCAGTCTTATAGTAGTTATATTCTTGTACATAGGAGCAGTATTATAGTAGTTATATTCTTGTACATAGGAGCAGTATTATAGTAGTTATATTCTTGTACACAGGGGCAGTATTATAGTAGTTATATTCCTGTACACAGGGGCAGTATTATAGCAGTTATATTCTCGTACATATACGGCAGTATTATAGCAGTTATATTCTCGTACATAGGGGGCAGTATTATAGCAGTTATATTCTCGTACATAGGGGGCAGTATTATAGCAGTTATATTCTCGTACATAGGGGACAGTATTATAGTAGTTATATTCTTGTATATAGGGGCAGTATTATAGTAGTTATATTCTTGTACATAGGGGGCAGTATTATAGTAGTTATATTCTTGCACATAGGGGCAGTATTATAGTAGTTATATTCTTGTACATAGGAGCAGTATTATAGTAGTTATATTCTTGTACATAGGGCAGTATTATAGTAGTTATATTCTTGTACATAGGGGTCAGTATTATAGTAGTTATATTCTTGTATATAGGAGCAGTCTTATAGTAGTTATATTCTTGTACATAGGAGCAGTATTATAGTAGTTATATTTTTATACATAGGAGCAGTATTGAGAGAGGGGAGCCAGCATGATCTGAAATTGGCATGCATAATATAAAAAGTGAAAATTCACACATTTATTCCAACTGTACTACAATAAAAAAAAATGAGATTTTTAGCAAATAATTGATCAATTTTTTGAGCCACCCCTGCCAACGTCACGGCAAATCTCAATAGGGGGGTCCTACTCTACATTCTGTATTTCATGTGCCATGCGGCCTCCTAGATAAAGTTAAAAGCAGAACCATAATAGAGCACACATACCTGTAACCTGTATATAACCGCTTCTATGTTGCAAAAAAGGCACTTGTGGATAGAGACCAGCCCAGGAGCAGTATTATAGTAGTTATATTCTTGTACATAGGAGCAGTATTATAGTAGTTATATTCTTGTACACAGGGGCAGTATTATAGTAGTTATATTCCTGTACACAGGGGCAGTATTATAGCAGTTATATTCTCGTACATAGGGGGCAGTATTATAGCAGTTATATTCTCGTACATAGGGGGCAGTATTATAGCAGTTATATTCTCGTACATAGGGGGCAGTATTATAGTAGTTATATTCTTGTATATAGGGGCAGGATTATAGTAGTTATATTCTTGCACATAGGGGCAGTATTATAGTAGTTATATTCTTGTACATAGGAGCAGTCTTATAGTAGTTATATTCTTGTACATAGGAGCAGTATTATAGTAGTTATATTCTTGTACACAGGGGCAGTATTATAGTAGTTATATTCCTGTACATAGGGGGCAGTATTATAGTAGTTATATTCTTGTACATAGGGGCAGTATTATATTTATATTCTTGTATATAGGGGGCAGTATTATAGTAGTTATATTCCTGTACATAGGAGCAGTATTATAGTAGTTATATTCCTGTACATGGGAGCAGTATTATAGTAGTTATATTCTTGTACATAGGGGCAGTATTATAGTAGTTATATTCTTGTACATAGAGGCAGTATTATAGTAGTTATATTCTTGTACATAGGGGCAGTATTATAGTAGTTATATTCCTGTACACAGGGGCAGTATTATAGCAGTTATATTCTCGTACATATACGGCAGTATTATAGCAGTTATATTCTCGTACATAGGGGGCAGTATTATAGCAGTTATATTCTCGTACATAGGGGGCAGTATTATAGTAGTTATATTCTTGTACATAGGAGCAGTCTTATAGTAGTTATATTCTTGTACATAGGAGCAGTATTATAGTAGTTATATTCTTGTACATAGGAGCAGTATTATAGTAGTTATATTCTTGTACACAGGGGCAGTATTATAGTAGTTATATTCCTGTACACAGGGGCAGTATTATAGCAGTTATATTCTCGTACATATACGGCAGTATTATAGCAGTTATATTCTCGTACATAGGGGGCAGTATTATAGCAGTTATATTCTCGTACATAGGGGGCAGTATTATAGTAGTTATATTCTTGCACATAGGGGCAGTATTATAGTAGTTATATTCTTGTACATAGGAGCAGTATTATAGTAGTTATATTCTTGTACATAGGGGGCAGTATTATAGTAGTTATATTCTTGTATATAGGAGCAGTCTTATAGTAGTTATATTCTTGTACATAGGAGCAGTATTATAGTAGTTATATTCTTATACATAGGAGCAGTATTATAGTAGTTATATTCTTGTACACAGGGGCAGTATTATAGTAGTTATATTCCTGTACACAGGGGCAGTATTGTAGCAGTTATATTCTCGTACATAGGGGGCAGTATTATAGCAGTTATATTCTCGTACATAGGGGGCAGTATTATAGTAGTTATATTCTTGCACATAGGGGCAGTATTATAGTAGTTATATTCTTGTACATAGGGGCAGTATTATAGTAGTTATATTCTTGTACATAGGAGCAGTCTTATAGTAGTTATATTCTTGTACATAGGAGCAGTATTATAGTAGTTATATTATAGTACATAGGGGCAGTATTATAGTAGTTATATTCTTGTACATAGGGCAGTATTATAGTAGTTATATTCTTGTACATAGGGAGCAGTATTATATTAGTTATATTCTTGTATATAGGAGCAGTCTTATAGTAGTTATATTCTTGTACATAGGGAGCAGTATTATAGTAGTTATATTCTTGTATATAGGAGCAGTCTTATAGTAGTTATATTCTTGTACATAGGAGCAGTATTACAGTAGTTATATTCTTGTATATAGGGGCAGTATTATAGTAGTTATATTCTTGTACATAGGGGCAGTATTATAGTAGTTATATTCTTGTACATAGGGGCAGTATTATAGTAGGTAATATTCCTGTATATAGAGGCAGTATTATAGTAGTTATATTCCTGTACATAGGGGCAGTATTATAGTAGTTATATTCTTGTACATAGGAGCAGTATTATAGTAGTTATATTCTTGTACATAGGGGCAGTATTATAGTAGTTACATTCTTGTACATAGGGGCAGTATTATAGTAGTTACATTCTTGTACATAGGGGCAGTATTATAGTAGTTATATTCTTGTACATAGGGGCAGTATTATAGTAGTTATATTCTTGTACATAGGGGCAGTATTATAGTAGTTATATTCTTGTACATAGGGGCAGTATTATAGTAGTTATATTCTTGTACATAGGGGCAGTATTATAGTAGTTACATTCTTGTACATAGGGGCAGTATTATAGTAGTTACATTCTTGTACATAGGGGCAGTATTATAGTAGTTACATTCTTGTACATAGGGGCAGTATTATAGTAGTTACATTCTTGTACATAGGGGCAGTATTATAGTAGTTACATTCTTGTACATAGGGGCAGTATTATAGTAGTTATATTCTTGTACATAGGGGCAGTATTATAGTAGTTACATTCTTGTACATAGGGGCAGTATTATAGTAGTTACATTCTTGTACATAGGGGCAGTATTATAGTAGTTATATTCTTGTACATAGGGGCAGTATTATAGTAGTTACATTCTTGCACATAGGGGCAGTATTATAGTAGTTACATTCTTGTACATAGGGGCAGTATTATAGTAGTTATATTCTTGTACATAGGGGCAGTATTATAGTAGTTACATTCTTGTACATAGGGGCAGTATTATAGTAGTTACATTCTTGTACATAACATCTTGAGTGAATTTCTTCGGTAATAATCTGTAACTTTCTCGGAGGAGCAGGCGACGTTTTCTTATTTCTTCTCCTTCTGTTTGGAAAGTTCTTGAGCTTTAATTAGTTCTTATAAAGAAGATACAGAATGTGAAACACAAAAGGTCTTGATTTTTCGCAGATTTACGGTGACATTTTTCTGCCATTTTCTCCTGAATGTAGTGGCGGTTTTCTCTTTTCTATCCCATGCTGGGAGACTCATGTTCTGAAATATGCAAATCCCGCCGCCATCTGCTGCATTATGTGCAGGAGCGGCTTCTGTGCGGCGGCGGCGGCTGCATTTACGATTCCTCTCGAGGAAGAAAAAAAAATCAGCTTTATTCACTTTACAGAAAATAACTAAGTGAAGTGAAGAGGTTTCCTCCCGGCTGAGGCCGCCATTAACTGTTGTTGTTGTTGGGTTAACAGCCTCCAGCGCGGAGTGAAACGCGCCGTGCTTGATTTCATTAAGTGCTTGTTGTGTATATCATGTGTGAAGTGTCTTCTGCCAATCTGGAGCAGCGTACGGCAGGAAACACCGCAAACTACGAGCGGCAGAGGCCGAGACAGCCTGATCACTAGCCAGGACCGGGCGCTCAGTGCCAGTAAACACCGCAAACTATGAGCGGCAGAGGCCGAGACAGCCTGATCACTAGCCAGGACCGGGCGCTCAGTGCCAGGAAACACCGCAAACTACGAGCGGCAGAGGCCGAGACAGCCTGATCACTAGCCAGGACCGGGCGCTCAGTGCCAGGAAACACCGCAAACTACGAGCGGCAGAGGCCGAGACAGCCTGATCACTAGCCAGGACCGGGCGCTCATTGCCAGGAAACACCGCAAACTACGAGCGGCAGAGGCCGAGACAGCCTGATCACTAGCCAGGACCGGGCGCTCAGTGCCAGGAAACACCGCAAACTATGAGCGGCAGAGGCCGAGACAGCCTGATCACTAGCCAGGACCGGGCGCTCAGTGCCAGGAAACACCGCAAACTACGAGCGGCAGAGGCCGAGACAGCCTGATCACTAGCCAGGACCGGGCGCTCAGTGCCAGGAAACACCGCAAACTACGAGCGGCAGAGGCCGAGACAGCCTGATCACTAGCCAGGACCGGGCGCTCAATGCCAGGAAACACCGCAAACTACGAGCGGCAGAGGCCGATGCAGCCTGATCACTAGCCAGGACCGGGCGCTCAATGCCAGGAAACACCGCAAACTATGAGCGGCAGAGGCCGAGACAGCCTGATCACTAGCCAGGACCGGGCGCTCAGTGCCAGGAAACACCGCAAACTACGAGCGGCAGAGGCCGAAACAGCCTGATCACTAGCCAGGACCGGGCGCTCAGTGCCAGGAAACACCGCAAACTACGAGCGGCAGAGGCCGAGACAGCCTGATCACTAGCCAGGACCGGGCGCTCAGTGCCAGGAAACACCGCAAACTACGAGCGGCAGAGGCCGAGACAGCCTGATCACTAGCCAGGACCGGGCGCTCAATGCCAGGAAACACCGCAAACTACGAGCGGCAGAGGCCGAGACAGCCTGATCACTAGCCAGGACCGGGCGCTCAATGCCAGGAAACACCACAAACTACGAGCGGCAGAGGCCGATGCAGCCTGATCACTAGCCAGGACCGGGCGCTCAATGCCAGGAAACACCGCAAACTACGAGCGGCAGAGGCCGAGACAGCCTGATCACTAGCCAGGACCGGGCGCTCAATGCCAGGAAACGCCGCAAACTACGAGCGGCAGAGGCCGAGACAGCCTGATCACTAGCCAGGACCGGGCGCTCAGTACCAGGAAACACCGCAAACTATGAGCGGCAGAGGCCGAGACAGCCTGATCACTAGCCAGGACCGGGCGCTCAATGCCAGGAAACACCGCAAACTACGAGCAGCAGAGGCCGAGACAGCCTGATCACTAGCCAGGACCGGGCGCTCAGTGCCAGGAAACACCGCAAACTACGAGCGGCAGAGGCCGAGACAGCCTGATCACTAGCCAGGACCAGGCGCTCAATGCCAGGAAACACCGCAAACTACGAGCGGCAGAGGCCGAGACAGCCTGATCACTAGCCAGGACCGGGCGCTCAATGCCAGGAAACACCGCAAACTACGAGCAGCAGAGGCCGAGACAGCCTGATCACTAGCCAGGACCGGGTGCTCAATGCCAGGAAACACCGCAAACTACGAGTGGCAGAGGCCGATGCAGCCTGATCACTAGCCAGGACCGGGCGCTCAATGCCAGGAAACACCGCAAACTACGAGCGGCAGAGAACGAGACAGCCTGATCACTAGCCAGGACCGGGCGCTCAGTGCCAGGAAACACCGCAAACTACGAGCGGCAGAGGCCGATACAGCCTGATCACTAGCCAGGACCGGGCACTCAATGCCAGGAAACACCGCAAACTACGAGCGGCAGAGAACGAGACAGCCTGATCACTAGCCAGGACTGGGCGTTCAATGCCAGGAAACACCGCAAACTACGAGCGGCAGAGAACGAGACAGCCTGATCACTAGCCAGGACCGGGCGCTCAGTGCCAGGAAACACCGCAAACTACGAGCGGCAGAGGCCGAGACAGCCTGATCACTAGCCAGGACCAGGCGCTCAATGCCAGGAAAACCGCAAACTACGAGCGGCAGAGGCCGAGACAGCCTGATCACTAGCCAGGACCGGGCGCTCAATGCCAGGAAACACCGCAAACTATGAGCGGCAGAGGCCGAGACAGCCTAATCACTAGCCAGGACCGGGTGCTCAATGCCAGGAAACACCGCAAACTACGAGTGGCAGAGGCCGATGCAGCCTGATCACTAGCCAGGACCGGGCGCTCAATGCCAGGAAACACCGCAAACTACGAGCGGCAGAGAACGAGACAGCCTGATCACTAGCCAGGACCGGGCGCTCAGTGCCAGGAAACACCGCAAACTACGAGCGGCAGAGGCCGATACAGCCTGATCACTAGCCAGGACCGGGCACTCAATGCCAGGAAACACCGCAAACTACGAGCGGCAGAGAACGAGACAGCCTGATCACTAGCCAGGACTGGGCACTCAATGCCAGGAAACACCGCAAACTACGAGCGGCAGAGAACGAGACAGCCTGATCACTAGCCAGGACTGGGCGCTCAATGCCAGGAAACACCGCAAACTACAAGCGGCAGAGGCCGAGACAGCCTGATCACTAGCCAGGACCGGGCGCTCAATGCCAGGAAACACCGCAAACTACGAGCGGCAGAGGCCGAGACAGCCTGATCACTAGCCAGGACCGGGCACTCAATGTCAGGAAACACCGCAAACTATAAGCGGCAGAGGCCGAGACAGCCTGATCACTAGCCAGGACCGGGCGCTCAATGCCAGAAAACACCGCAAACTATGAGCGGCAGAGGCCGAGACAGCCTGATCACTAGCCAGGACCGGGCGCTCAGTGCCAGGAAACACCGCAAACTACGAGCGGCAGAGGCCGACGCAGCCTGATTACTAGCCAGGACCGGGCGCTCAATGCCAGGAAACACCGCAAACTACGAGCGGCAGAGGCCGAGACAGCCTGATCACTAGCCAGGACTGGGCGCTCAATGCCAGGAAACACCGCAAACTACGAGCGGCAGAGGCCGAGACAGCCTGATCACTAGCCAGGACTGGGCGCTCAATGCCAGGAAACACCGCAAACTACGAGCGGCAGAGGCCGAGATAGCCTGATCACTAGCCAGGACCGGGCGCTCAGTGCCAGGAAACACCGCAAACTACGAGCGGCAGAGGCCGATGCAGCCTGATCACTAGCCAGGACCGGGCGCTCAGTGCCAGGAAACACCGCAAACTACGAGCGGCAGAGGCCGAGACAGCCTGATCACTAGCCAGGACCGGGCGCTCAATGCCAGGAAACACCGCAAACTACGAGCGGCAGAGGCCGAGACAGCCTGATCACTAGCCAGGACCGGGCGCTCAATGCCAGGAAACACCGCAAACTACGAGCGGCAGAGGCCGAGACAGCCTGATCACTAGCCAGGACCAGGCGCTCAGTGCCAGGAAACACCGCAAACTACAAGCGGCAGAGGCCGAGACAGCCTGATCACTAGCCAGGACCGGGCGCTCAGTGCCAGGAAACACCGCAAACTACGAGCGGCAGAGGCCGAGACAGCCTGATCACTAGCCAGGACCAGGCGCTCAATGCCAGGAAACACCGCAAACTACAAGCGGCAGAGGCCGAGACAGCCTGATCACTAGCCAGGACCGGGCGCTCAATGCCAGGAAACACCGCAAACTACGAGCGGCAGAGGCCGAGACAGCCTGATCACTAGCCAGGACCGGGCACTCAATGCCAGGAAACACCGCAAACTATGAGCGGCAGAGGCCGACGCAGCCTGATCACTAGCCAGGACCGGGCGCTCAATGCCAGGAAACACCGCAAACTACGAGCGGCAGAGGCCGAGACAGCCTGATCACTAGCCAGGACTGGGCGCTCAATGCCAGGAAACACCGCAAACTACGAGCGGCAGAGGCCGAGACAGCCTGATCACTAGCCAGGACCGGGCGCTCAATGCCAGGAAACACCGCAAACTACGAGCGGCAGAGAACGAGACAGCCTGATCACTAGCCAGGACTGGGCGCTCAATGCCAGGAAACACCGCAAACTACGAGCGGCAGAGGCCGAGACAGCCTGATCACTAGCCAGGACCGGGCGCTCAGTGCCAGGAAACACCGCAAACTACGAGCGGCAGAGGCCGATGCAGCCTGATCACTAGCCAGGACCGGGCGCTCAGTGCCAGGAAACACCGCAAACTACGAGCGGCAGAGGCCGAGACAGCCTGATCACTAGCCAGGACCGGGCGCTCAATGCCAGGAAACACCGCAAACTACGAGCGGCAGAGGCCGAGACAGCCTGATCACTAGCCAGGACCGGGCGCTCAATGCCAGGAAACACCGCAAACTACGAGCGGCAGAGGCCGAGACAGCCTGATCACTAGCCAGGACCGGGCGCTCAATGCGAGGAAACACCGCAAACTACGAGCGGCAGAGGCCGAGACAGCCTGATCACTAGCCAGGACCGGGCGCTCAGTGCCAGGAAACACCGCAAACTACGAGCGGCAGAGGCCGACGCAGCCTGATCACTATCCAGGACCGGGCGCACAGTGCCAGGAAACACCGCAAACTATGAGCGGCAGAGGCCGAGACAGCCTGATCACTAGCCAGGACCGGGCGCTCAGTGCCAGGAAACACCGCAAACTACGAGCGGCAGAGGCCGAGACAGCCTGATCACTAGCCAGGACCGGGCGCTCAGTGCCAGGAAACACCGCAAACTACGAGCGGCAGAGGCTGAGAGCCTGATCACTAGCCAGGACCGGGCGCTCAGTGCCAGGAAACACCGCAAACTATGAGAGGCAGAGGCCGATGCAGCCTGATCACTAGCCAGGACCGGGCGCTCAATGCCAGGAAACACCGCAAACTATGAGAGGCAGAGACAGCCTGATCACTAGCCAGGACCGGGCGCTCAATGCCAGGAAACACCGCAAACTACAAGCGGCAGAGGCCGATGCAGCCTGATCACTAGCCAGGACCGGGCGCTCAATGCCAGGAAACACCGCAAACTATGAGAGGCAGAGACAGCCTGATCACTAGCCAGGACCGGGCGCTCAATGCCAGGAAACACCGCAAACTACGAGCGGCAGAGGCCGATGCAGCCTGATCACTAGCCAGGACCGGGCGCTCAATGCCAGGAAACACCGCAAACTACGAGCGGCAGAGGCCGAGACAGCCTGATCACTAGCCAGGACCGGGTGCTCAATGCCAGGAAACACCGCAAACTACGAGTGGCAGAGGCCGATGCAGCCTGATCTCTAGCCAGGACCGGGCGCTCAATGCCAGGAAACACCGCAAACTACGAGCGGCAGAGAACGAGACAGCCTGATCACTAGCCAGGACCGGGCGCTCAGTGCCAGGAAACACCGCAAACTACGAGCGGCAGAGGCCGATACAGCCTGATCACTAGCCAGGACCGGGCACTCAATGCCAGGAAACACCGCAAACTACGAGCGGCAGAGAACGAGACAGCCTGATCACTAGCCAGGACTGGGCGCTCAATGCCAGGAAACACCGCAAACTACGAGCGGCAGAGAACGAGACAGCCTGATCACTAGCCAGGACTGGGCGCTCAATGCCAGGAAACACTGCAAACTACGAGCGGCAGAGGCCGAGACAGCCTGATCACTAGCCAGGACCGGGCGCTCAGTGCCAGGAAACACCGCAAACTACGAGCGGCAGAGGCCGATGCAGTCTGATCACTAGCCAGGACCGGGCGCTCAGTGCCAGGAAACACCGCAAACTACGAGCGGCAGAGGCCGAGACAGCCTGATGACTAGCCAGGACCGGGCGCTCAATGCCAGGAAACACCGCAAACTACGAGCGGCAGAGGCCGAGACAGCCTGATCACTAGCCAGGACCGGGCGCTCAATGCCAGGAAACACCGCAAACTACGAGCGGCAGAGGCCGAGACAGCCTGATCACTAGCCAGGACCAGGCGCTCAGTGCCAGGAAACACCGCAAACTACAAGCGGCAGAGGCCGAGACAGCCTGATCACTAGCCAGGACCGGGCGCTCAGTGCCAGGAAACACCGCAAACTACGAGCGGCAGAGGCCGAGACAGCCTGATCACTAGCCAGGACCGGGCGCTCAGTGCCAGGAAACACCGCAAACTACAAGCGGCAGAGGCCGAGACAGCCTGATCACTAGCCAGGACCGGGCGCTCAATGCCAGGAAACACCGCAAACTACGAGCGGCAGAGGCCGAGACAGCCTGATCACTAGCCAGGACCGGGCGCTCAGTGCCAGGAAACACCGCAAACTACGAGCGGCAGAGGCCGACGCAGCCTGATCACTAGCCAGGACCGGGCGCTCAGTGCCAGGAAACACCGCAAACTATGAGCGGCAGAGGCCGAGACAGCCTGATCACTAGCCAGGACCGGGCGCTCAATGCCAGGAAACACCGCAAACTATGAGCGGCAGAGGCCGACGCAGCCTGATCACTATCCAGGACCGGGCGCTCAGTGCCAGGAAACACCGCAAACTATGAGCGGCAGAGGCCGAGACAGCCTGATCACTAGCCAGGACCGGGCGCTCAGTGCCAGGAAACACCGCAAACTACGAGCGGCAGAGGCCGAGACAGCCTGATCACTAGCCAGGACCGGGCGCTCAGTGCTAGGAAACACCGCAAACTACGAGCGGCAGAGGCTGAGAGCCTGATCACTAGCCAGGACCGGGCGCTCAGTGCCAGGAAACACCGCAAACTATGAGAGGCAGAGGCCGATGCAGCCTGATCACTAGCCAGGACCGGGCGCTCAATGCCAGGAAACACCGCAAACTATGAGAGGCAGAGACAGCCTGATCACTAGCCAGGACCGGGCGCTCAATGCCAGGAAACACCGCAAACTACAAGCGGCAGAGGCCGATGCAGCCTGATCACTAGCCAGGACCGGGCGCTCAATGCCAGGAAACACCGCAAACTATGAGAGGCAGAGACAGCCTGATCACTAGCCAGGACCGGGCGCTCAATGCCAGGAAACACCGCAAACTACGAGCGGCAGAGGCCGAGACAGCCTGATCACTAGCCAGGACCGGGCGCTCAATGCCAGGAAACACCGCAAACTACGAGCGGCAGAGGCCGATGCAGCCTGATCACTAGCCAGGACCGGGCGCTCAATGCCAGGAAACACCGCAAACTACGAGCGGCAGAGGCCGAGACAGCCTGATCACTAGCCAGGACCGGGCGCTCAATGCCAGGAAACACCGCAAACTACGAGCGGCAGAGGCCGAGACAGCCTGATCACTAGCCAGGACCAGGCGCTCAGTGCCAGGAAACACCGCAAACTACAAGCGGCAGAGGCCGAGACAGCCTGATCACTAGCCAGGACCGGGCGCTCAGTGCCAGGAAACACCGCAAACTACGAGCGGCAGAGGCCGAGACAGCCTGATCACTAGCCAGGACCGGGCGCTCAGTGCCAGGAAACACCGCAAACTACAAGCGGCAGAGGCCGAGACAGCCTGATCACTAGCCAGGACCGGGCGCTCAGTGCCAGGAAACACCGCAAACTACGAGCGGCAGAGGCCGACGCAGCCTGATCACTATCCAGGACCGGGCGCTCAGTGCCAGGAAACACCGCAAACTATGAGCGGCAGAGGCCGAGACAGCCTGATCACTAGCCAGGACCGGGCGCTCAATGCCAGGAAACACCACAAACTACGAGCGGCAGAGGCCGACGCAGCCTGATCACTATCCAGGACCGGGCGCTCAGTGCCAGGAAACACCGCAAACTATGAGCGGCAGAGGCCGAGACAGCCTGATCACTAGCCAGGACCGGGCGCTCAGTGCCAGGAAACACCGCAAACTACGAGCGGCAGAGGCCGAGACAGCCTGATCACTAGCCAGGACCAGGCGCTCAGTGCCAGGAAACACCGCAAACTACGAGCGGCAGAGGCTGAGAGCCTGATCACTAGCCAGGACCGGGCGCTCAGTGCCAGGAAACACCGCAAACTATGAGAGGCAGAGGCCGATGCAGCCTGATCACTAGCCAGGACCGGGCGCTCAATGCCAGGAAACACCGCAAACTATGAGAGGCAGAGACAGCCTGATCACTAGCCAGGACCGGGCGCTCAATGCCAGGAAACACCGCAAACTACAAGCGGCAGAGGCCGATGCAGCCTGATCACTAGCCAGGACCGGGCGCTCAATGCCAGGAAACACCGCAAACTATGAGAGGCAGAGACAGCCTGATCACTAGTCAGGACCGGGCGCTCAATGCCAGGAAATACCGCAAACTACGAGCGGCAGAGGCCGAGACAGCCTGATCACTAGCCAGGACCGGGTGCTCAATGCCAGGAAACACCGCAAACTACGAGTGGCAGAGGCCGATGCAGCCTGATCACTAGCCAGGACCGGGCGCTCAATGCCAGGAAACACCGCAAACTACGAGCGGCAGAGAACGAGACAGCCTGATCACTAGCCAGGACCGGGCGCTCAGTGCCAGGAAACACCGCAAACTACGAGCGGCAGAGGCCGATACAGCCTGATCACTAGCCAGGACCGGGCACTCAATGCCAGGAAACACCGCAAACTACGAGCGGCAGAGAACGAGACAGCCTGATCACTAGCCAGGACTGGGCGCTCAATGCCAGGAAACACCGCAAACTACGAGCGGCAGAGAACGAGACAGCCTGATCACTAGCCAGGACCGGGCGCTCAGTGCCAGGAAACACCGCAAACTACGAGCGGCAGAGGCCGATGCAGCCTGATCACTAGCCAGGACCGGGCGCTCAGTGCCAGGAAACACCGCAAACTACGAGCGGCAGAGGCCGAGACAGCCTGATCACTAGCCAGGACCGGGCGCTCAATGCCAGGAAACACCGCAAACTACGAGCGGCAGAGGCCGAGACAGCCTGATCACTAGCCAGGACCAGGCGCTCAGTGCCAGGAAACACCGCAAACTACGAGCGGCAGAGGCCGACGCAGCCTGATCACTAGCCAGGACCGGGCGCTCAGTGCCAGGAAACACCGCAAACTACGAGCGGCAGAGGCCGAGACAGCCTGATCACTAGCCAGGACCAGGCGCTCAGTGCCAGGAAACACCGCAAACTACGAACGGCAGAGGCCGAGACAGCCTGATCACTAGCCAGGACCAGGCGCTCAGTGCCAGGAAACACCGCAAACTACAAGCGGCAGAGGCCGAGACAGCCTGATCACTAGCCAGGACCGGGCGCTCAGTGCCAGGAAACACCGCAAACTACAAGCGGCAGAGGCCGAGACAGCCTGATCACTAGCCAGGACCGGGCGCTCAATGCCAGGAAACACCGCAAACTACGAGCGGCAGAGGCCGAGACAGCCTGATCACTAGCCAGGACCGGGCGCTCAGTGCCAGGAAACACCGTAAACTACGAGCGGCAGAGGCCGAGACAGCCTGATCACTAGCCAGGACCGGGCGCTCAAAGCCAGGAAACACCGCAAACTACGAGCGGCAGAGGCCGAGACAGCCTGATCACTAGCCAGGACCGGGCGCTCAGTGCCAGGAAACACCGTAAACTATGAGCGGCAGAGGCCGAGACAGCCTGATCACTAGCCAGGACCGGGCGCTCAAAGCCAGGAAACACCGCAAACTACGAGCGGCAGAGGCAGAGACAGCCTGATCACTAGCCAGGACCGGGCGCTCAATGTCAGGAAACACTGGAAACTACGAGCGGCAGAGGCCGAGACAGCCTGATCACTAGCCAGGACCGGGCGCTCAGTGCCAGGAAACACCGTAAACTACGAGTGGCAGAGAACGACACAGCCTGATCACTAGCCAGGACCAGGCGCTCAGTGCCAGGAAACACCGCAAACTACGAGCGGCAGAGGCCGAGACAGCCTGATCACTAGCCAGGACCGGGCGCTCAGTGCCAGGAAACACCGCAAACTACGAGCGGCAGAGGCCGATGCAGCCTGATCACTAGCCAGGACCGGGCGCTCAATGCCAGGAAACACCGCAAACTACGAGCGGCAGAGGCCGATGCAGCCTGATCACTAGCCAGGACCGAGCGCTCAATGCCAGGAAATACCGCAAACTACGAGCGGCAGAGGCCGAGACAGCCTGATCACTAGCCAGGACCGGGCGCTCAATGCCAGGAAACACCGTAAACTATAAGCGGCAAAAGCCGACGCAGCCTGATCACTAGCCAGGACCGGGCGCTCAATGCCAGGAAACACCGCAAACTATAAGCGGCAAAAGCCGACGCAGCCTGATCACTAGCCAGGACCGAGCGCTCAATGTCAGGCAGTTGCCAGGAAAGCCAGCCAGACACTGCCATGTAGGCTCCTCTACAGTCCTCTATAGCCACCGCTCCTATGTACTCCACACTGTCATAAATGGATTTATATTCTGCACTAAAGACAGTCATGCCATACAATTCACTGCATCTTGTAACTGCACAGACTGGTTTCATTTTCTGGATAATGTACAGTCTTGTTTTATCTACTATACAATACACTGTACGTCTATACTGCACAGACTTGTGTTTATCCACTGTGCACTAGATTGTATTTATACACTGCACAGACTAATGTTATGTCCTGGATGATAGACTGCATTTCTAAACAACACAGACTTGTTTTATCTACTATACAACAGACTGCCTCCTAATAAGCACAGACTTATTTTGGTTCTTCCTACCCATAAAGACTTGCTTCATCTTCCATACAACATACTGTATCTTTACATTGTACAGACTTATTTAATTCTCTTAATGATAGACTGTATCCTTATACTGCACAGACTTGTTTTATTTCTTGCACAGATTCGTTTTATATATTATACAATAAACTATTTCTACAGTGCAAACTTGTTGTATATACTATACACTAGACTGCCTCCTAATGTGCACAGACTTGTTTCATATACAATAGACTATATCTATACTGCACAGACTTGTTTTATATACTATACAGTAGACTGCCTCTAAGTGTGGACAGACTTGTTTTTATACACTATACAGTAGAGTACCTCCTGATGTGCACAGACTTGTCATATATTATACAGTATCCTGCCTCCTAGTGTGCACAGACTTTTATATACTGTACAGTACACTGCCTTCTCGTGTGCACAGACTTGTTTTATATGCTATACAGTAGACTGCCTCCTCGTGTGCACAGACTTGTTTTATATGCTATACAGTAGACTGCCTCCTCGTGTGCACAGACTTGTTTTATATGCTATACAGTAGACTGCCTCCTCGTGTGCACAGACTTGTTTTACATACTATACAGTATACTGCCTCCTAGTGTGCACAGACTTGTTTTATATACTATACAGTATTCTGCCTCCTAGTGTGCAGACATTTATATACTGTACAGTACCCTGCCTCCTCGTGTGCACAGACATGTTTTATATACTATACAGTACACTGCCTCCTCGTGTGCATAGACTAGTTGTATATACTGTACAGTACACTGCCTCCTCGTGTGCACAGACTAGTTGTATATACTGTACAGTACACTGCCTCCTCGTGTGCACAGACTAGTTTTATATACTGTACAGTACACTGCCTCCTCGTGTGCACAGACTTGTTTTATATACTATACAGTACACTGCCTCCTCGTGTGCACAGACTAGTTTTATATACTGTACAGTACACTGCCTCCTCGTGTGCACAGACTTGTTTTATATACTATACAGTACACTGCCTCCTCGTGTGCACAGACTAGTTTCATATACTGTACAGTACACTGCCTCCTCGTGTGCAGACTAGTTTTATATACTGTACAGTACACTGCCTCCTCGTGTGCACAGACTTGTTTTATATACTATACAGTACACTGCCTCCTCGTGTGCACAGACTAGTTTCATATACTGTACAGTACACTGCCTCCTCGTGTGCACAGAATAGTTTCATATACTGTACAGTATACTGCCTCCTCGTGTGCACAGAATAGTTTCATATACTGTACAGTACACTGCCTCCTCGTGTGCACAGACTAGTTTTATATACTGTACAGTACACTGCCTCCTCGTGTGCACAGACTTGTTGTATATACTGTACAGTAGACTGCCTCCTCGTAATGTGCACGGGGCTTGTGTATGTCGGTATGGCAGCTGCCGGTGCTGTGGGAGGAGGCAGAGTCTGGAGATTTGCACATGTCTCCGTTGCCGCCATTCGTCGTCCTTCACAATTACCCGTTGCTGGGGATTGTCTCGTCTTCACAGGGGAGTGCTCCCTTCATCTGCAGTGCGGACGTGCGGCGTCCTGTGATGTGACAACTTCTCGGGGACCGTCACTTTCCGCCATTAGAGGACGGCACTGACTCTCCTCAGAACTTCTCCCGCTGTCACTAGGTTTTGTTCATCCATAATAAAGGCTCGTCTGGGCCGCGCTTCGCTTCTCGCTGAGTAATTCAACATTTTTAACACATTAAAGAACTTTTTGAAGAAGGAAAGTGACTTGAAAGACGTCTAGTAACGAAGCGGACACAAAGCGGCGGTCGCGGGGTGACTCCGCCAGCAGAAGAGCGCGTGGGCTCTCACCGGAGGAGCCGGGGGTGGCGCGGAGGAAAGGAAGCCGCCGCCGCACATCAAACGCCCGTGTGATCCGGATCCGAGAATCATTGATGGATTGTATCTGCATAAACCCCAAAGCAGACGACGCCTCTGCCCCTGCTGACAGCCAACATGGCGGCCGGGGGGCGCAGCTGAGCGGGGAGTGTCACCCGCTCCAATTATCTGCATAAACCCCAATGCAGACGACGCCACTGCCCCTGCTGACAGCCAACATGGCGGCCGGGGGGCGCAGCTGAGCGGGGAGTGTCACCGGCTCCAATTATCTGCATAAACCCCAATGCAGACGACGCCACTGCCCCTGCTGACAGCCAACATGGCGGCCGGGGGGCGCAGCTGAGCGGAGAGTGTCACCGGCTCCAATTATCTGCATAAACCCCAATGCACACGACGCCTCTGCCCCTGCTGACAGCCAACATGGCGGCCGGGGGGCGCAGCTGAGCGGGGAGTGTCACCGGCTCCAATTATCTGCATAAACCCCAATGCAGACGACGCCTCTGCCCCTGCTGACAGCCAACATGGCGGCCGGGGGGCGCAGCTGAGCGGAGAGTGTCACCCGCTCCAATTATCTGCATAAACCCCAATGCAGACGACGTCTCTGCCCCTGCTGACAGCCAACATGGCGGCCGGGGGGCGCAGCTGAGCGGGGAGTGTCACTCGTTCCAATTATCTGCATAAACCCCAATGCAGACGACGTCTCTGCCCCTGCTGACAGCCAACATGGCGGCCGGGGGGCGCAGCTGAGCGGGGAGTGTCACCGGCTCCAATTATCTGCATAAACCCCAATGCAGACGACACCTCTGCCCCTGCTGACAGCCAACATGGCGGCCGGGGGGTGCAGCTGAGCGGGGAGTGTCACCCGCTCCAATTATCTGCATAAACCCCAATGCAGACGACGCCTCTGCCCCTGCTGACAGCCAACATGGCGGCCGGGGGGCGCAGCTGAGCGGAGAGTGTCACCGGCTCCAATTATCTGCATAAACCCCAATGCAGACGACGCCTCTGCCCCTGCTGACAGCCAACATGGCGGCCGGGGGGCGCAGCTGAGCGGGGAGTGTCACTCGTTCCAATTATCTGCATAAACCCCAATGCAGACGACGTCTCTGCCCCTGCTGACAGCCAACATGGCGGCCGGGGGGCGCAGCTGAGCGGGGAGTGTCACCCGCTCCAATTATCTGCATAAACCCAAATGCAGACGACGCCTCTGCCCCTGCTGACAGCCAACATGGCGGCCGGGGGGCGCAGCTGAGCGGGGAGTGTCACCCGCTCCAATTATCTGCATAAACCCCAATGCACACGACGCCTCTGCCCCTGCTGACAGCCAACATGGCGGCCGGGGGGCGCAGCTGAGCGGGGAGTGTCACTCGTTCCAATTATCTGCATAAACCCCAATGCAGACGACGCCTCTGCCCCTGCTGACAGCCAACATGGCGGCCGGGGGGCGCAGCTGAGCGGGGAGTGTCACCGGCTCCAATTATCTGCATAAACCCCAATGCAGACGACGCCTCTGCCCCTGCTGACAGCCAACATGGCGGCCGGGGGGCGCAGCTGAGCGGGGAGTGTCACCGGCTCCAATTATCTGCATAAACCCCAATGCAGACGACACCTCTGCCCCTGCTGACAGCCAACATGGCGGCCGGGGGGCGCAGCTGAGCGGGGAGTGTCACCCCCTCCAATTATCTGCATAACCCCCAATGCAGACGACGCCTCTGCCCCTGCTGACAGCCAACATGGCGGCCGGGGGGCGCAGCTGAGCGGGGAGTGTCACCCGCTCCAATTATCTGCATAAACCCCAATGCAGACGACGCCTCTGCCCCTGCTGACAGCCAACATGGCGGCCGGGGGGCGCAGCTGAGCGGGGAGTGTCACCCGCTCCAATTATCTGCATAAACCCCAATGCAGACGACGCCTCTGCCCCTGCTGACAGCCAACATGGCGGCCGGGGGGCGCAGCTGAGCGGGGAGTGTCACCAACTCCAATTATCTGCATAAACCCCAATGCAGACGACGCCTCTGCCCCTGCTGACAGCCAACATGGCGGCCGGGGGGGCGCAGCTGAGCGGGGAGTGTCACCCGCTCCAATTATCTGCATAAACCCCAATGCAGACGACGCCTCTGCCCCTGCTGACAGCCAACATGGCGGCCGGGGGGCGCAGCTGAGCGGGGAGTGTCACCCGCTCCAATTATCTGCATAAACCCCAATGCAGACGACACCTCTGCCCCTGCTGACAGCCAACATGGCGGCCAGGGAGGCGCAGCTGAGCGGGGAGTGTCACCCGCTCCAATTATCTGCATAAACCCCAATGCAGACGACGCCACTGCCCCTGCTGACAGCCAACATGGCGGCCGGGGGGCGCAGCTGAGCGGGGAGTGTCACCCGCTCCAATTATCTGCATAAACCCCAATGCAGACGACGCCTCTGCCCCTGCTGACAGCCAACATGGCGGCCGGGGGGCGCAGCTGAGCAGGGAGTGTCACCCGCTCCAATTATCTGCATAAACCCCAATGCAGACGACGTCTCTGCCCCTGCTGACAGCCAACATGGCGGCCGGGGGGCGCAGCTGAGCGGGGAGTGTCACCCACTCCAATTATCTGCATAAACCCCAATGCAGACGACACCTCTGCCCCTGCTGACAGCCAACATGGCGGCCGGGAGGCGCAGCTGAGCGGGGAGTGTCACCCGCTCCAATTATCTGCATAAACCCCAATGCACACGACGCCTCTGCCCCTGCTGACAGCCAACATGGCGGCCAGGGAGGCGCAGCTGAGCGGGGAGTGTCACCGGCTCCAATTATCTGCATAAACCCCAATGCAGACGACGCCTCTGCCCCTGCTGACAGCCAACATGGCGGCCGGGGGGTGCAGCTGAGCGGGGAGTGTCACCCGCTCCAATTATCTGCATAAACCCCAATGCAGACGACGCCACTGCCCCTGCTGACAGCCAACATGGCGGCCGGGGGGCGCCGCTGAGCGGGGAGTGTCACCGGCTCCAAGTATCTGCATAAACCCCAATGCAGACGACGCCTCTGCCCCTGCTGACAGCCAACATGGCGGCCGGGGGGCGCAGCTGAGCGGGGAGTGTCACCGGCCCCACTGTGTCTGCATAAACCCCAATGCAGACGACGCCTCTGCCCCTGCTGACAGCCAACATGGCGGCCGGGGGGCGCAGCTGAGCGGGGAGTGTCACCGGCTCCACTGTGTCTGCATAAACCCCAATGCAGACGACGCCTCTGCCCCTGCTGACAGCCAACATGGCGGCCGGGGGGCGCAGCTGAGCGAGGAGTGTCACCGGCTCCAATTATCTGCATAAACCCCAATGCAGACGACGCCACTGCCCCTGCTGACAGCCAACATGGCGGCCGGGGGGCGCAGCTGAGCGAGGAGTGTCACCGGCTCCAATTATCTGCATAAACCCCAATGCAGACGACGCCTCTGCCCCTGCTGACAGCCAACATGGCGGCCGGGGGGCGCAGCTGAGCGGGGAGTGTCACCCGCTCCAATTATCTGCATAAACCCCAATGCAGACGACGCCTCTGCCCCTGCTGACAGCCAACGTGGCGGCCGGGGGGCGCAGCTGAGCGGGGAGTGTCACCCACTCCAATTATCTACATAAACCCCAATGCAGACGACGCCTCTGCCCCTGCTGACAGCCAACATGGCGGCCGGGGGGCGCAGCTGAGCGGGGAGTGTCACCCGCTCCAATTATCTGCATAAACCCCAATGCAGACGACGCCTCTGCCCCTGCTGACAGCCAACATGGCGGCCGGGGGGCGCCGCTGAGCGGGGAGTGTCACCCACTCCAATTATCTACATAAACCCCAATGCAGACGACGCCTCTGCCCCTGCTGACAGCCAACATGGCGGCCGGGGGGCGCAGCTGAGCGAGGAGTGTCACCCGCTCCAATTATCTGCATAAACCCCAATGCAGACGACGCCTCTGCCCCTGCTGACAGCCAACATGGCGGCCGGGGGGCGCAGCTGAGCGGGGAGTGTCACCCGCTCCAATTATCTGCATAAACCCCAATGCACACGACGCCTCTGCCCCTGCTGACAGCCAACATGGCGGCCGGGGGGCGCAGCTGAGCGGGGAGTGTCACCCACTCCAATTATCTGCATAAACCCCAATGCAGACGACGCCACTGCCCCTGCTGACAGCCAACATGGCGGCCGGGGGGCGCAGCTGAGCGGGGAGTGTCACCGGCTCCAATTATCTGCATAAACCCCAATGCACACGACGCCTCTGCCCCTGCTGACAGCCAACATGGCGGCCGGGGGGCGCAGCTGAGCGGGGAGTGTCACCCGCTCCAATTATCTGCATAAACCCCAATGCAGACGACGCCACTGCCCCTGCTGACAGCCAACATGGCGGCCGGGGGGCGCAGCTGAGCGGGGAGTGTCACCGGCTCCAATTATCTGCATAAACCCCAATGCACACGACGCCTCTGCCCCTGCTGACAGCCAACATGGCGGCCGGGGGGCGCAGCTGAGCGTGGAGTGTCACCCGCTCCAATTATCTGCATAAACCCCAATGCAGACGACGCCTCTGCCCCTGCTGACAGCCAACATGGCGGCCGGGGGGCGCAGCTGAGCGTGGAGTGTCACCCGCTCCAATTATCTGCATAAACCCCAATGCAGACGACGCCTCTGCCCCTGCTGACAGCCAACATGGCGGCCGGGGGGCGCAGCTGAGCGGGGAGTGTCACCCACTCCAATTATCTGCATAAACCCCAATGCAGACGACGCCTCTGCCCCTGCTGACAGCCAACATGGCGGCCGGGGGGCGCAGCTGAGCGTGGAGTGTCACCCGCTCCAATTATCTGCATAAACCCCAATGCAGACGACGCCTCTGCCCCTGCTGACAGCCAACATGGCGGCCGGGGGGCGCAGCTGAGCGGGGAGTGTCACCCGCTCCAATTATCTGCATAAACCCCAATGCAGACGACGCCTCTGCCCCTGCTGACAGCCAACATGGCGGCCGGGGGGCGCAGCTGAGCGGGGAGTGTCACCCGCTCCAATTATCTGCATAAACCCCAATGCAGACGACGCCTCTGCCCCTGCTGACAGCCAACATGGCGGCCGGGGGGCGCAGCTGAGCGGGGAGTGTCACCGGCTCCAATTATCTGCATAAACCCCAATGCACACGACGCCTCTGCCCCTGCTGACAGCCAACATGGCGGCCGGGGGGCGCAGCTGAGCGGGGAGTGTCACCGGCTCCACTGTGTCTGCATAAACCCCAATGCAGACGACGCCTCTGCCCCTGCTGACAGCCAACATGGCGGCCGGGGGGCGCAGCTGAGCGGGGAGTGTCACCCGCTCCAATTATCTGCATAAACCCCAATGCAGACGACGCCTCTGCCCCTGCTGACAGCCAACATGGCGGCCGGGGGGCGCAGCTAAGCAGGGAGTGTCACCCGCTCCACTGTGTCTGCATAAACCCCAATGCAGACGACGCCTCTGCCCCTGCTGACAGCCAACATGGCGGCCGGGGGGCGCAGCTGAGCGGGGAGTGTCACCGGCTCCAATTATCTACATAAACCCCAATGCAGACGACGCCTCTGCCCCTGCTGACAGCCAACATGGCGGCCGGGGGGCGCAGCTGAGCGGGGAGTGTCACCCGCTCCAATTATCTGCATAAACCCCAATGCAGACGACGCCTCTGCCCCTGCTGACAGCCAACATGGCGGCCGGGGGGCGCAGCTGAGCGTGGAGTGTCACCCGCTCCAATTATCTGCATAAACCCCAATGCAGACGACGCCTCTGCCCCTGCTGACAGCCAACATGGCGGCCGGGGGGCGCAGCTGAGCGGGGAGTGTCACCCACTCCAATTATCTGCATAAACCCCAATGCAGACGACGCCTCTGCCCCTGCTGACAGCCAACATGGCGGCCGGGGGGCGCAGCTGAGCGTGGAGTGTCACCCGCTCCAATTATCTGCATAAACCCCAATGCAGACGACGCCTCTGCCCCTGCTGACAGCCAACATGGCGGCCGGGGGGCGCAGCTGAGCGGGGAGTGTCACCCGCTCCAATTATCTGCATAAACCCCAATGCAGACGACGCCTCTGCCCCTGCTGACAGCCAACATGGCGGCCGGGGGGCGCAGCTGAGCGGGGAGTGTCACCCGCTCCAATTATCTGCATAAACCCCAATGCAGACGACGCCTCTGCCCCTGCTGACAGCCAACATGGCGGCCGGGGGGCGCAGCTGAGCGGGGAGTGTCACCGGCTCCAATTATCTGCATAAACCCCAATGCACACGACGCCTCTGCCCCTGCTGACAGCCAACATGGCGGCCGGGGGGCGCAGCTGAGCGGGGAGTGTCACCGGCTCCAATTATCTACATAAACCCCAATGCAGACGACGCCTCTGCCCCTGCTGACAGCCAACATGGCGGCCGGGGGGCGCAGCTAAGCAGGGAGTGTCACCCGCTCCACTGTGTCTGCATAAACCCCAATGCAGACGACGCCTCTGCCCCTGCTGACAGCCAACATGGCGGCCGGGGGGCGCAGCTGAGCGGGGAGTGTCACCGGCTCCAATTATCTACATAAACCCCAATGCAGACGACGCCTCTGCCCCTGCTGACAGCCAACATGGCGGCCGGGGGGCGCAGCTGAGCGGGGAGTGTCACCCGCTCCAATTATCTGCATAAACCCCAATGCAGACGACGCCTCTGCCCCTGCTGACAGCCAACATGGCGGCCGGGGGGCGCAGCTGAGCGGGGAGTGTCACCCGCTCCAATTATCTGCATAAACCCCAATGCAGACGACGCCTCTGCCCCTGCTGACAGCCAACATGGCGGCCGGGGGGCGCAGCTGAGCGGGGAGTGTCACCGGCTCCAATTATCTGCATAAACCCCAATGCAGACGACGCCTCTGCCACTGCTGACAGCCAACATGGCGGCCGGGGGGCGCAGCTGAGCGGGGAGTGTCACCGGCTCCAATTATCTGCATAAACCCCAATGCAGACGACGCCTCTGCCCCTGCTGACAGCCAACATGGCGGCCGGGGGGCGCAGCTGAGCAGGGAGTGTCACCCGCTCCACTGTGTCTGCATAAACCCCAATGCAGACGACGCCTCTGCCCCTGCTGACAGCCAACATGGCGGCCGGGGGGCGCAGCTGAGCGGGGAGTGTCACCGGCTCCAATTATCTGCATAAACCCCAATGCACACGACGCCTCTGCCCCTGCTGACAGCCAACATGGCGGCCGGGGGGCGCAGCTGAGCGAGGGGTGTCACCCGCTCCAATTATCTGCATAAACCCAAATGCAGACGACGCCTCTGCCCCTGCTGACAGCCAACATGGCGGCCGGGGGGCGCAGCTGAGCGGGGAGTGTCACCGGCTCCAATTATCTGCATAAACCCCAATGCAGACGACGCCTCTGCCCCTGCTGACAGCCAACATGGCGGCCGGGGGGCGCAGCTGAGCAGGGAGTGTCACCCGCTCCACTGTGTCTGCATAAACCCCAATGCAGACGACGCCTCTGCCCCTGCTGACAGCCAACATGGCGGCCGGGGGGCGCAGCTGAGCGGGGAGTGTCACCGGCTCCAATTATCTGCATAAACCCCAATGCACACGACGCCTCTGCCCCTGCTGACAGCCAACATGGCGGCCGGGGGGCGCAGCTGAGCGGGGAGTGTCACCCGCTCCAATTATCTGCATAAACCCCAATGCACACGACGCCTCTGCCCCTGCTGACAGCCAAAATGGCGGCCAGGGAGGCGCAGCTGAGCGGGGAGTGTCACCGGCTCCAATTATCTGCATAAACCCCAATGCAGACGACGCCTCTGCCCCTGCTGACAGCCAACATGGCGGCCGGGGGGTGCAGCTGAGCGGGGAGTGTCACCCGCTCCAATTATCTGCATAAACCCCAATGCAGACGACGCCACTGCCCCTGCTGACAGCCAACATGGCGGCCGGGGGGCGCCGCTGAGCGGGGAGTGTCACCGGCTCCAAGTATCTGCATAAACCCCAATGCAGACGACGCCTCTGCCCCTGCTGACAGCCAACATGGCGGCCGGGGGGCGCAGCTGAGCGGGGAGTGTCACCGGCCCCACTGTGTCTGCATAAACCCCAATGCAGACGACGCCTCTGCCCCTGCTGACAGCCAACATGGCGGCCGGGGGGCGCAGCTGAGCGGGGAGTGTCACCGGCTCCACTGTGTCTGCATAAACCCCAATGCAGACGACGCCTCTGCCCCTGCTGACAGCCAACATGGCGGCCGGGGGGCGCAGCTGAGCGAGGAGTGTCACCGGCTCCAATTATCTGCATAAACCCCAATGCAGACGACGCCTCTGCCCCTGCTGACAGCCAACATGGCGGCCGGGGGGCGCAGCTGAGCGGGGAGTGTCACCCGCTCCAATTATCTGCATAAACCCCAATGCAGACGACGCCTCTGCCCCTGCTGACAGCCAACGTGGCGGCCGGGGGGCGCAGCTGAGCGGGGAGTGTCACCCACTCCAATTATCTACATAAACCCCAATGCAGACGACGCCTCTGCCCCTGCTGACAGCCAACATGGCGGCCGGGGGGCGCAGCTGAGCGGGGAGTGTCACCCGCTCCAATTATCTGCATAAACCCCAATGCAGACGACGCCTCTGCCCCTGCTGACAGCCAACATGGCGGCCGGGGGGCGCCGCTGAGCGGGGAGTGTCACCCACTCCAATTATCTACATAAACCCCAATGCAGACGACGCCTCTGCCCCTGCTGACAGCCAACATGGCGGCCGGGGGGCGCAGCTGAGCGAGGAGTGTCACCCGCTCCAATTATCTGCATAAACCCCAATGCAGACGACGCCTCTGCCCCTGCTGACAGTCAACATGGCGGCCGGGGGGCGCAGCTGAGCGGGGAGTGTCACCCGCTCCAATTATCTGCATAAACCCCAATGCACACGACGCCTCTGCCCCTGCTGACAGCCAACATGGCGGCCGGGGGGCGCAGCTGAGCGGGGAGTGTCACCCACTCCAATTATCTGCATAAACCCCAATGCAGACGACGCCACTGCCCCTGCTGACAGCCAACATGGCGGCCGGGGGGCGCAGCTGAGCGGGGAGTGTCACCGGCTCCAATTATCTGCATAAACCCCAATGCACACGACGCCTCTGCCCCTGCTGACAGCCAACATGGCGGCCGGGGGGCGCAGCTGAGCGGGGAGTGTCACCCACTCCAATTATCTGCATAAACCCCAATGCACACGACGTCTCTGCCCCTGCTGACAGCCAACATGGCGGCCGGGGGGCGCAGCTGAGCGGGGAGTGTCACCGGCTCCAATTATCTGCATAAACCCCAATGCACACGACGCCTCTGCCCCTGCTGACAGCCAACATGGCGGCCGGGGGGCGCAGCTGAGCGTGGAGTGTCACCCGCTCCAATTATCTGCATAAACCCCAATGCAGACGACGCATCTGCCCCTGCTGACAGCCAACATGGCGGCCGGGGGGCGCAGCTGAGCGTGGAGTGTCACCCGCTCCAATTATCTGCATAAACCCCAATGCAGACGACGCCTCTGCCCCTGCTGACAGCCAACATGGCGGCCGGGGGGCGCAGCTGAGCGGGGAGTGTCACCCACTCCAATTATCTGCATAAACCCCAATGCAGACGACGCCTCTGCCCCTGCTGACAGCCAACATGGCGGCCGGGGGGCGCAGCTGAGCGTGGAGTGTCACCCGCTCCAATTATCTGCATAAACCCCAATGCAGACGACGCCTCTGCCCCTGCTGACAGCCAACATGGCGGCCGGGGGGCGCAGCTGAGCGGGGAGTGTCACCCGCTCCAATTATCTGCATAAACCCCAATGCAGACGACGCCTCTGCCCCTGCTGACAGCCAACATGGCGGCCGGGGGGCGCAGCTGAGCGGGGAGTGTCACTCGTTCCAATTATCTGCATAAACCCCAATGCACACGACGCCTCTGCCCCTGCTGACAGCCAACATGGCGGCCGGGGGGCGCAGCTGAGCGGGGAGTGTCACCCGCTCCAATTATCTGCATAAACCCCAATGCAGACGACGCCTCTGCCCCTGCTGACAGCCAACATGGCGGCCGGGGGGCGCAGCTGAGCGGGGAGTGTCACCGGCTCCAATTATCTGCATAAACCCCAATGCACACGACGCCTCTGCCCCTGCTGACAGCCAACATGGCGGCCGGGGGGCGCAGCTGAGCGGGGAGTGTCACCGGCTCCAATTATCTACATAAACCCCAATGCAGACGACGCCTCTGCCCCTGCTGACAGCCAACATGGCGGCCGGGGGGCGCAGCTAAGCAGGGAGTGTCACCCGCTCCACTGTGTCTGCATAAACCCCAATGCAGACGACGCCTCTGCCCCTGCTGACAGCCAACATGGCGGCCGGGGGGCGCAGCTGAGCGGGGAGTGTCACCGGCTCCAATTATCTACATAAACCCCAATGCAGACGACGCCTCTGCCCCTGCTGACAGCCAACATGGCGGCCGGGGGGCGCAGCTGAGCGGGGAGTGTCACCCGCTCCAATTATCTGCATAAACCCCAATGCAGACGACGCCTCTGCCCCTGCTGACAGCCAACATGGCGGCCGGGGGGCGCAGCTGAGCGGGGAGTGTCACCCGCTCCAATTATCTGCATAAACCCCAATGCAGACGACGCCTCTGCCCCTGCTGACAGCCAACATGGCGGCCGGGGGGCGCAGCTGAGCGGGGAGTGTCACCGGCTCCAATTATCTGCATAAACCCCAATGCAGACGACGCCTCTGCCACTGCTGACAGCCAACATGGCGGCCGGGGGGCGCAGCTGAGCGGGGAGTGTCACCGGCTCCAATTATCTGCATAAACCCCAATGCAGACGACGCCTCTGCCCCTGCTGACAGCCAACATGGCGGCCGGGGGGCGCAGCTGAGCAGGGAGTGTCACCCGCTCCACTGTGTCTGCATAAACCCCAATGCAGACGACGCCTCTGCCCCTGCTGACAGCCAACATGGCGGCCGGGGGGCGCAGCTGAGCGGGGAGTGTCACCGGCTCCAATTATCTGCATAAACCCCAATGCAGACGACGCCTCTGCCCCTGCTGACAGCCAACATGGCGGCCGGGGGGCGCAGCTGAGCGGGGAGTGTCACCGGCTCCAATTATCTGCATAAACCCAAATGCAGACGACGCCTCTGCCCCTGCTGACAGCCAACATGGCGGCCGGGGGGCGCAGCTGAGCGGGGAGTGTCACCGGCTCCAATTATCTGCATAAACCCCAATGCACACGACACCTCTGCCCCTGCTGACAGCCAACATGGCGGCCGGGGGGCGCAGCTGAGCGGGGAATGTCACCGGCTCCAATTATCTGCATAAACCCCAATGCACACGACACCTCTGCCCCTGCTGACAGCCAACATGGCGGCCGGGGGGCGCAGCTGAGCGGGGAGTGTCACCGGCTCCAATTATCTGCATAAACCCCAATACAGACGACGCCTCTGCCCCTGCTGACAGCCAACATGGCGGCCGGGGGGCGCAGCTGAGCGGGGAGTGTCACCGGCTCCAATTATCTGCATAAACCCCAATGCAGACGACGCCTCTGCCCCTGCTGACAGCCAACATGGCGGCCGGGGGGCGCAGCTGAGCGGGGAGTGTCACCGGCTCCAATTATCTGCATAAACCCCAATGCAGACGACGCCTCTGCCCCTGCTGACAGCCAACATGGCGGCCGGGGGGTGCAGCTGAGCGGGGAGTGTCACCGGCTCCAATTATCTGCATAAACCCCAATGCAGACGACGCCTCTGCCCCTGCTGACAGCCAACATGGCGGCCGGGGGGCGCAGCTGAGCGAGGAGTGTCACCCGCTCCAATTATCTGCATAAACCCCAATGCAGACGACGCCTCTGCCCCTGCTGACAGCCAACATGGCGGCCGGGGGGCGCAGCTGAGCGGGGAGTGTCACCCCCTCCAATTATCTGCATAAACCCCAATGCAGACGACGCCTCTGCTCCTGCTGACAGCCAACATGGCGGCCGGGGGGCGCAGCTGAGCGGGGAGTGTCACCCGCTCCAATTATCTGCATAAACCCCAATGCAGACGACGCCTCTGCCCCTGCTGACAGCCAACATGGCGGCCAGGGAGGCGCAGCTGAGCGGGGAGTGTCACCGGCTCCACTGTGTCTGCAGAGCGAGACATCGACCCCCACAACCAGCCAGAGCGCGTGGGTCCGCCATATCAGATATCACAACCAGCCAGAGTGCGGGGGGTCCGCCATATCAGATATCACAACCAGCCAGAGTGCGGGGGGTCCGCCATATCAGATATCACAACCAGCCAGAGCGCGGGGGGTCCACCATATCAGATATCACAACCAGCCAGAGTGCGGGGGTCCGCCATATCAGATATCACAACCAGCGAGAGAGCGGGGGTCCGCCATATCAGATATCACAACCAGCGAGAGCGCGGGGGTCCGCCATATCAGATATCACAACCAGCGAGAGAGCGGGGGTCCTCCGTATCGGATATCACAACCAACGAGAGCGCGGGGGTCCGCCATATCAGATATGACACCCAACAAGAGCGCGGGGGTCCTCCGTATCGGATATCACAACCAACGAGAGCGGGGGGGTCCGCCATTATCAGATTTCACAACCAGCGAGAGAGCGGGGGATCCGCCATATCAGATATCACAACCAACGAGAGTGTGGGGGTCCGCCATATCAGATATCACACCCAACGAGAGCGCGGGGGTCCGCCATATCAGATATCACACCCAACGAGAGAGCGGGGGGTCCGCCATATCAGATATCACAACCAGCGAGAGCGCGGGGTCCGCCATATCAGATATCACAACCAGCAAGAGCGCGGGGGTCCGCCATATCAGATATCACAACCAGCGAGAGCGCGGGGTCCGCCATATCAGATATCACAACCAGCAAGAGCGCGGGGTCCGCCATATCAGATATCACAACCAGCGAGAGAGCGGGGGGTCTGCCATATCAGATATCACAACCAGCGAGATCGCGGGGTCCGCCATATCAGATATCACAACCAGCAAGAGCGCGGGGGTCCGCCATATCAGATATCACAACCAGCGAGCGCGGGGGTCCGCCATATCAGATATCACAACCAGCGAGAGCGCGGGTGTCCGCCATATCAGATATCACAACCAACAAGAGCGCGGGGGTCCGCCATATCAGATATCACACCCAACGAGAGCGCGGGGGTCCTCCATATCAGATATCACAACCAGCGAGCACGGGGGGTCCGCCATATCAGATATCACACCCAACGAGAGCGCGGGGGTCCGCCATATCAGATATCCCAACCAACGAGAGCGCAGGGGTCCGCCATATCAGATATCACAACCAACGAGAGCTCGGGGGTCCGCCATATCAGATATCACAACCAGCGAGAGCGCGGGGTCCGCCATATCAGATATCACACCCAACGAGAGCGCGAGGGTCCGCCATATCAGATATCCCAACCAACGAGAGCGCGGGGGTCCGCCATATCAGATATCACAACCAGCGAGAGCGCGGGGGTCTGCCATATCAGATATCACAACCAACAAGAGTGCAGGGGTCCGCCATATCATATATCACAACCAGCCAGAGTGCGGGGGTCCGCTATATCAGATATCACAACCAACGAGAGAGCGGGGGCCACCATATCAGATATCACAACCAACAAGACAACAAGAGCGTGGGGGTCCGCCATATCAGATATCACACCCAACGAGAGCGCGGGGGTCCTCCATATCAGATATCACAACCAGCGAGCGCGGGGGGTCCGCCATATCAGATATCACACCCAACGAGAGCGCGGGGGTCCGCCATATCATATATCACACCCAACGAGAGCGCGGGGGTCCTCCATATCAGATATCACAACCAGCGAGCGCGGGGGGTCCGCCATATCAGATATCACACCCAACGAGAGCGCGGGGGTCCGCCATATCAGATATCCCAACCAACAAGAACGCAGGGGTCCGCCATATCAGATATCACAACCAACGAGAGCGCGGGGGTCCGCCATATCAGATATCACAACCAGCGAGAGCACGGGGGTCCGCCATATCAGATATCACAACCAGCCAGAGCAAGGGGGGGTCCGCCATATCAGATATCACAACCAGCAAGAGCGCGGGGTCCGCCATATCAGATATCACAACCAGCGAGCGCGGGGGGTCCGCCATATCAGATATCACAACCAGCCAGAGTGCAGGGGCCACCATATCAGATATCACAACCAGCGAGAGCGCGGGGGCCACCATATCAGATATCACAACCAGCGAGAGCGCGGGGGTCCGCCATATCAGATATCACAACCAACGAGAGCGCGGGGGTCCGCCATATCAGATATCACAACCATCGAGAGCGCAAGGGTCCGCCATATCAGATATCACAACCAACGAGAGCGCGGGGGTCCGCCATATCAGATATCACAACCAACGAGAGCGCGGGGGTCCGCCATATCAGATATCACAACCAACGAGAGCGCGGGGGTCCGCCATATCAGATATCACAACCAACAAGAGCTCGGGGGTCCGCCATATCAGATATCACAACCAGCGAGAGCGCGGGGGTCTGCCATATCAGACATCACAACCAGCGAGAGCACGGGGGTCTGCCATATCAGATACCACAACCAGCCAGAGCGCGGGGGTCCGCCATATCAGATATCACAACCAACGAGAGCGCGGGGGTCCGCCATATCAGATATCACAACCAGCAAGAGCGCGGAGGTCCGCCATATCGGATATCACAACCAACGAGAGCGCGGGGTCCGCCATATCAGATATCACAACCAGCGAGAGCGCGGGGGTCCGCCATATCAGATATCACAACCAGCGAGAGCGCGGGGGTCCGCCATATCAGATATCACAACCAGCGAGAGCGGGGGGTCCTCCATATCGGATATCACAACCAACGAGAGCGCGGGGGTCCGCCATATCAGATATCACAACCAACCAGAGCGCGGGGGTCCGCCATATCAGATATCACAACCACTGAGAGCGGGGGGTCCGCCATATCAGATATCCCAACCAGCAAGAGCGCGGGGGTCCTCCATATCGGATATCACAACCAACGAGAGCGCGGGGTCCGCCATATCAGATATCACAACCATCAAGTGCGCGGGGGTCCGCCATATCAGATATCACAACCAGCAAGAGCGCGGGGGTCCGCCATATCAGATATCACAACCAGCGAGAGCGGGGGGTCCGCCATATCAGATATCACAACCAGCAAGAGCGAGGAGGTCCGCCATATCAGATATCACAACCAGCGAGCGCGGGGGGTCCGCCATATCAGATATCAGAACCAACGAGAGCGCGGGGTCCGCCATATCAGATATCACAACCAGCGAGAGCGCGGGGTCCGCCATATCAGATATCACACCCAATGAGAGCGCGGGGTCCGCCATATCAGATATCACTACCAACGAGAGCGCGGGGGTCCGCCATATCAGATATCACAACCAACAAGAGCGCGGGGGCCACCATATCAGATATCACAACCAGCGAGAGCGCGGGGGTCCGCCATATCAGATATCACAACCAACGAGAGCGCGGGGGTCCGCCATATCAGATATCACACCCAACGAGAGCGCGGGGGTCCTCCATATCAGATATCACAACCAGCGAGCGCGGGGGGTCCGCCATATCAGATATCACACCCAACGAGAGCGCGGGGGTCCGCCATATCATATACCAACTAACGAGAGCGCAGGGGTCCGCCATATCAGATATCACAACCAGCAAGAGCGCGGGGGGTCCGCCATATCAGATATCACAACCAGCGAGAGCGCGGGGTCCGCCATATCAGATATCACAACCAGCAAGAGCGCGGGGGTCCGCCATATCAGATATCACAACCAGCAAGAGCGCGGGGGTCCGCCATATCAGATATCACAACCAACAAGAGAGCGGGGGTCCGCCATATCAGATATCACAACCAGCGAGAGCGCGGGGGTCCGCCATATCAGACATCACAACCAGCGAGAGCACGGGGGTCTGCCATATCAGATACCACAACCAGCGAGAGCACAGGGGTCTGCCATATCAGATATCACAACCAGCCAGAGCGGGGGGGTCCGCCATATCAGATATCACAACCAGCGAGAGCGCAGGGGTCCGCCATATCAGATATCACAACCAGCGAGAGCGTAGGGGTCCGCCATATCAGATATCACAACCAGCGAGAGCACGGGGGTCCGCCATATCAGATATCACAACCATCAAGAGCGCGGGGGTCCGCCATATCAGATATCACAACCAGCAAGAGCGCGGGGGTCCGCCATATCAGATATCATAACCAGCGAGAGCGCGGGGGTCCGCCATATCAGATATCACAACCAGCGAGTGCGGGGGGTCCGCCATATCAGATATCACAACCAGCGAGAGTGTGGGGGTCCCCCATATCAGATATCACAAACAACGAGAGCGCGGGGGGTCCGCCATATCAGATATCACAACCAGCCAGAGCGGGGGGGTCCGCCATATCAGATATCACTTCCAACGAGAGCGCGGGGTCCGCCATATCAGATATCACAACCAGTGAGAGAGCGGGGGCCCGCTATATCAGATATCACTTCCAACGAGAGCGCGGGGTCCGCCATATCAGATATCACAACCAGTGAGAGAGCGGGGGTCCGCCATATCAGATATCACAACCAGCAAGAGAACGGGGGTCCGCCATATCAGATATCACAAGCAGCGAGAGCGCGGGGGGTCCGCCATATCAGATATCACAACCAGTGAGAGAGCGGGGGTCCGCCATATCAGATATCACAACCAGCAAGAGAGCGGGGGGTCCGCCATATCAGATATCACAACCAGCGAGAGAGCGGGGGGTCCGCCATATCAGATATCACAACCAGCAAGAGCGTGGGGGTCCGCCATATCAGATATCACAACCAGCGAGCGCGGGGGGTCTGCCATATCAGATATGACAACCAACGAGAGCGCGGGGTCCGCCATATCAGATATCACAACCAGCGAGAGCGCAGGGTCCGCCATATCAGATATCACACCCAACGAGAGCGCGGGGTCCGCCATATCAGATATCACTCCCAATGAGAGTGCGGGGGTCCGCCATATCAGATGTCACAACCAACAAGAGCGGGGGGGTCTGGCATAGCAGATATCACAACCAACGAGAGTGTGGGGGTCCGCCATATCAGATATCCCAACCAACGAGAGCGCAGGGGTCCGCCATATCAGATATCCCAACCAACGAGAGCGCGGGGGTCCGCCATATCAGATATCACAACCAGCGAGAGCGCGGGGGTCTGCCATATCAGATATCACAACCAACGAGAGCGCGGGGGTCCGCCATATCAGATATCCCAACCAACGAGAGCGCAGGGGTCCGCCATATCAGATATCCCAACCAACGAGAGCGCGGGGGTCCGCCATATCAGATATCACAACCAGCGAGAGCGCGGGGGTCCGCCATATCAGATATCACACCCAACGAGAGCGCGGGGGTCCGCCATATCAGATATCCCAACCAACGAGAGCGCAGGGGTCCGCCATATCAGATATCCCAACCAACGAGAGCGCGGGGGTCCGCCATATCAGATACCACAACCAGCGAGAGCGCGGGGGTCTGCCATATCAGATATCACAACCAACAAGAGCGCAGGGGTCCGCCATATCATATATCACAACCAGCCAGAGTGCGGGGGTCCGCTATATCAGATTTCACAACCAACGAGAGAGCGGGGGCCACCATATCAGATATCACAACCAACAAGACAACAAGAGCGTGGGGGTCCGCCATATCAGATATCACAACCAACAAGAGCGCGGGGGCCACCATATCAGATATCACAACCAGCGAGCGCGGGGGGGCCGCCATATCAGATATCACACCCAACGAGAGCGCGGGGGTCCTCCATATCAGATATCCCAACCAACGAGAGCGCAGGGGTCCGCCATATCAGATATCCCAACCAACGAGAGCGCGGGGGTCCGCCATATCAGATATCACAACCAGCGAGAGCGCGGGGGTCCGCCATATCAGATATATCAACCAGCCAGAGTGCAGGGGTCCGCTATATCAGATATCACAACCAACGAGAGAGCGGGGGCCACCATATCAGATATCACAACCAACGAGAGAGCGGGGGCCACCATATCAGATATCACAACCAACAGGAGCGCGGGGGCCACCATATCAGATATCACAACCAGCGAGAGCGCGGGGGTCCGCCATATCAGATATCCCAACCAACGAGAGCGCGGGTGTCCACCATATCAGATATCACAACCATCGAGAGCGCGGGGGTCCGCCATATCAGATATCACAACCAACGAGAGCGCGGGGGTCCGCCATATCAGATATCACAACCAACGAGAGCGCGGGGGTCCGCCATATCAGATATCACAACCAACAAGAGCGCGGGGGTCCGCCATATCAGATATCACAACCAGCGAGAGCGGGGGGTCCGCCATATCAGATATCACAACCAGCAAGAGCGCGGGGGTCCGCCATATCAGATATCACAACCAGCGAGCGCGGGGGGTCTGCCATATCAGATATCACAACCAACGAGAGCGCGGGGTCCGCCAAATCAGATATCACAACCAGCGAGAGCGCGGGGTCCGCCATATCAGATATCACACCCAACGAGAGCGCGGGGTCCGCCATATCAGATATCACTCCCAATGAGAGTGCGGGGGTCCGCCATATCAGATGTCACAACCAACAAGAGCGGGGGGGTCTGGCATAGCAGATATCACAACCAACGAGAGTGTGGGGGTCCGCCATATCAGATATCACAACCAGCGAGCGCGGGGGGTCCGCCATATCAGATATCACACCCACCGAGAGCGCGGGGGTCCGCCATATCAGATATCCCAACCAACGAGAGCGCAGGGGTCCGCCATATCAGATATCCCAACCAACGAGAGCGCGGGGGTCCGCCATATCAGATATCACAACCAGCGAGAGCGCGGGGGTCTGCCATATCAAATATCACAACCAACAAGAGCGCAGGGGTCCGCCATATCATATATCACAACCAGCCAGAGTGCGGGGGTCCGCTATATCAGATATCACAACCAACGAGAGAGCGGGGGCCACCATATCAGATATCACAACCAACAAGAGCGCGGGGGCCACCATATCAGATATCACAACCAGCGAGAGCGCGGGGTCCGCCATATCAGATATCACACCCAACGAGAGCGTGGGGGTCCTCCATATCAGATATCCCAACCAACGAGAGCGCAGGGGTCCGCCATATCAGATATCCCAACCAACGAGAGCGCGGGGGTCCGCCATATCAGATATCACAACCAGCGAGAGCGCGGGGGTCCGCCATATCAGATATATCAACCAGCCAGAGTGCAGGGGTCCGCTATATCAGATATCACAACCAACGAGAGAGCGGGGGCCACCATATCAGATATCACAACCAACAGGAGCGCGGGGGCCACCATATCAGATATCACAACCAGCGAGAGCGCGGGGGTCCGCCATATCAGATATCCCAACCAACGAGAGCGCGGGTGTGCCACCATATCAGATATCACAACCATCGAGAGCGCGGGGGTCCGCCATATCAGATATCACAACCAACGAGAGCGCGGGGGTCCGCCATATCAGATATCACAACCAACGAGAGCGCGGGGGTCCGCCATATCAGATATCACAACCAACAAGAGCGCGGGGGTCCGCCATATCAGATATCCCAACCAACGAGAGCGCGGGGGTCCGCCATATCAGATATCCCAACCAACGAGAGCGCGGGGGTCCGCCATATCAGATATCACAACCAGCGAGAGCGCGGGGGTCTGCCATATCAGATATCACAACCAACAAGAGCGCAGGGGTCCGCCATATCATATATCACAACCAGCCAGAGTGCGGGGGTCCGCTATATCAGATATCACAACCAACGAGAGAGCGGGGGCCACCATATCAGATATCACAACCAACAAGACAACAAGAGCGTGGGGGTCCGCCATATCAGATATCACAACCAACAAGAGCGCGGGGGCCACCATATCAGATATCACAACCAGCGAGCGCGGGGGGGCCGCCATATCAGATATCACACCCAACGAGAGCGCGGGGGTCCTCCATATCAGATATCCCAACCAACGAGAGCGCAGGGGTCCGCCATATCAGATATCCCAACCAACGAGAGCGCGGGGGTCCGCCATATCAGATATCACAACCAGCGAGAGCGCGGGGGTCCGCCATATCAGATATATCAACCAGCCAGAGTGCAGGGGTCCGCTATATCAGATATCACAACCAACGAGAGAGCGGGGGCCACCATATCAGATATCACAACCAACAGGAGCGCGGGGGCCACCATATCAGATATCACAACCAGCGAGAGCGCGGGTGTCCGCCATATCAGATATCCCAACCAACGAGAGCGCGGGTGTCCACCATATCAGATATCACAACCATCGAGAGCGCGGGGGTCCGCCATATCAGATATCACAACCAACGAGAGCGTGGGGGTCCGCCATATCAGATATCACAACCAACGATAGCGCGGGGGTCCGCCATATCAGATATCACAACCAACAAGAGCGCGGGGGTCCGCCATATCAGATATCCCAACCAACGAGAGCGCGGGGGTCCGCCATATCAGATATCACAACCAGCGAGAGCGCGGGGGTCTGCCATATCAGATATCACAACCAACAAGAGCGCAGGGGTCCGCCATATCATATATCACAACCAGCCAGAGTGCGGGGGTCCGCTATATCAGATATCACAACCAACGAGAGAGCGGGGGCCACCATATCAGATATCACAACCAACAAGACAACAAGAGCGTGGGGGTCCGCCATATCAGATATCACAACCAACAAGAGTGCGGGGGCCACCATATCAGATATCACAACCAGCGAGCGCGGGGGGGCCGCCATATCAGATATCACACCCAACGAGAGCGCGGGGGTCCTCCATATCAGATATCCCAACCAACGAGAGCGCAGGGGTCCGCCATATCAGATATCCCAACCAACGAGAGCGCGGGGGTCCGCCATATCAGATATCACAACCAGCGAGAGCGCGGGGGTCCGCCATATCAGATATATCAACCAGCCAGAGTGCAGGGGTCCGCTATATCAGATATCACAACCAACGAGAGAGCGGGGGCCACCATATCAGATATCACAACCAACAGGAGCGCGGGGGCCACCATATCAGATATCACAACCAGCGAGAGCGCGGGGGTCCGCCATATCAGATATCCCAACCAACGAGAGCGCGGGTGTCCACCATATCAGATATCACAACCATCGAGAGCGTGGGGGTCCGCCATATCAGATATCACAACCAACGAGAGCGCGGGGGTCCGCCATATCAGATATCACAACCAACGAGAGCGCGGGGGTCCGCCATATCAGATATCACAACCAACAAGAGCGCGGGGGTCCGCCATATCAGACATCACAACCAGCGAGAGCGGGGGGTCCGCCATATCAGATATCACAACCAGCAAGAGCGCGGGGGTCCGCCATATCAGATATCACAACCAGCGAGCGCGGGGGGTCTGCCATATCAGATATCACAACCAACGAGAGCGCGGGGTCCGCCATATCAGATATCACAACCAGCGAGAGCGCGGGTTCCGCCATATCAGATATCACACCCAACGAGAGCGCGGGGTCCGCCATATCAGATATCACTCCCAATGAGAGTGCGGGGGTCCGCCATATCAGATGTCACAACCAACAAGAGCGGGGGGGTCTGGCATAGCAGATATCACAACCAACGAGAGTGTGGGGGTCCGCCATATCAGATATCACAACCAGCGAGCGCGGGGGGTCCGCCATATCAGATATCACACCCACCGAGAGCGCGGGGGTCCGCCATATCAGATATCCCAACCAACGAGAGCGCAGGGGTCCGCCATATCAGATATCCCAACCAACGAGAGCGCGGGGGTCCACCATATCAGATATCACAACCAGCGAGAGCGCGGGGGTCTGCCATATCAGATATCACAACCAACAAGAGCGCAGGGGTCCGCCATATCATATATCACAACCAGCCAGAGTGCGGGGGTCCGCTATATCAGATATCACAACCAACGAGAGAGCGGGGGCCACCATATCAGATATCACAACCAACAAGACAACAAGAGCGTGGGGGTCCGCCATATCAGATATCACAACCAACAAGAGCGCGGGGGCCACCATATCAGATATCACAACCAGCGAGCGCGGGGGGGCCGCCATATCAGATATCACACCCAACGAGAGCGTGGGGGTCCTCCATATCAGATATCCCAACCAACGAGAGCGCAGGGGTCCGCCATATCAGATATCCCAACCAACGAGAGCGCGGGGGTCCGCCATATCAGATATCACAACCAGCGAGAGCGCGGGGGTCCGCCATATCAGATATATCAACCAGCCAGAGTGCAGGGGTCCGCTATATCAGATATCACAACCAACGAGAGAGCGGGGGCCACCATATCAGATATCACAACCAGCGAGAGCGCGGGGGTCCGCCATATCAGATATCCCAACCAACGAGAGCGCGGGTGTCCACCATATCAGATATCACAACCATCGAGAGCGCGGGGGTCCGCCATATCAGATATCACAACCAACGAGAGCGCGGGGGTCCGCCATATCAGATATCACAACCAACGAGAGCGCGGGGGTCCGCCATATCAGATATCACAACCAACAAGAGCGCGGGGGTCCGCCATATCAGATATCACAACCAGCGAGAGCGCGGGGGTCCGCCATATCAGACATCACAACCAGCGAGAGCACGGGGGTCTGCCATATCAGATACCACAACCAGCCAGAGCGGGGGGGTCCGCCATATCAGATACCACAACCAGCGAGAGTGCGGGGGGTCCGCCATATCAGATATCACAACCAGCGAGAGCGCAGGGGTCCGCCATATCAGATATCACAACCAGCGAGAGCACGGGGGTCCGCCATATCAGATATCACAACCATCAAGAGCGCGGGGGTCCGCCATATCAGATATCACAACCAGCGAGTGCGGGGGGTCCGCCATATCAGATATCACAACCAGCGAGAGCGTGGGGGTCCCCCATATCAGATATCACAAACAACGAGAGCGCGGGGGGTCCGCCATATCAGATATCACAACCAGCCAGAGCGGGGGGGTCCGCCATATCAGATATCACTTCCAACGAGAGCGCGGGGTCCGCCATATCAGATATCACAACCTGTGAGAGAGCGGGGGTCCGCCATATCAGATATCACAACCAGCAAGAGAGCGGGGGTCCGCCATATCAGATATCACAAGCAGCGAGAGCGCGGGGGGTCCGCCATATCAGATATCACAACCAGCGAGAGAGCGGGGGGTCCGCCATATCAGATATCACAACCAGCGAGAGCGCGGGGGTCCGCCATATCAGATATCACAACCAGCGAGAGAGCGGGGGTCCACCATATCAGATATCACAACCAGCGAGAGAGCGGGGGTCCACCATATCAGATATCACAACCAGCGAGAGAGCGGGGGTCCGCCATATCAGATATCACTCAGGTCTCCCAATATAAAAGTAGTATTATTAGCATAAAGTCAACGCAGACGTGGGAGCCAAGCAGCGTGCACCATAGCGGCCGACTCAACGGTTATAGGGGCCCATGAAGAGTGTGGGCACTTCCCAACCTCACCGCGGAGCTGCAGTCCAGTGTCTGTGGCCCACCTCGTCCCCTTCCCTTGGTGCAAATACACCCTTGGTTGACTTCTACCTAATGCAAGGGCCATGGCTGTTCCCTTACCCCCAAGACATTATGGGGGTCCGTGAGAAGCGCGAGCACTTAACAACCTCACCACGGAGCTGCGCTCCAGTATCTGCAGCCCAGCTGGTCCCCTACTGTTGGTGCATATACCCTTGGTTGACCTCTACCTTATGTGGGAGCCATGACGCTCCCTCATCCCCCCAAGTCATTATAGGGGCCTGTGAGAAGTATGGGCATAGTCTCAGACGCACTATAGAGCTGTGCTCCAGTATCTACGGCCCACCTGATCCTCTTAGCTTGGTGAGTACACAGCTGGTTGACTTCTACCTTATGTGAGGGTCATGACGCCCCCTCACCCCCCCAAGTCATTATAGGGGCCTGTGAGGAGCATGGGTATAGTCTTAAACACACTACAGAGCTGCGCTCCAGTATCTGCGGCCCACCTGATCCTCTTAGCTTGGTGATTACACCCTTGGTTGACTTCTACCTAATGCGAGGGTCATGGTTGGTGACTGAGCCCTGTGACTTCCAAAACCATACTGGGGTCAGCGTCTCAGCCTGGAAATGTGCACACACATGGCCCCTGCCTTGTAGCTCGTGGCACCGGGGTGGGCTGGATGGCTGCTCGACCTTCTGAATTCCCATATGCAGCGCCCTCACCTCTCCTAATCCACAGTCTCATCTCCCGCCACGTTTCCAAACCACCATCTTCTATTTCCTCCCACTGATCTGGTGCATCTCCCACCTGCGGTCCTGTGGAGTTGGGACCCCTAATCTTTCTCCTATGCCAGTCCTAGGGCCGCATGGTACCCGTTACTGTTCCTTGGTCAGCCCCCTTTCCTCTATTTTGATATTTTTGATGGCGCCCCCCTCTTTTGTGGACACCCTTGATGCCAATCCTGCAGATACGTCCATATTGGATTGCTCTTGACTTTTCGAGACACTACGAGAGGTGGATGCAGGACGTCCGTGCACTGGGGTCACCGCGCCCCGACATGAGGAGCGTCGTCCATCACTCATCTCTGTGGACATGGGGGACGAGTCCTGTACGTGGTCGGAATGACGTCTCCATCGTCCTCCGCTTCCATAGACCCCGGCGAGCGGCCGATATTATGAATCAGTCGCCCCCGTATCTCCACCATCAGCGAGACTTCCTTCCTTTTATCTCCATGAATAGATTCTCTCCGCAAAGTTCTTATTTCATTATGAAGAAGGGATTAAACCTGGGAACGATTTGTGCCTTCAATGAAGACAAATGGATGTAAATGGTCCACAGAGCGGAGAAGCGGCGAAGCACGAGCGCCGAGGCGAAACCTGCGCACCCCAAAAGGTCGGCTCAGGTGAATCCACACTCCACCAGGGACGATCATTACCATCAGCCCCCGACCCTGTGCAATCGCCAGAGACATTAATATCCCCCACCCCAACAACGCTGCTGCCCACGGCTCGAATTGCAGCAGCAGTAGAGCGAGCGGCACAGTGTGGGCTGCTGGGCTGACATCTAGTGGCCAAAGCTAGAAATGCAATATAATCGGCAAATTCAAACTAATACCTGCAGCCCCCAAACACCCAAACACAGGGCCGATATGTGTGACATTTGGAAGTATAAACCGCACACACTGGCATCACATTTCTCTGCACGCTGGCTCCTGTGCACGCTGGCTCCTGTGCACGCTGGCTCCTGTGCACGCTGGGTCCTGTGCACGCTGGGTCCTGTGCACGCTGGCTCCTGTGCACGCTGGCTCCTGTGCACGCTGGGTCCATGCTGGCTCCTGTGCACGCTGGGTCCTGTGCACGCTGGCTCCTGGGCACGCTGGTCCTGTGCACCCTGGCTCCTGGGCCCGCTGGCTCCTGGGCCCGCTGGCTCCTGGGCACGCTGGTCCTGTGCACCCTGGCTCCTGTGCCCGCTGGTCCTGTGCACGCTGGTCCTGTGCACGCTGGTCCTGTGCAATCGCCAGAGACATTAATATCCCCCACCCCAACAACTCTGCTGCCCACGGCTCGAATTGCAGCAGCAGTAGAGCGAGCGGCACAGTGTGGGCTGCTGGGCTGACATCTAGTGGCCAAAGCTAGAAATGCAATATAATCGACAAATTCAAACTAATACCTGCAGCCCCAAATACCCAAACACAGGGCCGATATGTGTGACATTTGGAAGTATAAACCGCACACACTGGCATCACATTTCTCTGCACGCTGGCTCCTGTGCACGCTGGGTCCTGTGCACGCTGGGTCCTGTGCACGCTGGGTCCCTTGCACGCTGGGTGCATGCTGGCTACTGTGCACCCTGGCTCCTGTGCACGCTGGCTCCTGGGCCCGCTGGCTCCTGGGCACGCTGGTCCTGTGCACCCTGGCTCCTGTGCCCGCTGGTCCTGTGCACGCTGGTCCTGTGCACGCTGGTCCTGTGCACGCTAGCTCCCGTACACGCTGGCTCCCATGCACGCTGGCTCCTGGGTACGCTGGCTCCTGGGCACGCTGGCTCCTGGGCACGCTGGTCCTGGGCACGCTGGCTCCTGTACATGCTGGCTCCTGGGCACGCTGGCTCCTGGGCACGCTGGCTCCTGGGCACGCTGGCTCCTGTACATGCTGGCTCCTGGGCACGCTGGCTCCTGGGCACGCTGGCTCCTGGGCACGCTGGCTCTGTGCTGTTCCTGTGCACACTGGCTCTTTTGCTCTGCCTCCTGGGCACGCTGGCTCTGTGCTGGTCCTGTGCACGCTGGCTCCTGGGCACGCTGGCTCTGTGCTGGTCCTGCGCACGCTGGCTCCTGGGCACGCTTGGCTCTGTGCTGGTCCTGGGCACGCTGGCTCCTGGGCACGCTGACTCTGTGCTGGTCCTGCGCACGCTGGCTCCTGGGCACGCTGGCTCTGTGCTGGTCCTGCGCACGCTGGCTCCTGGGCACGCTGGCTCCTGGGCACGCTGGCTCTGTGCTGTTCCTGTGCACCCTGGCTCTTTTGCTCTGCCTCCTGTGCACGCTGGCTCTGTGCTGGTCCTGCGCACGCTGGCTCCTGGGCATGCTGGCTCCTGGGCACGCTGGCTCTGTGCTGTTCCTGTGCACCCTGGCTCTTTTGCTCTGCCTCCTGTGCACGCTGGCTCTGTGCTGGTCCTGCGCATGCTGGCTCCTGGGCACGCTGGCTCTGTGCTGGTCCTGCGCACGCTGGCTCCTGGGCATGCTGGCTCCTGGGCACGCTGGCTCCTGGGCACGCTGGCTCCTGGGCACGCTGGCTCCTGGGCACGCTGGCTCTGTGCTGGTCCTGTGCACGCTGGCTCCTGCGCACCCTAGTCTTGTGCTGGTCCTGTGCACACCGGCTCCTGTGCACGCCGGCTCCTGGGCACGCTGGCTCCTGCGCACCCTAGTCTTGTGCTGGTCCTGCGCACGCTGCTCTGCACATGAGAGGGCTGCATCAGCAGAATATGGAAGGAGACACTCACGATGGGGGCTGGAGGGACCGTACAGAGGAGCGGCCTCTGATCAATGACCCTATTGGTAATGATGCATGCGCTGTCCTATTACTCATGGAAATGAATGCAGCGCGGAGGAGACTATTTATGCAGAGTCTAGAAGGTTAAAGTCATCAAATTGAAGCGTCTCCATAAACTTATAACAAAGCCCACATTAAAAGCCAAATAATCCATTAAGCTTTTGTGGCTACGGCGGAGAAGAGGGTCCTGCACCCCTCCATATTGTCCAGGACAGCGCAGAACACGGAGCGACGACTGTGCGGCGAGTGCGGACAGCACCACAGCGCCCTCATGAAGGGGTTAAACTCGCCCGTCGCTGGCCCGCAGGACACTGCCTCCTGTCTGCGGCCGAACCCACATTCCCCAAAAAAAGCCGCAGAAAACAGGATGTGAGCAGCCGATCCTCCGACAGAAACTCGAGCTGCAGAGCGTCGCTCCACCAGAGAACGAGGCTGCAGAGCGTCGCTCCTTCCAGAGAACGAGGCTGCAGAGCGTCGCTCCATCCAGAAAACGAGGCTGCAGAGCGTCGCTCCATCCAGAGAACGAGGCTGCAGAGCGTCGCTCCTTCCAGAGAACGAGGCTGCAGAGCATCGCTCCTTCCAGAGAACGAGGCTGCAGAGCATCGCTCCATCCAGAGAAGAGGCTGCAGAGCGTCGCTCCATCCAGAGAACGAGGCTGCAGAGCGTCGCTCCATCCAGAGAACGAGGCTGCAGAGCGTCGCTCCTTCCAGAGAACGAGGCTGCAGAGCGTCGCTCCTTCCAGAGAACGAGGCTGCAGAGCGTCGCTCCATCCAGAGAACGAGGCTGCAGAGCGTCGCTCCTTCCAGAGAACGAGGCTGCAGAGCATCGCTCCATCCAGAGAAGAGGCTGCAGAGCGTCGCTCCATCCAGAGAACGAGGCTGCAGAGCGTCGCTCCATCCAGAGAACGAGGCTGCAGAGCGTCGCTCCTTCCAGAGAACGAGGCTGCAGAGCGTCGCTCCTTCCAGAGAACGAGGCTGCAGAGCGTCGCTCCATCCAGAGAACGAGGCTGCAGAGCGTCACTCCTTCCAGAGAACGAGGCTGCAGAGCGTCGCTCCATCCAGAGAACGAGGCTGCAGAGCGTCGCTCCTTCCAGAGAACGAGGCTGCAGAGCGTCGCTCCATCCAGAGAACGAGGCTGCAGAGCGTCGCTCCTTCCAGAGAACGAGGCTGCAGAGCGTCGCTCCTTCCAGAGAACGAGGCTGCAGAGCGTCGCTCCATCCAGAGAACGAGGCTGCAGAGCGTCACTCCTTCCAGAGAACGAGGCTGCAGAGCGTCGCTCCATCCAGAGAACGAGGCTGCAGAGCGTCGCTCCTTCCAGAGAACGAGGCTGCAGAGCGTCGCTCCATCCAGAGAACGAGGCTGCAGAGCGTCGCTCCTTCCAGAGAACGAGGCTGCAGAGCATCGCTCCATCCAGAGAACGAGGCTGCAGAGCATCGCTCCATCCAGAGAACGAGGCTGCAGAGCGTCGCTCCATCCAGAGAACGAGGCTGCAGAGCGTCGCTCCATCCAGAGAAGAGGCTGCAGAGCGTCGCTCCTTCCAGAGAACGAGGCTGCAGAGCATCGCTCCATCCAGAGAATGAGGCTGCAGAGCATCGCTCCATCCAGAGAACGAGGCTGCAGAGCGTCGCTCCATCCAGAGAACGAGGCTGCAGAGCGTCGCTCCTTCCAGAGAACGAGGCTGCAGAGCGTCGCTCCTTCCAGAGAACGAGGCTGCAGAGCATCGCTCCATCCAGAGAACGAGGCTGCAGAGCGTCGCTCCTTCCAGAGAACGAGGCTGCAGAGCGTCGCTCCATCCAGAGAAGAGGCTGCAGAGCGTCGCTCCATCCAGAGAACGAGGCTGCAGAGCGTTGCTCCATCCAGAGAACGAGGCTGCAGAGCGTCGCTCCATCCAGAGAACGAGGCTGCAGAGCGTCGCTCCATCCAGAGAACGAGGCTGCAGAGCATCGCTCCATCCAGAGAACGAGGCTGCAGAGCGTCGCTCCTTCCAGAGAACGAGGCTGCAGAGCGTCGCTCCATCCAGAGAAGAGGCTGCAGAGCGTCGCTCCATCCAGAGAACGAGGCTGCAGAGCGTCGCTCCTTCCAGAGAACGAGGCTGCAGAGCGTCGCTCCTTCCAGAGAACGAGGCTGCAGAGCGTCGCTCCTTCCAGAGAACGAGGCTGCAGAGCGTCGCTCCATCCAGAGAAGAGGCTGCAGAGCGTCGCTCCATCCAGAGAACGAGGCTGCAGAGCGTCGCTCCTTCCAGAGAACGAGGCTGCAGAGCGTCGCTCCATCCAGAGAACGAGGCTGCAGAGCGTCGCTCCTTCCAGAGAACGAGGCTGCAGAGCGTCGCTCCATCCAGAGAACGAGGCTGCAGAGCGTCACTCCATCCAGAGAACGAGGCTGCAGAGCGTCGCTCCTTCCAGAGAAGAGGCTGCAGAGCGTCGCTCCTTCCAGAGAAGAGGCTGCAGAGCGTCGCTCCTTCCAGAGAAGAGGCTGCAGAGCGTCGCTCCTTCCAGAGAACGAGGCTGCAGAGCGCGAGGATAAACAGCGAATTACAGACGGTTTCTTCATAGGAAAACAGCAACTTCCTGAAACCCAACGCCCCGTGTGCGCCCGCTCCCATCCGTGTAATCACCGCATGGAGGACGCCCGTCAATGCCGCCTTTCATTTCCCTCCAATAACGCCGCTCGCTGCGAAGATTTCTGCTCACAGCTACAATAAATATATGATGAAACTGATCCCGATCCTGCGGACGGCGGGGACTGACGGCGGCCGGATTACACGCTTCACAGGAATAAATGGCTCCCTGGCGGGGCCCCGCTAAGGATTCATGTTCCCAAACTGACCAACGTGTCTACATGACACATGAAAACACAGCGACAGGAGTAACAGCAGAGGAATAGTGACAGGAGTAATAACAGAGGAAGAATGACAGGAGTAATGACAGAGGAACAATGACAGGAGTAATGACAGAGGAACAATGACAGGAGTAATGACAGAGGAACAATGACAGGAGTAATGACAGAGGAACAATGACAGGAGTAATGACAGAAGAACAATGACAGGAGTAATGACAGAGGAACAATGACAGGAGTAATGACAGAGGAACAATGACAGGAGTAATGACAGAGGAACAATGACAGGAGTAATGACAGAGGAACAATGACAGGAGTAATGACAGAGGAACAATGACAGGAGTAATGACAGAGGAACAATGACAGGAGTAATAACAGAGGAAGAATAACAGGAGTAATGACAGAGGAACAATGACAGGAGTAAAGACAGAGGAAGAATGACAGGAGTAATGGCAGAGGAACAATGACAGGAGTAATAGCAGAGGAACAATGACAGGAGTAATAACAGAGGAAGAATAACAGGAGTAATGACAGAGAAACAATGACAGGAGTAAAGACAGAGGAACAATGACAGGAGTAATGACAGAGGAAGAATAACAGGAGTAATGACAGAGGAACAATGACAGGAGTAATGACAGAGGAACAATGACAGGAGTAATGACAGAGGAACAATGACAGGAGTAATGACAGAAGAACAATGACAGGAGTAATGACAGAGGAACAATGACAGGAGTAATGACAGAGGAACAATGACAGGAATAATAGCAGAGGAACAATGACAGGAGTGAAGACAGAATAACAATGACAGGAGTGATAAGAAAAATCTGTGGAAAGAGAAGCGCAATAGGGTCTTACCCCGGTATATAGGGGTCTGAAATGAGCAATCCTACTCACCAAAGATGGTTGTGAAAGTCACAACTCCTATGCAAGCATGTAGCTCCAATCACGGCAGCGGTCCCCAAAATGGCAGACAACAGAGAACAGTAGAGAAGGGTTTCAATACCGCGCCAATGATCGACAATCCGGGAGTGTCAGATTAATGTTTCTTTATTTCATGCACAGGTCAGGTCAACGCGTTTCAAGAGGCTCCGCTCTCTTCATCAGGACAAGCTGGCTAAAAACATCAAATCACTGATGAAGAGAGCGGAGCCTCTTGAAACGCGTTGACCTGACCTGTGCATGAAATAAAGAAACATTAATCTGACACTCCCGGATTGTCGATCATTGGCGCGGTATTGAAACCCTTCTCTACTGTTCTCTGTTGTCTGCCATTTTGGGGACCGCTGCCGTGATTGGAGCTACATGCTTGCATAGGAGTTGTGACTTTCACAACCATCTTTCTCTACTGTTCTCTGTTGAATGACAGGAGTGATGACAGAGGAGGCTGTGACAGGAGTAATGACAGAGGAACAATAACAGAAGTAACAGCAGAGGAACAATGACAGGAATAATAGCAGAGGAACAATGACAGGAGTAATTGTAGAGGAACAATAACAGGAGTAATAGCAGAGGAACAATAACAGGAGTAACAGCAGAGGAACAATGGCAGGAGTAATTACAGAGGAACAATAACAGGAGTAATAGCAGAGGAACAATGACAGGAGTAATTATAGAGGAACAATAACAGGAGTAACAGCAGAGGAACAATGACAGGAGTAATGACATAGGAACAATGGCAGGAGTAATTACAGAAGAACAATAACAGGAATAATAGCAGAGGAACAATGGCAGGTGTCATGTGGAGTGGCTTTGTTTGTGGTAGTCTGGCGGGCGGCCACTCTTATTCTATGGACTGGCTGGACTTACACAGGGCCCTTTGCGTTGGGTCCACAGAGTGGCTGCTGGCCGGTGGGGCGGGCTGGCCGGTGGGGCGGGCTGGCAGGGGAGGCGGGCTGGCCGGTATGGCGGGCTGGCAGGGGAGGCGGGCTGGCCGGTGGGGCGGGCTGGCCGGTGGGGCGGGCTGGCAGGGGAGGCGGGCTGGCCGGTGGGGCGGGCTGGCCGGTGGGGCGGGCTGGCAGGGGAGGCGGGCTGGCCGGTGAGGCGGGCTGGCAGGGGAGGCGGGCGGGCTGGCCGGTGAGGCGGGCTGGCAGGGGAGGCAGTATTAACAGTCACATCCAGAGAAGTCAGAAGCCAAGTGAGAATCATCAGATAAAGGTCAAACGTTCAAGGTCAGCAGCCGATCATCAAAGAGGAGCAGGCAGCAGCGGTACAGGGACAGGACCAGGGTCAGGTGTAACCTGTGCCTTCCAGAGCTGCGGCGGATACAGGAGAAGACTGTGTAAGGAATTAACCCCCGGGTCCCGGCCTGGACGGCACCACAAGTCCCAGAATATGAAACAGAGCTGCCGCCTGCATTGAAGGTACGGCACCGACTAATGAGGGAGCAGCACAGACTTGTCATAGGGAACCAGTCACTAGATACTCTCTGCCCAAACCTCGGGCACCACGAATCAGGCACTGGCTAAACGACTTTTGGGGATGAGACTAGTATGGATCACCTCCTCCCCGCCACAGTTGATTGACAGGTCTCTCATCTGATCTCTCATGGCTGATGGATTCCATTACATGTTCTCCTGACATCTCCATCTTCTTTCTTCTCTTTCTCCAGCTCCATTTCCCTCCCGGGAGGAGAGCAGGAGGCCGCCCAGTATTCCCCAGTTTGGGTTTGGCCAGTGGTCATTTTCTCCTGACGTCTCCATCTTCTCTTTCTCCAGCTCCGTTTCCCTCCTGGGAGGAGAGCAGGAGGTCGCCCAGCATTCCCCAGTTTGGGTTTGGCTGGTGGTCATTTTCTCCTGACGTCTCCATCTTCTCTTTCTCCAGCTCCGTTTCCCTCCTGGGAGGAGAGCAGGAGGTCGCCCAGCATTCCCCAGTTTGGGTTTGGCCAGTGGTCATTTTCTCCTGACTTCTCCATCTTCTCTTTCTCCAGCTCCGTTTCCCTCCTGGGAGGAGAGCAGGAGGCTGCCCAGTGGTCCCCAGTTTGGGTTTGGCCAGTGGTCATTTTCTCCTGCCGTCTCCATCTTCTCTTTCTCCAGCTCCGTTTCCCTCCCGGGAGGAGAGCAGGAGGTCGCCCAGCGTTCCCCAGTTTGGGTTTGTCTGGTGGTCATTTTCTCCTGACTTCTCCATCTTCTCTTTCTCCAGCTCCGTTTCCCTCCTGGGAGGAGAGCAGGAGGTCGCCCAGCGTTCCCCAGTTTGGGTTTGGCTGGTGGTCATTTTCTCCTGACGTCTCCATCTTTTTTTTCTCCAGCTCCGTTTCCCTCCTGGGAGGAGAGCAGGAGGTCGCCCAGCGTTCCCCAGTTTGGGTTTGGCTGGTGGTCATTTTCTCCTGACGTCTCCATCTTTTTTTTCTCCAGCTCCGTTTCCCTCCTGGGAGGAGAGCAGGAGGTCGCCCAGCGTTCCCCAGTTTGGGTTTGGCCAGTGGTCATTTTCTCCTGACGTCTCCATCTTCTCTTTCTCCAGCTCCGTTTCCCTCCTGGGAGGAGAGCAGGAGGTCGCCCAGCGTTCCCCAGTTTGGGTTTGGCCAGTGGTCATTTTCTCCTGACTTCTCCATCTTCTCTTTCTCCAGCTCAGTTTCCCTCCCGGGAGGAGAGCAGGAGGTCGCCCAGCGTTCCCCAGTTTGGGTTTGGCTGGTGGTCATTTTCTCCTGACTTCTCCATCTTCTCTTTCTCCAGCTCCGTTTCCCTCCTGGGAGGAGAGCAGGAGGCCGCCCAGTATTCCCCAGTTTGGGTTTGGCCAGTGGTCATTTTCTCCTGACGTCTCCATCTTTTTTTTCTCCAGCTCCGTTTCCCTCCTGGGAGGAGAGCAGGAGGCCGCCCAGCGTTCCCCAGTTTGGGTTTGGCCAGTGGTCATTTTCTCCTGACTTCTCCATCTTCTCTTTCTCCAGCTCCGTTTCCCTCCTGGGAGGAGAGCAGGAGGCCGCCCAGTATTCCCCAGTTTGGGTTTGGCCAGTGGTCATTTTCTCCTGACGTCTCCATCTTTTTTTTCTCCAGCTCCGTTTCCCTCCTGGGAGGAGAGCAGGAGGTCGCCCAGCGTTCCCCAGTTTGGGTTTGGCCAGTGGTCATTTTTTCTGACTTCTCCATCTTCTCTTTCTCCAGCTCCGTTTCCCTCCTGGGAGGAGAGCAGGAGGTCGCCCAGCGTTCCCCAGTTTGGATTTGGCTGGTGGTCATTCTCTCCTGCGGCTCCATCTTCTCTTTCTCCAGCTCAGTTTCCCTCCCGGGAGGAGAGCAGAAGGTCGCCCAGTGGTCCCCAGTTTGGATTTGGCTGGTGGTCATTCTCTCCTGCGGCTCCATCTTCTCTTTCTCCAGCTCAGTTTCCCTCCCGGGAGGAGAGCAGAAGGTCGCCCAGTGGTCCCCAGTTTGGGTTTGGCCGGTGGTCATTCTCTCCTGCGTCTCCATCTTCTCTTTCTCCAGCTCCGTTTCCCTCCCGGGAGGAGAGCAGGAGGTCGCCCAGCGTTCCCCAGTTTGGGTTTGGCTGGTGGTCATTTTCTCCTGCGGCTCCACATCCTTCACATGCGACTCAGCGATGCCGGGCTGATAACTTATTTCCATGTTCCCGGGACGTCAATGTAACGGAGACCAGAATCTCGCGCTCGGTTTGGCATCACTCGCTGAAGACATTGTTATGCACTGATTTGTGGCCAATTCCTCCTCGGAGCGGCTCGGACTCCTATCTGAGATCAGTCCACGCTCTGCTTTACATTTAGAAGCCATCCAGGCCGCCCGGGGCTCTGGTGGGGGTGCGGGCAGGAGATCGGGGGGCGTCAGGACGGCTCGTGAGCCGGGTCCAGCCGAGGCCAAGTCCTAACAACACCTTGAGGATCTGCAGGAATTTCCTCGACTCTTTCTCCAGGGTTTCCACATATCAATGTGGTTAAAGGATTAAGAAACCTCATTATTTGTAGATCTCCGGGGTTCACTCCGCAAACCCCAAAAAAGACACGAGGCAAATGCAACCGTGAATGCGGGGAGGGGGCGCCAGTGCGCTGAAAGTGGAAGAATCCAGGCAAGGGCTCCAATATGTAAAGATTAATGTAGCGGAGGAACATCAATGTGCGAAGGATCAGAAAACACCCGAATACTCCGAAACCAGAAGACAAGGTGTCCTATGCAAATTAGGCCGCTCAGTGCACTGTGGGTGTGGCCAAGAGGCGCCATGCACCATTCCACCCACTGGTTCTGGAGGCCCCGCCTCCATGACTGGTGATTGACAGCATTGTTTGCCTGTCTGCAAAGAAAGGCGGCAACTGGATTATTACAAGGAATGAAAGGAATGGAGGCCGCCTGTATGATAGGAGGAGGAAAAGACGTCTCCGAGGAGATCTCATTATATGTATAAATACACGTGTGGTCAATATAAAGGACGGCGCAGGACTTATTCCTTCCAAACACAATACTAAGGACCAGGGGGCAGTCACTGCGGGGGAAGAAAAGCGATTCCGACAGCTAAATAGGAAAGGGTTCTCTACAGTTAGAGCAGTCAGACTGTGGAATGCCACCACAAGAGGTAGTAATGGCCGACACTATAACAGCTTTATATCAGGGCGGAGGATTTCATCAGTGCATAACATTGTCGGCTATAGATAGTGATAAAATATATGTTACTTCTGCAGTGACTATAGGAAACGAGAACAATCTTACTGTGAGGTAATACTCATAAATGAGGCCCCACTTACGTCTGTAGGGGCTATAGGTGACCAGGACCCTCTTACTGATTTTGCATTCGGGGGCTCCACACTCAGATCTTCTGCTTTATATATAGATATTATTATCCGGCCTTCAGGGGGCGCCGCGTCCTCCGGCCTGAGTAACCGTGGACCTGAAGGTCAGTGATAGCTCCGCACAATGGTCACACTATATACATCCACGATACAACACAATCTCTATGATTTACCATGTGCCCCCGCACTGCCATATGCCTCCGCACCCAGCCACATGGCACCGCATTCAGCCACGTGCCCCCATGCCCAGCCACATGCCCCTGCGCCCAGCTACGTGGCCCCACACACAGCCATGTGGCCCCGCACCCAGCCATGCGGCCCCTCACTCAGCCATGCGGCCCCGCACCCAGCCATGTGGCCTCGCACCCGGCCATGTGGCCCCGCACTCGGTCATGTGCCCCCGCACCCAGCCATGTGGCCCCGCACCCAGCCATGTGGCCCCTCACTCAGCCATGCGGCCCCGCACCCAGCCATGTGGCCCCGCACTCGGCCATGTGGCCCAGCACCCAGGCATGTGGCCTCGCACCCGGCCATGTGGCCCCGCACCCGGCCATGTGGCCCCGCACTCGGTCATGTACCCCCGCACCCAGCCATGTGGCCCCGCACCCAGCCATGTGGCCCCTCACTCAGCCATGTGGCCCCGCACCCAGCCATGTGGCCCCTCACTCAGCCATGTGGCCCCGCACCCAGCCATGTGGCCCCTCACTCAGCCATGTGGCCCCGCACCCAGCCATGTGGCCCCTCACTCAGCCATGTGGCCCCGTACACAGCCATGTGGCCCCGCACCCAGCCATGTGGCCGCGCACCCGGCCATGTGGCCTCGCACCCGGCCATGTGGCCCCGCACCCGGCCATGTGGCCCCGCACCCGGCCATGTGGCCCAGCACCCAGCTATGTGGCCCCGCACCCAGCCATGTGGCCCTGCACCCAGCCATGTGGCCCCGCACCCAGCCATGTGGCCCCGCACCCGGCCATGTGGCCCCGCACTCGGCCATGTGGCCCAGCACCCAGCCATGTGGCCCCGCACCCGGCCATGTGGCCCCGCACCCGGCCATGTGGCCCCGCACCCGGCCATGTAGCCCAGCACCCAGGCATGTGGCCTCGCACCCAGCCATGTGTACAATGTAACAGTTTCCATTGCAGGATTTGATTTTTAGCCGCAGTCATTAGGCTTCTCTTTGGCCAGCGGATGATGAGAGTCTTCCCCGGGCGGTGGTCATCTGGTGCGAGCTCTCCAGGAGCGGCCCCCGCTCACAGCTCATTGTCTCGGTTATTGCCTGGATAGATCTGGTCGTGACGGCACAAAATACCTTTTATCTCATTCCTGCCAAAAGTGGATTTCAAGTGCCAAGTGCCGGAGCCGAGGAAAGCGTCTCCCGCTCCTCTGAAGGCTTTTAAGCTGAAAGATCTTCAATTAGCACTTCTTATTTAATTATACAGGTTTCAATGTGTTTTCGCTTTTTTTTTCAGATGAAAAGCAGAAATTGCAGTAAAATAATGAGCGCCGGGAAATTCAGAACGCGGCCAATTTTTCTCTTTTTCATGGTAACAATTGCCTTTTATTAATTTATTTTTTTTTAAATTTTCAATTCACGTCTGTGTAAAGCTGCACAAACCGCCACTCGCTACGGAGCGAAACCGCCGCCCGCCACCGAGCGTACCTGCCGCCCGCCACACAGCAGGCTCTAAAACACCACTTAGATTATTGTGCTAATGTGTATGAGAAGCGCCAACGCGTCCTGAAGTGCCGAGAGAATGCTGCAAAATAAGCTAATAAACAGCGCAAAAGTCAGAGAGTCAGCGCTCCGCCATCACGAGCGCGTCTAATGATCAGTGATACATCGAGAGATGGAAAAGAGCACAAATTACACCTGGTAATGGAGAAAAAATGCATTTGTGCCGCCCCGGTCCAGTCCTCCATGGCATCCGGTCATCACAAGACTAGTAAAAGGCCAGAGGTGTCCGGGACGCCAGGCGGAGAGGTGAAGACAGCCGGCACAGAGGAATGGATGCCAGGCGGAGAGGTGAAGATGGCCGGCACAGAGGAATGGACGCTGGGCGGAGAGGTGAAGATGGCCGGCACAGAGGAATGGACGCTGGGCGGAGAGGTGAAGATGGCCGGCACAGAGGAATGGACGCCAGGCGGAGAGGTGAAGACGGCCGCCACAGAGGAATGGATGCCAGATGGAGAGGTGAAGATGGCCGGCACAGAGGAATGGACGCCAGGCGGAGGGGTGAAGATGGCCGGCACAGAGGAATGGACACCAGGCGGAGAGGTGAAGATGGCCGGCACAGAGGAATGGATGCCAGGCGGAGGGGTGAAGATGGCCGGCACAGAGGAATGGACACCAGGCGGAGAGGTGAAGATGGCCGGCACAGAGGAATGGATGCCAGGCGGAGGGGTGAAGACGGCCGGCACAGAGGAATGGACGCCAGGCGGAGAGGTGAAGATGGCCGGCACAGAGGAATGGATGCCAGGCGGAGAGGTGAAGATGGCCGGCACAGAGGAATGGATGCCAGGCGGAGAGGTGAAGATGGGCGGCACAGAGGAATGGATGCCAAGCGGAGAGGTGAAGATGGCCGGCACAGAGGAATGGATGCCAGGCGGAGAGGTGAAGATGGCCGGCACAGAGAAATGGACGCCAGGCGGAGAGGTGAAGATGGCCGGCACAGAGGAATGGATGCCAGACGGAGAGGTGAAGATGGCCGGCACAGAGGAATGGATGCCGGGCGGAGAGGTGAAGATGGGCGGCACAGAGGAATGGACGCCAGACGGAGAGGTGAAGATGGGCGGCACAGAGGAATGGACGCCAGACGGAGAGGTGAAGATGGCCGGCACAGAGGAATGGACGCCAGGCGGAGAGGTGAAGATGGCCGGCACAGAGGAATGGACGCCAGGCGGAGAGGTGAAGACGGCCGGCACAGAGGAATGGACGCCAGACGGAGAGGTGAAGATGGGCGGCACAGAGGAATGGACGCCGGGCGGAGAGGTGAAGATGGGCGGCACAGAGGAATGGACGCCAGGCAGAGAGGTGAAGATGGGCGGCACAGAGGAATGGACGCCAGGCAGAGAGGTGAAGATGGGCGGCACAGAGGAATGGATGCCAGACGGAGAGGTGAAGATGGGCGGCACAGAGGAATGGACGCCGGGCGGAGAGGTGAAGATGGGCGGCACAGAGGAATGGACGCCGGGCAGAGAGGTGAAGATGGGCGGCACAGAGGAATGGACGCCAGGTGGAGAGGTGAAGATGGGCGGCACAGAGGAATGGACGCCAGGCGGAGAGGTGAAGATGGCCGGCACAGAGGAATGGACGCCAGACGGAGAGGTGAAGATGGCCGGCACAGAGGAATGGATGCCAGGCGGAGAGGTGAAGATGGCCGGCACAGAGGAATGGATGCCGGGCAGAGAAGTGAAGACGGCCGGCACAGAGGAATGGACGCCGGGCGGAGAGGTGAAGATGGCCGGCACAGAGGAATGGACGCCGGGCGGAGAGGTGAAGATGGCCGGCACAGAGGAATGGACGCCAGGCGGAGAGGTGAAGATGGCCGGCACAGAGGAATGGACGCCAGGCGGAGAGGTGAAGATGGCCGGCACAGAGGAATGGATGCCAGGCGGAGAGGTGAAGATGGCCGGCACAGAGGAATGGACGCCAGGCGGAGAGGTGAAGATGGCCGGCACAGAGGAATGGATGCCAGGCGGAGAGGTGAAGATGGCCGGCACAGAGGAATGGACGCCAGGTGGAGAGGTGAAGATGGCCGGCACAGAGGAATGGACACCAGGCGGAGAGGTGAAGACGGCCGGCACAGAGGAATGGACGCCAGGCGGAGAGGTGAAGATGGGCGGCACAGAGGAATGGATGCCAGGCGGAGAGGTGATGACGGCCGGCACAGAGGAATGGATGCCAGGCGGAGAGGTGAAGACGGCCGGCACAGAGGAATGGACGCCAGGCGGAGAGGTGAAGACGGCCGGCACAGAGGAATGGACGCCAGGCGGAGAGGTGAAGATGGGCGGCACAGAGGAATGGATGCCAGGCGGAGAGGTGAAGACGGCCGGCACAGAGGAATGGATGCCAGGCGGAGAGGTGAAGACGGCCGGCACAGAGGAATGGATGCCAGGCGGAGAGGTGAAGACGGCCGGCACAGAGGAATGGATGCCAGGCGGAGAGGTGAAGACGGCCGGCACAGAGGAATGGATGCCAGGCGGAGAGGTGAAGACGGCCGGCACAGAGGAATGGACGCCAGGCGGAGAGGTGAAGACGGCCGGCACAGAGGAATGGACGCCAGGCGGAGAGGTGAAGATGGGCGGCACAGAGGAATGGATGCCAGGCGGAGAGGTGAAGACGGCCGGCACAGAGGAATGGATGCCAGGCGGAGAGGTGAAGACGGCCGGCACAGAGGAATGGACGCCAGACGGAGAGGTGAAGATGGGTGGCACAGAGGAATGGACGCCAGGCGGAGAGGTGAAGATGGCCGGCACAGAGGAATGGATGCCAGGCGGAGAGGTGAAGATGGGTGGCACAGAGGAATGGACGCCAGGCGGAGAGGTGAAGATGGCCGGCACAGAGGAATGGATGCCGGGCAGAGAAGTGAAGATGGCCGGCACAGAGGAATGGACACCAGGCGGAGAGGTGAAGATGGCCGGCACAGAGGAATGGACGCCAGGCGGAGAGGTGAAGATGGCCGGCACAGAGGAATGGACGCCAGGCGGAGAGGTGAAGATGGGCGGCACAGAGGAATGGACACCAGGCGGAGAGGTGAAGATGGCCGGCACAGAGGAATGGACACCAGGCGGAGAGGTGAAGACGGCCGGCACAGAGGAATGGATGCCAGGCGGAGAGGTGAAGATGGGTGGCACAGAGGAATGGACGCCAGGCGGAGAGGTGAAGATGGCCGGCACAGAGGAATGGACGCCGGATCAGGGAGGCACAAATCGAATAGCTCCTCTCGAGTGATAGATTCTGCAGCTTATTGCTCCACTGGCCTCTCCGGAGAATGTGCACAATCTATTATTATACATCCATTCTAGGATCAGTCATGAATATTGGACATGGCTGGTGATTCCCCCTGAGAGCGGATGTCGGAGCCCCGCGCACCCCCCATATCTATGGGCAGCCATCACCATGATCCAGGTGTCTGCTGGCGGTGACAGGTAGAGCGCGGGGTCGGGGGAGAGGTCACATCCTGATCGTGTAGCATCTGACCCGGGAGCGGTGATAACATGAAGCCGCAGGAAGCCGGGGGGCCAATACTTTACCACCGCGACAAGTTGGACCTGACAGAGGACTAATTACCTTCCCCTATCCGCCATTGATCTTCTGCAGAGCAATTAAATCATCTGTCGTTCTGCAGTCTGCAGGAAGAAATATGTTTATTGAGAGGTTTGCGAGGAGCGATGTGTCACGGCTGCCACGTGTGTGCACGGGACGTGGTGGCGGATTATTTATCGAGAACTTTGGGTTTTCCGTCTCTTTATTGTTTTCTCTTCCTAATATTTATCATTTCTCTATGACTTTCTTTCTCGTTAAATCTTCCTCTTCTTTATGTTTCCTCCACCTCATTATAGGACGGCGGCGCCTGCTCTACCCAAACCTCAACAAATGTCACAGGCACTTAAACCCGTGATAAAACTTTGTCTGCAGAAAATTAGATTTTTTTTTATTTTATTTTCAATCTAGAAATGAATCGTAAGAAGAAAGTAATAGAAAAAACAGAGAAAGCAAGATCAGAACCAAAGCCACGAGTGATGTCATCAGACAGGAAACCATCCAACACAGCCACGAGTGATGTCATCAGACAGGAAACCAACCAACACAGCCACGAGTGATGTCATCAGACAGGAAACCATCCAACACAGCCACGAGTGATGTCATCAGACAGGAAACCATCCAACACAGCCACGAGTGATGTCATCAGACAGGAAACCTTCCAACACAGCCACGAGTGATGTCATCAGACAGAAAAACAACCAACACAGCCACGAGTGATGTCATCAGACAGGAAACCATCCAACACAGCCACGAGTGATGTCATCAGACAGGAAACCAACCATCACAGCCACAAGTGATGTCATCAGACAGGAAACCAACCAACACAGCCACGAGTGATGTCATCAGACAGGAAACCCTCCAACACAGCCACGAGTGATGTCATCAGACAGGAAACCAACCATCACAGCCACGAGTGATGTCATCAGACAGGAAACCATCCAACACAGCCACGAGTGATGTCATCAGACAGGAAACCATCCAACACAGCCACGAGTGATGTCATCAGACAGGAAACCATCCAATACAGGCACGAGTGATGTCATCAGACAGGAAACCAACCAACACAGCCACAAGTGATGTCATCAGACAGGAAACCAACCAACACAGCCACGAGTGATGTCATCAGACAGGAAACCATCCAACACAGCCACGAGTGATGTCATCAGACAGGAAACCATCCAACACAGCCACGAGTGATGTCATCAGACAGGAAACCAACCAACACAGCCACAAGTGATGTCATCAGACAGGAAACCATCCAACACAGCCACGAGTGATGTCATCAGACAGAAAAACAACCAACACAGCCACGAGTGATGTCATCAGACAGGAAACCAACCAACACAGCCAAGAGTGATGTCATCAGACAGGAAACCAACCAACACAGCCACGAGTGATGTCATCAGACAGAAAAACAACCAACACAGGCTCGAGTGATGTCATCAGACAGGAAACCAACCAACACAGCCAAGAGTGATGTCATCAGACAGGAAACCAACCAACACAGCCACGAGTGATGTCATCAGACAGGAAACCAACCAACACAGCCAAGAGTGATGTCATCAGACAGGAAACCAACCAACACAGCCACGAGTGATGTCATCAGACAGGAAACCAACCAACACAGTCAAGAGTGATGTCATCAGACAGGAAACCAACCAACACAGCCACGAGTGATGTCATCAGACAGGAAACCAACCAACACAGCCACGAGTGATGTCATCAGACAGGAAACCATCCAACACAGCCACGAGTGATGTCATCAGACAGGAAACCAACCAACACAGCCACGAGTGATGTCATCAGACAGGAAACCAACCAACACAGCCAAGAGTGATGTCATCAGACAGGAAACCTTCCAACACAGCCACGAGTGATGTCATCAGACAGGAAACCATCCAACACAGCCACGAGTGATGTCATCAGACAGGAAACCATCCAACACAGCCACGAGTGATGTCATCAGACAGGAAACCATCCAACACAGGCACGAGTGATGTCATCAGGCAGGAAACCATCCAACACAGCCACGAGTGATGTCATCAGACAGGAAACCATCCAACACAGCCACAAGTGATGTCATCAGACAGGAAACCATCCAACACAGCCACGAGTGATGTCATCAGACAGGAAACCATCCAACACAGGCTCGAGTGATGTCATCAGACAGGAAACCATCCAACACAGCCACAAGTGATGTCATCAGACAGGAAACCATCCAACACAGCCACGAGTGATGTCATCAGACAGGAAACCATCCAACACAGCCACGAGTGATGTCATCAGACAGGAAACCATCCAACACAGCCACGAGTGATGTCATCAGACAGGAAACCATCCAACACAGCCACAAGTGATGTCATCAGACAGGAAACCATCCAACACAGCCACGAGTGATGTCATCAGACAGGAAACCATCCAACACAGGCTCGAGTGATGTCATCAGACAGGAAACCATCCAACACAGCCACGAGTGATGTCATCAGACAGGAAACCATCCAACACAGGCTCGAGTGATGTCATCAGACAGAAAAACAACCCCCTGATGAAGCTGTCCGCAGCGATACGCGTGGGGCCGGTTGGGGAGGGTTCACAAACGAAAAACTACTAACAATAAGGAATAACGTTTGGAACACCATTCTAAGTCTGAACTGGGTGCAAAAACCTAAAAAAACATCACTATGGGGAGATAAGGTATGCACCATAGTGATGCACCAACCACACCTATTGCCAATCCATATCATACGCATAAATAGCCTGGGTCTCAGCTTCCCATACACGGTAAGTTTTTTAACTGCATGAGAGGACACACACGAGCTCGGGACCCCAACGTAGAGAAATACTTTGGCGTAGTGTTGGGGTCTATTGCATTGATCAATTCTGTAGCTAAATTTCTCTTGATTCATATGTTCATGGCAGTAATGCAGATTCCATTTTTCATATTTTCACTCTTACATATAGCTATTGGATTTTTCAAGTCAGTATTCACACAGCAGTTTCTGCTATTTCATGTATTCCCCTTACATAGTCACTGGTGTGCATACCTTATCTCCCCATAAAGAAACCAACCATGACATCATCCAACACAGCCACGAGTGATGTCATCAGACAGGAAACCAACCAACACAGCCACGAGTGATGTCATCAGACAGGAAACCATCCAACACAGCCACGAGTGATGTCATCAGACAGGAAACCAACCATGACATCATCCAACACAGCCACAAGTGATGTCATCAGACAGGAAACCATCCAACACAGCCACGAGTGATGTCATCAGACAGGAAACCAACCATGACATCATCCAACACAGCCACGAGTGATGTCATCAGACAGGAAACCAACCATGACATCATCCAACACAGCCACGAGTGATGTCATCAGACAGGAAACCATCCAACACAGCCACGAGTGATGTCATCAGACAGGAAACCATCCAATACAGGCACGAGTGATGTCATCAGACAGGAAACCATCCAACACAGCCACGAGTGATGTAATCAGACAGGAAACCAAACATGACATCGCCCAACACAACCACACGTGATGTCATCAGATATGACCAGAGATGATAGCGAAGAGAATATTTAATGGAAATTTGTCAAGTAATTTTCTAGTACAATACTAATGTTATCTTTATATAAAACTTATGGAGACCTTTCAGGATCAGTAAGTTTTATTGCCTTATATTATCCTGTTATCTTGTTGTAATCTCAGTAGAATTCAGTGTGACCTAGTACCTAGTCTAGCATATGTAAATACAATCTGCATATTCCCTGCTCCTTCCTCCCACCTCCTAGTGCTGGCATGAATGAAAGTCAATCTGAATGGAGCTTGCTCTGCTGCCCCGATCCATACTCCCTCCCACCTCTCAGCAGCAATAGTGAGTGCACTGGGAGGGGGGAGGGGGGAGCAGTGAATATTTACATTGTGTTTACCTGCAGGTGACTAGTGTGCACCAGACACTGAATTCTAGGAGCTTACAGCAAGATAACAGGATAAGGTAGAGCAATAAAACTTACTGATCCGGAAAGGTCTCCTTAACCCTATTTTAAGATAACATTAGCATTGCACTACAAAATCTCCTGACAGATTCCCTTTAAGAGAACAGAATTTATTTAGATTTTTAAGGAAAAGCTGAACGGACCCAGACCCTTCATACAGAATGTGAAGATGGTACAGGATAATAGCAGGTGGAGAGTGGGACGGGGCAGCAGGACAAGGGTTAACCTCAGACTCCGGCATAATACACAACATCAAGCTTGAAAAAGCGGAAAAAAATGGAAATCAGGTGGAATAAGTCATTGCAGTAATTAAGCCGCGGACAGGCCTTTGTGGCGCGCGGTGATTACTGATCTGTTCCTCGCCTTTCGTTACTGTCAACCGCCCCACAAAATGGAGCAATTTGTAGAGATGATCTGCAGAGAATTAACGCCCTTGTCAAGTGGACTGGAAGAGCGGCGAGCGGCGTGAATCATGGCGAGGAGGACGGAGATTTACGCGCTGCCGAGGCCCAGGCCCACAGATCATCATCCACAACACTCAGATGCGGCTTTGCCTGAACAGAAAAACCAAACTAGCCGCAATGTGAATTACGGGCAATAAATCACGCCCAGTTGGCACTCCTCGCAATTTACTGGGGGAATAAATCCTGCGAGTAAATGAAAGTTTGGGTAAAGCGGTCACTGAAGTGTGAAAGACACGGGATGCGAATCACGGCTATGGAAATCATCTGTAACGACAGAGCCGGGAAACGCTACATTGTAACAATGGCCTTAAAGGGATTATCCAGATATTGACTTCAATCACCCACAATAAAATGGGCATGCTCAATTACCCTGCAGTGTTGTCATGTTCCCATAAATATGTATATATTTTAACACTGCTGCCTGCTATTCTAGCGGTTGCTCCTCCTCAGAGGCACATGTATGATGGAGCCGTATGGATGATGGAGCCGCCCACAAGTCTACAAGGCCGGAAACAACCTGAACTACTATATTAAAGGGAGCAGGTTCTTCGGGGGCTGGCTTTACTGGAGTGGGTGTGGCTTAATGAGTTTGTTGGGAACATATTTGTATATGGGACCTCTTCTGTGAGGGCCCCCCCCGCCCTTTCTTTAATAAGGATCTATAGTGAGGGGCATTCTTATTGCGGAATATGGCATTTATAAGTAAAAGGATAAAGAGCACATAGGGCCTCTATAAGGCTATGTGCGCACTAGGCGTATTTTTCACGCTGCGTTTTTTTGTGCGTTTTTGTCCACAAAAAACTGCACCCGCGGTAAAAACGCGATACATTTTATTGCATTTTACCGCGTTTTGTGCACTGCATTCAATGAGTGAAAAAGGCAGAAATAATTGACATGCTGCGTTTTTGTGGTCACCACAAAAACGCAGCTACAGAAAAACGCTGTGTGCGGACAGCACTTCTGAAAACCCATAGATATTGCTGGGGAAGCAATGTCACAGCGTTTTCTGCACAATAACGCCGCAAAAAATGCAGCAAAATAGTCTGGTGTGCACAGGGCTTAAGAGAAAAGACTATTACCAACATATCTGTCACCATAGATGGCAGTCCACGGGTGTGATAGGGTTAATCAAAATCTGCAGAGCGCCGGCATTCACAGGGGATCCGTATCTATACTATACGGAGCGGGGCTGACACTGATGATGATGATGAGGCTGAAGTATCACTGATCAGAAGTACAGGGGAACTAGCAAAAACAATTAAAAACAATAAGAAAAAAACACAAAAAAACTAAAAAGTTCAAATCACCCCCCTTTTGCTTTATTGAAAACAAAACAATAAAGATAAACAAAATATACAGATATTTGGTATCGCCGAGTTCAGAAATTCCCAATCTATCAAAATATAAACTCCATTAATCCGATCAGTCCACGGCGCAGCGAGGAAAAGATCAATATGCTGAAGTACGGGTTTTTTTTGTCTCTGCAACATTGTAATAAAATGCAGTAACAGGCGATGAACACATCGCATCTATACAAACGAGGTAAAATTAAAACCGCCAGCTCAAGACACGAAACATAAGCTGAGCCCCAGATCCCGAAAAATGAGAACACTGCGGGGCTCGGAAAATGGAGACAAAAGTGCACATTTTTTTGGGGGGGGACCAACTTTTGATTTTTTTTTCAACTCTAAAGAAAAGCAAAAAGTATACATGTTTGGTATCAATGAACTCGTAGCGACCCGAGGCACCACACCGGCATGTGAGTATCACCATATAGTGAACGGGGTGAATAAAAAACAAACAAAAACATCTGTGCAATTGCACTTTTTTTTCAATTTCACGGCACTTGGTGTATTTTTACCGTTTTCCAGTACATTATGGGGCAAAATAAATGAAGTCATTCAAAAGTACAACTCGTCCTGGAAAAAACAAGCCCTCATATAGCAATACTAACGGGAAAATAAAAACGTTATAGCTCTTGGAAGCAGAAGAAGGAAAAACGAAAAATGGAAAATCACCGGATGGTGAATGGGTTAAGCATGGGGGGTGGGGAATCCCACTGGGGATCAATCATGCTTTGGGGTTGTGCTGCAGCCAATGGCACGGGGAACATTTCACAGGGAGAGGCAAGAAGGGATTCAATGAAATGTCAACAAATTCTGGATGCAAAGATCACACTATTTGTTTAAAAAAAAAAGACTGGAGCAGAAAAGAGGAGAAAAGAGGAGAATAGATGAGAAAAGAGGAGAAAAGAGGAGAATAGAGGAGAAAAGATGAGAAAAGAGAATATAGGAGAAAAGAGGAGAAAAGAGGAGAATAGAGGAGAAAAGAGGACAAAAGAGGAGAATAGAGGAGAAAAGATAAGAAAAGAGAATATAGGAGAAAAGAGGAGAAAAGGAGAAAAGAGGAGAATAGAGGAGAAAAGAGGAGAAAAGAGGAGAATATAGGGGAAAAGAGTAGAATAGATGAGAAAAGAGGAGAACAGAGAATATAGGAGAAAAGAGGAGAAAAGAGGAGAATAGAGGAGAAAAGATGAGAAAAGAGAATATAGGAGAAAAGAGGAGAAAAGAGGAGAATATAGGAGAAAAGAGGAGAAAAGAGGAGAATAGAGGAGAAAAGAGGAGAAAAGAGGAGAATAGATGAGAAAAGAGAATATAGGAGAAAAGAGGACAAAAGAGGAGAAAAGATGAGAATAGAGGAGAAAATTGGAGAAAAGAGGAGAATAGAGGAGAATAGAGGATGGCTTCTACAAATGGATAATGATCCTAAACACACGTCAAAATCCCCAATAGACGACCTCAAAAGGTGCAAGATGAGAGTTTACACTGGTCCCACAGTCCCCTGATCTGAACATCATTGAAAACCTGTGACCAGACCTCAAAAGAGCAGAGCATGCAAGACAAGCCAGGAATCTCACAGAACTGGAAGACTTCTCCAAGGAAGAGCAGTGCATGCAAGACAAGCCAGGAATCTCACAGAACTGGAAGACTTCTCCAAGGAAGAGTAGTGCATGCAAGACGAGCCAGGAATCTCACAGAACTGGAAGACGTCTCCAAGGAAGAGCAGTGCATGCAAGACAAGCCAGGAATCTCACAGAACTGGAAGACTTCTCCAAGGAAGAGTAGTGCATGCAAGACGAGCCAGGAATCTCACAGAACTGGAAGACTTCTCCAAGGAAGAGCAGTGCATGCAAGACGAGCCAGGAATCTCACAGAACTGGAAGACGTCTCCAAGGAAGAGCAGTGCATGCAAGACGAGCCAGGAATCTCACAGAACTGGAAGACGTCGCCAAAGAAGAGCAGTGCATGCAAGACGAACCAGGAATCTCACAGAACTGGAAGACGTCGCCAAAGAAGAGCAGTGCATGCAAGACGAGCCAGGAATCTCACAGAACTGGAAGACGATTCCAAGGAAGAATGGAGGAAAATCCCTGAAGCAAGAATTGAAAGAGTCTTGGATGCTACAAAAAGCGTTTACAAGCTGTGATACTGCCAAAGGGGCTGCTACAATCAGGTGCTAAGCATGCAGGGTGCACAAACTTTTGTATCGGCTTGTTTTCCTTTTTTGTTAATATAAAAATGTAAAAGATTAATTTTTTTTTTGCCTAAAACACAAAGGACGCGTCACTTTCAACTTTCTGCCGTTTAGAGAACATTTCAGCTTGGTTAACTGTTCAGTACATGGGGGCATTCTGATGAGACACCCCCAATAATGCAGCTTCACGCCCAGCACCAGAGCCCCAGTGATATCATCATTAATGTGTCCTTGGAGCAGAATCTCCTGATTAGCCGCTAACGAGATGATTGGACGCTGCAGCTTTTATCTGTTTCTGTAAAGGGCACAAATGAAGCATGAACCCGACATGAGCAATCCATAGAGCCGAGTGCGGCCGCCACTGCCCGTGCACCAGCGCCACGCACCAGCGCCACGCACTGCCTCTGCTTTGATTTTGTGCCAAGGATGAGTGTGCGGTTCACGAGATCTCAGGGAAAGTGACCTCTGGAATCAGCAGAGGAGCAGTGTACAACACAACAGATACAAAGTAACCACTGAGCTGTGTGATGAGATAAATCATACACAGCAGTCACACAGCGCTCGCCGACCATGAGTAACCCGGCTCCGAGCTCCATGGAGAAAGGCGGCATTCTACCAGCTATAGCCTTATACATAGGAGCAGTATTATAGCAGTTATATTCTTCTACAGTACAGACCAAAAGTTTGGACACACCTTCTCATCTCTAGAACAACTGTTAAGAGGAGACTTTGTGCAGCAGCCTTCATGGTAAAATAGCTGATAGGAAACCATTGCTAAGGACAGACAACAAGCAGAAGAGAACACAAGGAATGGACATTAGACCAGTGGAAATCTGCTTTGGTCTGATGAGTCCAAATTTGAGATCTTTGGATCCAACCACCGTGTCTTTGTAGAAAAGGTGAACAGATGGACTCTACATACCTGGTTCCCACAATGAAGCATGGAGGAGGAGGTGTGATGGTGTGGGGGGGGGGGGCTTTGCTGGTGACACTGTTGGGGATTTATTCACAATTGAAGGCATACTGAATCAGCATGGCTACCACAGCATCTTGCAGCGGCGTGCTATTCCATCCGGTTTGCGTTTAGTTGGACCATCATTTATTTTTCAACAGGACAATGACCTCCAAACGCACCTCCAGGCTGTGTAAGGGCTATTTGACTAAGGAGGAGAGTGATGGGGTGCTACGCCAGATGACCTGGCCTCCACAGCCACCAGACCTGAACCCAATCGAGATGGTTTGGGGTGAGCCGGACCGCAGAGTAAAGGCAAAAGGGCCAACAAGTGCTCAGCATCTCTGGGAGCTCCTTCAAGACTGTTGGAAGACCATTTCCGGTGACTGAAGCTCATCAAGAGAATGCCAAGAGTGTGCAAAGCAGTAATCAAAGCAAAAGGCGGCGACTGTGAAGAACCTAGAAAAGAAGACATATTTTCAGTTGTGTCACACTTTTTTGTTAAAGGGAACCTGTCACCACTTTTTTTGGCTATAAGCTGTGGCCACCACCACCGGGCTCTCATATACAGGATTCTAACTTGCTGTATATAAGAACCCAGGCCGCTGTGACTACATAAAAAACACTTTATAATACTTACCTAACGGTCGCGCTGCGGTGGAATTGGGTCACAGAGAGGTGTCTCTGCTGTCCGGTGTCGGCGCCGCCTCTATCGGCCATCTTCGTCCTCCTTCTTCTCTCGCCGTGGTGCATGACGCGTCCGACGTCATCCACACTTGCCGGCATTCAGGTCCTGAGCAGGGCAGATCAAAGTGTTATAGTGCGCCTGCGCAGGACCGGCGAGTGTGTATGACGTAGCCGCGTCATGCACACAGACTTCAGAAGAAGGAGGACGAAGATGGCCGAAAGAGGCGGCGCAGGCACCGGACAACGGAGACACCTCCATGACCCAATTCCGCCGCAGCGCGACCGTTAAGTAAGTATTATAAAGTGTTTTTTATGTAGTCACAGCTGCATATACAGCATACTAGAATGCTGTATATAAGAGCCCTGTGGTGGTGGCCGCAGCTTATAGCCAAAAAAAGTGATGACAGGTTCCCTTTAAATATTTCATTCCACATGTCATAATTCATAGTTTTGATGCCTTCAATGTGAATCTACAATTTTCAGAGTCATGAAAATAAAGAAAACTCTTTGAATGAGAAGGTGTGTCCAAACTTTTGGTATGTACTGTACATAGGGGGCAGTATTATAGTAGTTATATTCTTGTACATAGGGGTAGTATTATAGTAGTTATATTCTTGTATATAGGGGCAGTATTATAGTAGTTATATTCTTGTACATAGGGGTAGTATTATAGTAGTTATATTCTTGTATATAGGGGCAGTATTATAGTAGCTATATTCTTGTACATAGGGGGCAGTATTATAGTAGTTATATTCTTGTACATAGGGGGCAGTATTATAGTAGTTATATTCCTGTACATAGGGACAGTATTATAGCAGTTATATTCTTGTATATAGGGGGCAGTATTATAGTAGTTATATTCTTGTACATAGGGGGCAGTATTATAGTAGTTATATTCTTGTACATAGAGGCAGTATTATAGTAGTTATATTCTTGTACATAGGGGGCAGTATTATAGTAGTTATATTCCTGTACATAGGGACAGTATTATAGCAGTTATATTCTTGTATATAGGGGGCAGTATTATAGTAGTTATATTCTTGTACATAGGGGCAGTATTATAGTAGTTATATTCTTGTACATAGGGGTAGTATTATAGTAGTTATATTCTTGTACATAGGGGCAGTATTATAGTAATTATATTCTTGTATATAGGAGCAGTATTATAGTAGTTATATTCTTGTACATAGGGGCAGTATTATAGTAGTTATATTCTTGTACATAGGGGCAGTATTATAGTAATTATATTCTTGTATATAGGGGGCAGTATTATAGTAGTTATATTCTTGTACATAGGGGGCAGTATTATAGTAGTTATATTCTTGTACATAGGGGCAGTATTATAGTAGTTATATTCTTGTATATAGGAGGCAGTATTATAGTAGTTATATTCGTGTACATAGGGGCAGTATTATAGTAGTTATATTCCTGTACATAGGGGCAGTATTATAGTAGTTATATTCCTCTACATAGGAACAGTATTATAGTAGTTATATTCTTGTACATAGGAGCAGTATTATAGTAGTTATATTCCTGTATATAGGGGGCGGTATTATAGCATTGATGTTCCTGTATATAGGGGGCAGTATTATAGCGGTAATGTTCCTGTATATAGGGGCAGTATTATAGCGGTGATGTTCCTGTATATAGGGGTAGTATTATAGCAGTGATGTTCCTGTATACAGGGGGCAGTATTATAGCGGTGATGTTCCTGTATATAGGGGCAGTATTATAGCGGTGATGTTCCTGTATATAGGGGCAGTATTATAGTGGGGATGTTCCTGTATATAGGGGCAGTATTATAGCGGTGATGTTCCTGTATATAGGGGCAGTATTATAGCGGTGATTTTTCTGTATATAGGGGGCAGTATTATAGCGGTAATGTTCCTGTATATAGGGGCAGTATTATAGCGGTGATGTTCCTGTATACAGGGGGCAGTATTATAGTGGTGATGTTCCTGTATATAGGGGGCAGTATTATAGCAGTGATGTTCCTGTATATAGGGGCAGTATTATAGCGCTGATGTTCCTGTATATAGGGGCAGTATTATAGCAGTGATGTTCCTGTATACAGGGGGCAGTATTATAGCGGTGATGTTCCTGTATACAGGGGGCAGTATTATAGTGGTGATGTTCCTGTATACAAGGGGCAGTATTATAGCGGTGATGTTCCTGTACATAGGGGCAGTATTGTAGCGCTGATGTTCCTGTATATAGGAGCAGTATTATTGCAGTGATGTTCCTGTATACAGGGGGCAGTATTATAGCGGTGATGTTCCTGTATATAGGAGCAGTATTATTGCAGTGATGTTCCTGTATACAGGGGGCAGTATTATAGTGGGGATGTTCCTGTATACAGAGGGCAGTATTATAGTGGGGATGTTCCTGTATACAGAGGGCAGTATTATAGTGGGGATGTTCCTGTATACAGAGGGCAGTATTATAGCGGTGATGTTCCTGTATACATGGGGCAGTATTATAGCGGTGATGTTTCTGTATACAGGGGGCAGTATTATAGCAGTGATGTTCCTGTATATAGGGGGCAGTATTATAGTGGGGATGTTCCTGTATACAGGGGGCAGTATTATAGCGGTGATGTTCCTGTATACAGGGGGCAGTATTATAGCGGTGATGTTCCTGTATACAGGGGGCAGTATTATAGTGGCGATGTTCCTGTATATACAAAGAGAAAAACTTTCAGCTCACCCATTCCATGTGCTCGAATTTCCTTCTGCTGCTCGGGCTGCAGGTGCTGCTACCTGTGTATAATGAAGAACGAAGAGTTCTGCCCAGCGCAAGAAGGAGAGGTATGCCAGTAAATTTCCAGATGCTTTATTCTGCTTGGTTTCCAGTAAAAACGATCATATAAACATATGAACAGTTAAGACAATGTCCTCCATGGATACTGACACAACAGCGATGCGTTTCGGCTACAAGAGTGTAGCCTTTGTCAAGTCTTTGACAAAGGCTACACTCCTGTAGCCGAAACGCGTCGCTGTTGTGTCAGTATCCATGGAGGACATTGTCTTAACTGTTCATATGTTTATATGATCGTTTTTACTGGAAACCAAGCAGAATAAAGCATCTGGAAATTTACTGGCATACCTCTCCTTCTTGCGCTGGGCAGAACTCTTCGTTCCTGTATATAGGGGCAGTATTATAGCGGTGATGTTCCTGTATATAGGGGCAGTATTATAGCGGTGATGTTCCTGTATATAGGGGCAGTATTGTACCCTGTCTTTCCTTTCTTCTCTCCATTGTTGTGACATCTGGATTATATTTTCTTCCATTGTGATGACTTTCATGTTTGGTTTTGTAAATATTTTCTTGTTTTTTCTTCTCAGCCTCTGAATTTTCGGAGTTTTTGGTCGGTCACGTTCCTGGGTGACACGACCTCTCAGTAAACCCACAAGTGGAATTCATTACCGCCGCCGCTTCTAGGTCGGATCGTTCAGCATTTCACAGATTTGACGTTTTTTCCTCCATATGAAGACGTAATATCATCATTGCCGGAAGAGATGAGGTGACCACACTGACTGCTTTGTTGGTTAAATCTCAGATGTGTCCAGAAGTCTGGCTCTGGCCGGAGACACGGGGCCCATGTCTGGAGATCGGACATAACACGGGGCCTGTGCTACTGGACGGGCCGGGACCACAGAGAGCTCGATGGAAAATCAGTGCAGATGGAGCAGATGTGACTCCCTGGGCAAGCCAGGGGTCACAGGTCATCACACCACCACACCCTACACCCCAGTTACGAACACCAAGGCTAACCTAAAATCCTTGTTGCCTTCCTCCAGGGGCTGATGTTCACACCAGGGGGTGGGCCAGGCGGTTGGCTCCGCCCACCGAGGAGTTCACAGCCCTGGAGGCGGGAGGAACCAGGCAGATAAAGTTTGGAGGAGGAAGTGAGAGGAGTTGAAGCCAGACTAGAGTCTGAGGAAGAGTACAGTGTAGGAAGTGAAAGTGGAAGGAAGCAGTAGTGGAGCTAACGAGAAAAGCTGAAGTGACAGAAAAGTGACAGTAGTAAAGCCTGAAGTTGGTCCGGGTGTGTGCCCCGGACTGAGACAGCAAGGTCAGCAGACAGCGGTGATTGTCCGCAGGGGTGACTGCTCGGAGGTTGCTGGAAGGACCGCGGACGGGTAGTGGCCCGGCGGTCTGGAGCAGTATACGAAGAGCAGTCAGCACCAGGGCAGGGGCCTTTCGGACCCCGGCAAGGCTAGGAGTCGCCATAATTTGCCAAATCCGTTAGTGAAGGGGACGTCAATCCCCCAACAACCAAGTCCCGATTGAAGGCAACAGTTCAACCGTAACGGAGAGACACCGCCACCGCCAGGGTACCAGTTTCTCAGGGTCAGCGCCTGCGGGCAAAGTAGGGCTCCTCCGGCCCATATCCAAGCCGGGGAGCGGGTTACTGGTGGGAACCCATCGCAACCATTATCAACTTAGGTGCAGGACAGAGGGACCGTCATCGTCACCTACTGGGGAAAGCAAGTGCAGCCGTCCGTGGGAACCGTCTTTCCAGCCGTGTGTTTTACCGAAAACTGTGTCAACGTCTCAGGCTGAGTGAGTACCACAGTGCCACAAGGCACAGCGCTGCCCCCGCGTCCCTGCGCCCACCAAGCCCTGCATCTCCCACCTCATCACTGGGCCCCGGGATCACCAACCCCTACCCACGGAGGGGCAACACAACAACTGGCTGCTCCATACCATCCTTCCTGGGATCCCCATACAGAGCAGCGGTGGTGTCAACAAATCACCACAACCGTGGGTGGCGTCACGGACAATGACCAATCCCCACACCCAAAAACCCCCTTTCACTCACGGGCGAGGAGCGCCGCTAGAGTCCCCGGGATCCGGCCCATCGCTCGAGCCACAACAGCAGGCCGCAGCAGCCGCAGCGGCAGCCGGACCCAAGCAGTGGGAGAGCGCGGCGTCCTCTCCTCCGCCCGCGACAACTTGGCGTCACGAACAGGATCTTACCGCTCTGCCGTTGGGTAGAGGTGCACCTTGTGACCGCCGGAGGTATCCGGCTGAAAAATTTCAGAAGTCGCCATCTTTGGCGCGAAAAGTTCCCGCTCGAGCGTCTTCTCGAGTAGCAGAGGCGCGAAGGCCAAAAACCCCGCCCCAATAGAGGAGGGGCCGGAAAGAAGCTAAGGGGGGCGCGATGGCGGCTGGCTGCATGTGAGTGTGGCGGTGCAAATAGAAACACTGAGGCCCCACGATCCCCCCGACCTTCGCCGGGAATGTCCGCCCCGCCGAGTTATGCGGAGGCGACCGAGCTGGTGCCCGGGACAGCGGCATGGCTGAGGGCCCGAACGGCAGGGATCTGCCGGCACTACCGGAGCCAGATCTGCAGGCTGATGGAACAGTGGACCGCGGAGGTGGAGGACGCAGCTGCGGTTGCACGGGTGTATGACATGGAGGCCATGATGGAGGAGCTGGTGAGTGACCCACGCCCCTGTGTCCCCGAGGGACCGGCCACTGCGGCTGAGGGACCCGGTCTGCCCCTGGCCCCCATGTCGCTTCCCTTCTCTGTACCCGTGCATCGCGCTATATATGACCCGTCCAGTGTACACCCCTCCATGACGGTGGCTGAAAGAGTGGCGAGCCTGGAGGCTGCGGCAGCTGGCAGCAACCCGCCTGGCGCGGGGGCGGAAGATAGCGACTCCGGGCCTGACACTGAGCCCATGTCGGAGGAAGAGGAGGGGGTCGTTGCCCTGCCTGGCATGGAGGCCACATATGTCCCCCGAACTGGAAACAACAGGTATCGGGCGGCCCTTCCACGCCGTGCTTGCTATGCACTGGAGGGGCTGGTGCCCGTGTTCTTCCACCCCGAGCCGGGTGAGGAGGACGAAAATGCCCGGTAAAGGCAGCGGAGCACCGTTGCACCGTCCCCGTTGGGACCACGACTGAGTGTTTGTTTGAAAGTTTAAAAATGAGAATGATTACCGAAGCTTCACCTGATTTACCGTGATTGAGAAAACCGGCCGTTGCCGGCACCGTTGTCTCCGTGGGGACCGCTTAAAAAGTTTTGCATGAGGAACTGCTCATGGACAAGCCCGTGAACTTGCAGGGCAACCACAGACGTTAGTGGCTTGTAAATAAGTTGTTTTACCGTTACCGTTTCCGCAATTGCCGCCTCCGGAGAGGCAGGTTGGAGGGAGGGCCCTCAGCAGAGCAGGCTGGGGCCCAGCCACCACAGGAACCGGTGGCTACCCTCTGGAGGGGAAGGACAGATCCCGCTCGGGTAACTTGTGCTGGACTTGGGTCAAGGGGTGCTGCCTGGGTTTTAGGGGCAGCATCAGGGCCAGGTTGCTTGGGTGGGAGAGAGCGTAGACCGTAACCGTAAACCGTTTGCAACGTTTAAGAAATGTGCCTCCCGATGTGGGATGATGTTATAATTTGTTTTATGTTACCGTTTTACCCCTTTTTATATATTTTTCAGAAAATAAAACCGGTGTTGGACGGGCAGCCCGCGGACGGTCTGCATTTTGCTAAGGGGGAATGTGACGCCCTGGGCAAGCCAGGGGTCACAGGTCATCACACCACCACACCCTACACCCCAGTTAGGAACACCAAGGCTAACCTAAAATCCTTGTTGCCTTCCTCCAGGGGCTGATGTTCACACCAGGGGGTGGGCCAGGCGGTTGTCTCCGCCCACCAAGGAGTTCACAGCCCTGGAGGCGGGAGGAACCAGGCAGATAGAGTTTGGAGGAGGAAGTGAGAGGAGTTGAAGCCAGACTAGAGTCTGAGGAAGAGTACAGTGTAGGAAGTGAAAGTAGAAGGAAGTAGTAGTGGAGCTAACGAGAAAAAAGCTGAAGTGACAGAAAAGTGACAGTAGTAAAGCCTGAAGTTGGTCCGGGTGTGTGCCCCGGACTGAGAGACAGCAAGGTCAGCAGACGGCGGTGATTGTCCGCAGGGGTGACTGCTCGGAGGTTGCTGGAAGGACCGCGGACGGGTGGTGACCCGGCGGTCTGGAGCAGTATATGAAGAACAGTCAGCACCAGGGCAGGGGCCTTTCAGATCCCGGCAAGGCTAGGAGTCGCCATAATTTGCCAAATCCGTCAGTGAAGGGGACGTCTGGGTCTCCCAACAACCAAGTCCCGATTGAAGGCAACAGTCCAACCGTAACGGAGAGACACCGCCAACGCCAGGGCACCAGTTTCTCAGGGCCAGCGCCTGCGGGCAAAATAGGGCTCCTCCGGCCCATATCCAAGCCGGGGAGCGGGTTACCGGTGGGAACCCATCGCAACCATCATCATCTTAGGTGCAGGACAGAGGGACCGTCACCGTCAACTACGGGGAAAAGCAAGTGCAGCCGTCCGTGGGAACCGTCTTTCCAGCCGTGTGTTTTACCGAAAACTGTGTCATCGTCTCAGGCTGAGTGAGTACCACAGTGCCGCAAGGCACAGCGCTGCCCCCGCGTCCCTGCGCCCACCAAGCCCTGCATCTCCCACCTCATCACTGGGCCCCGGGATCACCAACCCCTACCCACGGAGGGGCAACACAACAACTGGCTGCTCCATACCCTCCCTCCCGGGATCCCCATACAGAGCAGCGGTGGTGTCAACAAATCACCACAACCGTGGGTGGCGTCACGGACAATAACCAATCCCCACACTCAAAAACCCCCTTTCACTCACGGGCGAGGAGCGCCGCTAGAGTCCCCGGGATCCGGCCCATCGCTCGAGCCACCGAGCAGCAGCAGCAGGCCGCAGCAGCCGCAGCGGCAGCCGGACCCGAGCAGTGAGAGAGCGCAGCGTCCCCTCCTCCGCCCGCGACACAGAGATGGGTGCGCCGCGGAGGAGGGGGCAAGTCTGCAGTGGAGATTAGAGGCCACGCTCTCCGCCAGCCACGCTCTCCGCCAGCCTCGCTCCCCGCCAGCCTCGCTCCATGCTCCCGCCAGCCACGCTCCCCGCCAGCCTCGCTCCCCGCCAGCCACGCTCCACGCTCCCGCCAGCCACGCTCCCTGCCAGCCTCGCTCCATGCTCCCGCCAGCCACGCTCCCCGCCAGCCTCGCTCCCCACCAGCCTCGCTCCATGCTCCCCGCCAGCCTCGCTCCCCGCCAGCCACGCTCCCCGCCAGCCTCGCTCCCCGCCAGCCTCGCTCCCCGCCAGCCACGCTCCACGCTCCCGCCAGCCACGCTCCCCGCCAGCCACGTTCCATGCTCCCCGCCAGCCACACTCCCCGCCAGCCTCGCTCCCCGCCAGCCACGCTCCCCGCCAGCCTCGCTCCCCGCCAGCCACGCTCCCCGCCAGCCTCGCTCCCCGCCAGCCTCGCTCCCCGCCAGCCACGCTCCACGCTCCCGCCAGCCACGCTCCCCGCCAGCCACGTTCCATGCTCCCCGCCAGCCACGCTCCCCGCCAGCCTCGCTCCCCGCCAGCCTCGCTCCCCGCCAGCCACGCTCCACGCTCCCGCCAGCCACGTTCCCCGCCAGCGACGTTCCATGCTCCCCGCCAGCCACACTTTGCGCCAAAACATGGACACGAATCTGATCCCGGAGGAGGAAATCGCGGAGCTCCGAGGGCTGAAGTGTTGGCGCCGCACTGAGGAGCCATCATCTGCAATCCTCCGATCTGGCCGCCCATGACCTTCACCGTGAGTTATGGAGCTCTTATCTGGTGACAGCTGCCGAGGGAAACCATGACGTGGCCTCTGGTACCGTGGAGAGGAGGACGGTGGACTCCATGATTTACCCTCCACGGCTCCACCAGACATTAGACTGGACTGACGTCTCCTCAGGCCTCAGCCCAAGACCTCGTGCACTGACGGCTTCAGATAATGCTCCATGGACGTGGCCTAATGAGTCGGAACTACTCTAGATGTGATCTATAAGCTATGGATCGCCGACACACGCCAATGCGCTGTACATGAGCCACTGGGGTCTGACCACTCCGTATTGGGGGATGAAGGCGCTCGTCAGATCAGGGGTCCCCCAGTGGTCCTCCGTCCCATCCTCCTCCCAGCACCAGACTTGTACCTTATCCCCGAATATCGGCCCCGTGTGGTCACAGCATTGGTTATATATTATTATATCCCTGGGTTTATTTTCTCTTGTTACTTTGTATCACATGTTGTTGCAGCTGTACAGGAGACTGCCTCAGATTTGTATCACATCCTCCCACCTGCAGCAGAGGAGACTGCCCGCGATCAGAGGCAAAACATCACATAATAACGGTTCACTGGCTCCTGGGGGGGAGTTTTTAGTGACCTACAATTTATGCATATAATTTAAAGTCATAGACATGTAGCAGCAGGGGGCGATGCAGCAACAGGATGCGATGCAAGAGGGGGCGATACAACAGGGGGCGATGCACAGCAGGGGGCGATACAGCAGAGGGGGTGATGCAGCAGCAGGGGGCGATGCAGCAGCAGGGGGCGATGCAGCAGCAGGGGGCGATGCAACAGGGGGCGATACAACAGGGGGCGATGCACAGCAGGGGGCGATACAGCAGAGGGGGCGATACAGCAGAGGGGGTGATGCAGCAGCAGGGGGCGATGCAGCAGCAGGGGGCGATGCAGCAGCAGGGGGCGATGCAACAGGGGGCGATACAACAGGGGGCGATACAACAGGGGGCGATGCACAGCAGGGGGCGATACAGCAGAGGGGGCGATGCAGCAGCAGGGGGCGATGCTACAGCAGGGGGTGATGCAGCAGCAGGGGGCGATGCAGCAACAGGGGGCAAAGCAGCAAGCGAGAATGCAGCAGTAAAGAGCGATGCAAAACCAGGATGTGATACAGCAGCATATTAAAGTGACAGCAGGGGTTGATGAAGCAGGGAGCATTACAGCAGCATATCGATGCGCCAGCAGAAGCAAATGCAGCAGGAGTAGATCCAGCAGCAGGGGGAGATGCGGCAGCAGGGGATGATGCGGCAGCAGGGGATGATGCGGCAGCAGGGGAGGATGCGGCAGCAGGGGGAGATGCGGCAGCAGGGGGAGATGCGGCAGCAGGGGATGATGCAGTAGCAGGGGGAGATGCGGCAGCAGGGGGAGATGCGGCAGCAGGGGATGATGCGGCAGCAGGGGATGATGCGGCAGCAGGGGATGATGCGGCAGCAGGGGATGATGCGGCAGCAGGGGGAGATGCAGCAACAGGGGGCGATGCAGCAGCAGGGGGCGATGCAGCAACAGGGGGCAAAGCAGCAAGCGAGAATGCAGCAGTAAAGAGCGATGCAGAACCAGGATGCGATGCAGCAGCATATTAAAGTGACAGCAAGGACTGATGAAGCAGGGAGCATTACAGCAGCATATCGATGCGCCAGCAGAAGCAAATGCAGCAGGAGTAGATCCAGCAGCAGGGGGAGATGCGGCAGCAGGGGATGATGCGGCAGCAGGGGATGATGCGGCAGCAGGGGGAGGTTGCAGTAGCAGGGGGAGATGCGGCAGCAGGGGGAGATGCGGCAGCAGGGGATGATGCGGCAGCAGGGCACGATGTGGCAGCAGGGGACGATGTGGCAGCAGGGGGAGATGCGGCAGCAGGGGATGATGCGGCAGCAGGGCACGATGTGGCAGCAGGGGACGATGTGGCAGCAGGGGGAGATGCGGCAGCAGGGGACGATGTGGCAGCAGGGGGAGATGCGGCAGCAGGGGATGATTCAGTAGCAGGGGATGAGATGCGGCAGCAGGGGGAGATGCGGCAGCAGGGGATGATGCGGCAGCAGGGGATGATGTGGCAGCAGGGAGAGATGTGTCAGCAGGGAGAGATGTGGCAGCAGGGGGAGATGCGGCAGCAGGGGAAGATGCGACAGCAGGGGATGAAGCGGCAGCAGAGGGAGATGCAGCAGAAGACGATGCTGCAGCAGAAGACGATGCTGCAGCAGGGGGAGATGCGGCAGCAGGGGGAGATGCGGCAGCAGGGGACGATGTGGCAGCAGGGGGAGATGTGGCAGCAGGGGAGTTGCGGCAGCAGGGGGAGATGCGGCAGCAGGGGATGATGCGGCAGCAGGGGATGATGCAGCAGCAGGGGGAGATGTGGCAGCAGGGGGAGATGCAGCAACAGGGGATGATGCGGCAGCAGGGGGAGATGCAGCATCAGGGGATGATGCGACAGCATGGGATGATACGGCAGCAAGGGGAGATGCGGCAGCAGGGGACGATGCGGGAGCAGGGGGAGATGTGGCAGCAGGGGATGATGCAGCAGCAGGGGGAGATGCGGCAGCAGGGAAAGATGCAGCAGAAGACGATGCGGCAGCAGGGGGCATTCTACAGAATAACTCATCTGTGCACCTTCTACCCGTGTAGTGAGGTTTTTCCATAAGAAGTTGACTTTGCACATAATCGTCGGCACAGGCTCTTTTCTTTTTTCCATACTCACTGACGGAAAGCAGAAAGTTATTTCTAACTTCTCAGCCAAAGTCCACTCCGGGCACAGGCCGCTCATTCATACACACGACCTCCTGATGGTCCATAACAGAGCGGCTATTCACAGAGGGCCGGGGCGAGGACGCAGAATATGGCCGGCTGGATACCGCTGATTAGAGGACGCTTCTCCCCATCTCCAGTCACTTCTTCTAGATTATCGCCTCCCTGTTTTGTGATTAAGAGTTTCACGAGCTGCGAGACGATGCATACTGCTCTATCTGCAGATACAGGGTCCGTGTAGAGGCCGCCGAGTCTGCACAGGGTCTACAGGATCTGTGCAGAGGTCGCCGGCTCCACTTAGAGTCCACAGGATCCGTGCAGAGGCCGCCGGGTTCACTCAGAGTCCACAGGATCCGTGCAGAGGCTGCTGAGTCCTCAGATTCTTCAGGATCCGTGCACAGGACATCTTGTCCACTGTCTGCAGGATCTGTGCATAGAAAGCCGCCTCCACTCAGAGTCCACAGGATCTGTGCATAGACCGCTAGGTCCGCACAGGTGTTGCTCAGATTTTGTCCGTACGGCTGTCTGCTGAAGCCCAGGTATCAGTGCAGGACCGGAGTCTGATTCTTGGCGGATCAGCAGTGACGCTGTTGAGGAGAGGAATTGGATCAAATACTTAATTAACTCCTTGACATAGAGGATTGTGGGAAGTATGTCCAATGAAATCGATTCTCCATACATAAGTCAGTTTTCAGACATAAACAAGGCAAGATGGCCCCGATGACGTCATAGACCCGCCCATCAGCATCACCATGGATCCGCCCTGATTATATCATTGACCCACCCATCAGCATCACCATGGTTTTGCCCCAATGACGTCATAGACCCACCCATCAATGTCACCATGGATTTGCCCCGATGACATAGACCCACCCATTAGCATCAAGATGGATCCGCCCTGATGACGTCATAGACCCGCTCATCAACATCACTGCAGATCCGCCCCGATGATGTCATAGACCCACTCATCAGCATCACCACAGATCTGCCCAATGATGTCATAGACCCACCCATCAGCATCACCGATCTGCCCATTGGTTAACCCATGGACTGTCCCACTAACCAATGGGCATATCTAAACATGCCAACACCCCTAGCCTAGATAAGATGCCACATGACTAATAAAACTTCTTCTTGGTGCCATTACTCTGAATGAGGGGAGATTTCACATCCGATTGTGTCTGGTGTTGGATTCTTCCATGCATGCACTTGATTGATTTTAATTACATCAGGAGCAGGCAACTGGTGTACATTACAGAGTAATCACCCTAACAATTGGCGGCCAACGTGGGGCCATCAGACGAGGACGCCCGAAACCCTGGGAATTGGCAACTGCAACGGCAGGACAAACTGGACCCCCAGGAGATTGATCACCTCCTAACCAGAACACGGTAAGTCTGCTGATTTTCATAATCTGTAGTCTTCCTGTGGTCTTGGGGTATGCTGCACTAATTGCCTGACTGTGTCCGGTTTTCGGGGTATCTGTAGACGGCAGACAGGCCTCACGGCTGTTGGCCATATTGATTGTGGAAGAACCGGCACGTGTTCAGTTGCCTGCTGCTGGATTCTTCCGTGCATGCAGGTGATCGATTATAATTACGTCAGGAGCAGGACATGGTGTACATTAGAGTATTCACCCGAACAACGCCTTCTCCCGCCTGTAGGTCGTATATAAGCGCAGAAGCTGCACTCCTCAGTGTAAAGTACTGAGTGTTAGAGATGACGCTCTCTTCATGTCAAAGAACTACAGAGAAGCGGAAGAAGGGCCCGTACCAAAGTCTATGGGGCACAATATGGCGCCTTGTCAGTGCATACAACACTGGGGGAAAGTGCAGCTTATTCCTAGCACAGTGAGTGGGCGCCTGCTGCTGCCTATGCTGCTTATGAAGAGTGCAATAGTCTAGATGAGTTTATCTGCTGCTTCTGCGCTCTGCATAGGCAACAAGCAAGATGACAAACTTCTCAGTAAAATGAAGTCATCTCAGTAGCTGCCTATGCAAGTGAGCAGCAGCCAATAATAACCCATCTAGACTGCTGCACTGTGCATAGGCAGTTGCTGAGATGATGAGCAGAGCAGGCAGTGAATCTACTTTGCACAGGACTCTGTTCCATTTATTACACATTTATAGACCCTAACTAGGATGAGGGGGGTGATTAATGCCGGGGTCGGGGTTAGTTAAATGAAAAAAAAAATGAAAAAGAAAAAGTTCTAATGAAATAGGTTTTTTTAATGAAAACTCAATATAAAATTAAAAAAAGTTGAGTGTCTAAGGGCAGAATATAATTATAATACAGTCCATGAGCTGGGGGGAATTACTGATCCAACGGAGGAGATTCAGGGAACGACGGTGGTTCAGAGATTAAGAGGTGTAAAATAGTGGCACTGTCCTGACCAACGGCGGCCGACGCTGCTCCCTGCTGCACAGCAAATTCAGCTACATAGAGCAGTCCTCCAGAGCAGAAATCATACTTCTGCTGGATGACTGTTGAGAGTACTGAACACTTTGCTGCTGTTCACATTGCACATTATACACGAGATCTGGGAGGCGACTTTGGAAACACTACAGTGCCTTGCGAAAGTATTCAGCCCCTTGAGTTTTTCAACCTTTTCCCAGATTTCAGGATTCAAACATAAAGATTAAAATGTTAATGTTCTGGTGAAGAATCAACAACAAGTGACACAATTGTGAAGAGGAAGGAAATTTATTGCTTATTTTAAACTTTTGTAAAAAATAAATAACTGAAAATTGGTGCGTGCAATATTATTCATCCCCTTTACTGTCAGTGCAGCAAACTCACTCCAGACGTTGATTGAGGATCTGTGAATGATGCAATGTTGTCCTAAATGACTGATGATGATGAATATAAGCCCCTGGGTGTAATCAAGTCTCCGTATAAATGCCCCTGCTCTGTGATAGTCTCAGTGTCTGTGTAAAGCACAGTGAGCATCATGAAGACCAAGGAACACAACAGGCAGGTCCAGGATACTGTTGTGGAGAAGTTTAAAGCTGGATTTGGTTACAAAAAGATTTCCACAACTTTAAACCTCCCAAGAAGCACTGTGCAAGCGATCATATTGAAATGGAAGGAGGATCATACCCCTGCAAATCTACCAAGACCCGGCCGTCCATCCAAACTATCATCTCACACAAGGAGGACACTGATCAGAGATGCAGCCAAGAGGCCCATGATCCCTCTGGATGATCTGCAGAGATCTACAGCTGAGGTGGGAGAGTCTGTCCATAGCACAACAATCAGTCACTGCACAAATCTGGCCTTTATGGAAGAGTGGCAAGAAGAAGCCATTTCTCAAAGATATCCATAAAAAGTGTTGTTTACAGTTTCCCACAAGCCACCTGGAGACACCAAACATGTGGAAGAAGGGGCTCTGCTCAGAGGAAACCAAAATCACACTATATGGGCACAATGCCAAACGATATGTGCCCAACACAGCTCATCACCCTGAACACACCATCCCCACTGTCAAACATGGTGGTGGCAGCATCATGGTTTGGGCCTGCTTTTCTTCAGCAGGGACAGGGAAGATGGGTAAAATTGATGGGAAGATGGATGGAGCCAAATACAGGACCATTCTTGAAGAAAACCCGTTGGACTCTGCAAAAGACCTGAGACTGGGACGGAGATTTGTCTTCCAACAAGACAATGATCCCAAACATAAAGCAAAATCTACAATGGAATGGTTCACAAATAACCATATTCAGGTGTTAGAATGGCCAAGTCACAGTCCAGACCTGAACCCAATCGAGAACCTGTGGAAAGAGCTGAAAACTGCTGTTCACAAACGCCTCCATCCAACTTCACTCAGCTCCAGCTGTTTACAAAGGAAGAATGGGCGAGAATTTCAGCCTCTCCATGTGCAAAACTGATAGACACATCCCCAAGAGACTGCAGCTGTAATTGCAGCAAAAGGGGGCGCTACAAAGGATTCACTTACAGGGGATGAATAATATTGCACGCCACAATTTTCAGTTATTTATTTTTTATATAAGTTTAAAATAAGCAATAAATTTCCTTCCTCTTCACAATTGTGTCACTTGTTGTTGATTCTTCACCAGAACATTCACATTTTATCTTTATGTTTGAAGCCTGAAATGTGGGAAAAGGTTGAAAAATTCAAGGGGTCTAATACTTTCGCAAGGCACTGTAATTTCCAAGCCACTAGCTCACCAGTAACGCGCCCCATACTGGCAGCATCACTTAAATGGCGCCCCCAGTCTTTAATAGCACTCGTGTTTTGGGCCCCCTCGGCTCCGGGGCCCGGTGTGATTGCAGCCCCTGCACTTATTGTAGTTACGGTGGACGACACCTCGGAGCTGAACGCCAAGAAGCGTCCATCAGAGCAGAACCAGGCCGAACGCAACGTCAGGAAAAGCAGGACTGGGAACCATTGCAGACGACTGGTCCTGCCCATGGGGGTCCCGGCCATCCCATCTGCACAATGGTCCCCATGGCCGCCCCCTTGTGTCCTCGGCCAGGAACACTGCAGGACGTGATCACTGGTGCGATGAGGGGGAATTCTAGGTCCAGTAATTAATCCGCACTGAAATACAAGTTACCGTTTGATGCCAAAGTTCAGCATCTGGTAAAATGTGCAGGAACGGCGCGGGGGGAAGGGGGGGAATTTACGACCTTGACACGGTTCCCTACGAGCTGTTAACCTTCTATTATTTTGCGCACAACATGTGCACTTACTAATGGATTTAACACCATTTGTTCTCATTTCCCGGTGCCGCTTCCAATCGTGGCGAGCCGCATTTCACCGTGAAAACACAACACGTCCCCGGCTGCGCGGCCTCCGAAGAGGCAATGTGTTTCGTCTCTCTTTGAAATCAGCCCTGTTTTGATAGCTCGTGAGCCAGGACGCAGGAACCTGAGCCGTTTCTGGCCGTTCCTGGGGTCCTCGGGGGCCGCAAAGTACGATGTCCTGATACTAATGTAATAACGAGGATCAGATACTCGTCCAAGACGACTTACCCCTCCCCCACCTCCCCGGACCGCTCGGAGTAATTGGGTTTTGTTCTCACGTCGTCGTGTCCTGCGCGGCCCCCGACGCTCCCTACAAGGCACCCGGACATTACCATGAGGACGCCATGTTTGATTGATGGCGCTGGTCTGTGACTTTGTCCTTTGGCCACAATTTATTTATAAGATGCAGATTTATTTCTCTGCATGAGCGACTCCGCGTCCATGATCCTCCTCACCGGGGAAAAAAGGGAAAGTCCACAAAACCGCGGTCATCAGACGTCTCCGCAGCCGGGACCACAACTCCGCGTCCATGATCCTCCTCACCGGGGAAAAAAGGGAAAGTCCACAAAACCGCGGTCATCAGACGTCTCCAGAGCCGGGACCACAACTCCGCGTCCATGATCCTCCTCACCGGGGAAATAAGGGAAAGTCCACAAAACCGCGATCATCAGACGTCTCCGCAGCCGGGACCACAACTCAACGTCCATGATCCTCCTCACCGGAGAAATAAGGGAAAGTCCACAAAACAGCGGTCATCAGACGTCTCCGCAGCCGGGACCACAACTCCGCGTCCATGATCCTCCTCACCGGAGAAATAAGGGAAAGTCCACAAAACCGCGATCATCAGACGTCTCCGCAGCCGGGACCACAACTCCGCGTCCATGATCCTCCTCACCGGGGAAAAAAGGGAAAGTCCACAAAACCGCGATCATCAGACGTCTCCGCAGCCGGGACCACAACTCCGTGTCCATGATCCTCCTCACCGGAGAAATAAGGAAAAGTCCACAAAGCTTCCGCGGTCATCAGACGTCTCCAGAGCCGGGACCACAACTCCGCGTCCATGATCCTCCTCACCGGAGAAATAAGGAAAAGTCCACAAAACCGCGGTCATCAGACGTCTCCGGAGCCGGGACCACAACTCCGCGTCCATGATCCTCCTCACCGGGGAAATAAAGAAAAGTCCACAAAACCGCGATCATCAGACGTCTCCGCAGCCGGGGCCACAACTCAACGTCCATGATCCTCCTCACCGGGGAAATAAGGGAAAGTTCACAAAACCGCGATCATCAGATGTCTCCGCAGCCGGGATCACAACTCCGTGTCCATGATCCTCCTCACCGGAGAAATAAGGGAAAGTCCACAAAACCGCGGTCATCAGACGTCTCCGGAGCCGGGACCACAACTCCGCGTCCATGATCCTCCTCACCGGGGAAATAAGGAAAAGTCCACAAAGCTGCGGTCATCAGACGTCTCCGGAGCCGGGACCACAACTCCGTGTCCATGATCCTCCTCACCGGGGAAATAAGGAAAAGTCCACAAAACCGCGATCATCAGACGTCTCCGCAGCCGGGGCCACAACTCAACGTCCATGATCCTCCTCACCGGAGAAGTAAGGAAAAGTCCACAAAGCCGCGGTCATCAGACGTCTCCGTAGACGGGAGCATAACTCCGCGTCCATGATCCTCCTCACTGGAGAAATAAGGAAAAGTCCACAAAGCCGCGGTTATCAGACGTCTCCGTAGACGGGAGCGCAACTCCGCGTCCATGATCCTCCTCACCGGAGAAGTAAGGAAAAGTCCACAAAGCCGCGGTCATCAGACGTCTTCGTAGACGGGAGCACAACTCCGCGTCCATGATCCTCCTCACCGGAGAAATAAGGAAAAGTCCACAAAGCCGCGGTTATCAGACGTCTCCGTAGCCGGGACCACAACTCAGCGTCTATGATCCTCCTCACCGGAGAAATAAGGAAAAGTCCAGAAAGCATCGTGTCACGGGGTCCTTTTCCCATATCACAAAATCAGCACAGCGAGGGATGAGTGAACAATCCAAAGAATATTTATTCCAAGAAAATCAGAAGGTCCATTAAATAATCCACCACACAGAGGGTAAAGTAGTCCAGTAATGGGATAAATGTCCCGGGGATCAGTCACAATCCTCCAACAGTCGTTCTCCAGGGAAATCGGGGTGTCTTAACACTAGAAGTCCCAGAAATTTCGAGCTCCCCCCTGAAGTCCCGAAAGAGGGTCAAATGACCCTTAGGGCAGCTTTGCACGTTGCAACATCGCACGTGCGATGTCGGTGGGGTCAAATCGAAAGTGACGCACTTCCGGCGTCATTTTCGAGATTGTAGTGTGTAAATGCTAGATGATATGATGAACGAGCGCAAAACCGTCGTTATCGTATCATCGTTGCAGGCTCCGACTTTTTCATAATTATGCTGCAGAGACAGGTACGATGTTGTTCCTCGTTCCTGCGGCAGCAGACATCGCTGTGTATAACGCCGCAGGAGCGAGGAACATCTCCTACCTGCCGCCGACGGCTATACGGAAAGAAGGAGGTGGGCGGGATGTTTACATCCTGCTCATCTCCGCCCCTCCGCCGCTATTGGCCGCCTGCCGTGTGACGTCGCTATGACGCTGCACGACACGCCCCCTTAGGAAGGAGCGGGTCGCCGGCCAGAGCGACGGTCGCAGGGCAGGTGAGTGCATGTGAAGCTGGCGTAGCGATAATTTTCGCTACGCCAGCTATCACAAGATATCGTACCTGCGACAGGGGCGGGGACTATCACGTGCGACATCGCAGCATCGGCTTGCGATGTCGCAACGTGCAAAGCCCGCCTTAGTCCAAACTGAATAGAACTAACTAGAAACTAAATGGCTAAACTCAATGGAAAACAACCACCTCCTGTGGTGCGACAGTAATGGCCTTAATTACAGAACAAAAGACGGTGATTATAGGATGTTAGCTAAAATCCTTCAGGTCATTCGACCCGTCTCTGGGTTCCAAAGGTAGAAATGTTAAATGACCCCTCTCTGGGACTTCTAGTGTTAAGGCAAGTAAGTATGAAGGCAGGTAAGTATGGAAGGCAGGTAAGTATGAAGTCAGGTAAGTACGGAAGGCAGGTAAGTATGAAGGCAGGTAAGTACGGAAGGCGGGTAAGTATGAAGGCAGGTAAGTACGGAAGGCAGGTAAGTATGAAGGCAGGTAAGTACGGAAGGCGGGTAAGTATGAAGGCAGGTAAGTACGGAAGGCAGGTAAGTATGAAGGCAGGTAAGTAAAGAATGAAGGCAGGTAAGTATGAAGGCAGGTAAGTACGGAAGGCAGGTAAGTATGAAGGCAGGTAAGTACGGAAGGCGGGTAAGTATGAAGGCAGGTAAGTACGGAAGGCGGGTAAGTATGAAGGCAGGTAAGTACGGAAGGCGGGTAAGTATGAAGGCAGGTAAGTACGGAAGGCAGGTAAGTATGAAGGCAGGTAAGTACGGAAGGCGGGTAAGTATGAAGGCAGGTAAGTATGAAGGCAGGTAAGTACGGAAGGCGGGTAAGTATGAAGGCAGGTAAGTACGGAAGGCAGGTAAGTATGAAGGCAGGTAAGTAAAGAATGAAGGCAGGTAAGTATGAAGGCAGGTAAGTACGGAAGGCAGGTAAGTACGGAAGGCAGGTAAGTATGAAGGCAGGTAAGTACGGAAGGCAGGTAAGTACGGAAGGCAGGTAAGTATGAAGGCAGGTAAGTACGGAAGGCAGGTAAGTACGGAAGGTGGGTAAGTACGGAAGGCAGGTAAGTACGGAAGGCAGGTAAGTACGGAAGGCAGGTAAGTATGAAGGCAGGTAAGTATGAAGGCAGGTAAGTACGGAAGGCAGGTAAGTATGAAGGCAGGTAAGTATGGAAGACTGGTAAGTACGGAAGACTGGTAAGTACGGAAGGCAGGTAAGTATGGAAGGCAGGTAAGTATGGAAGACTGGTAAGTACGGAAGGCAGGTAAGTATGAAGGCAGGTAAGTATGGAAGACTGGTAAGTACGGAAGGCAGGTAAGTATGAAGGCAGGTAAGTATGGAAGGCAGGTAAGTATGGAAGACTGGTAAGTACGGAAGGCGGGCAAGTACGGAAGGCGGGTAAGTATGGAAGGTAGGTAAGTATGGAAGGTGGGTAAGTACGGAAGGCGGGCAAGTACGGAAGGCGGGTAAGTATGGAAGGTAGGTAAGTATGGAAGGCGGGCAAGTACGGAAGGCGGGTAAGTATGGAAGGCAGGTAAGTATGGAAGGCGGGCAAGTACGGAAGGCGGGTAAGTATGAAGGCCGGTAACTGTCCATCTTCATGTCTTCCTAGCTTGGGTGCCGCTCTCTCCTTAGGGCAGCACAGTGTCACCTGCACATACCATAGCGAGGTGCTTGGCTCCCACAGACTGGAATTTTGTTGCGACTAACTGAAGGATAAACACGTTACAACCACTTTTTTCTCCATCTGGACAACCCCTTTAAATCCCCTTTTTCACTGTTGCGTTGGATGTGATGTGAGTGATACATTGTTACAGTTTTGATCTGTTTTGTGTGAATTGTCTGGATCCATCAGATGCGCAGGATACGGGCAGGATACGCGCAGCATGGGAATGACTTTTTTAATCTGCTAATCTCGTTTTTCCCGCTCGGGCGACATTCAAGAACAACTTAAACATTTCTTATCTGCGCCATCATCTCGCGTCCGGCTTCTGATGGAAATAAGAGCTGAAGGCTGCGTCTGTAGATCCACATCTTTAATAAGCGCTTCTCTGCGGCCTGCGATGGCTGCACTGGGCCCCGCACTGGTAACGAGCGGTGGAGGCCCCATTCCAGTGCTGTGTCTTATCCTTCACCCTCCTGGTCGCAGGTACGCAGCGCAGATCGCGAGACCCCGGGAGCAGGACACGGGGGGGAGCAGGACACGGGGGGGAGCAGGACACGGGGGGAGCAGGACACGGGGGGGAAGCAGGACACGGGGGGTAGCAGGACACGGGGGGGAAGCAGGACACGGGGTGAGAGCAGGACACGGGGGGAGCAGGACACGGGGGGAGCAGGACACGGGGGGGAGCAGGACACGGGGGGGAGCAGGACACGGGGGGGAAGCAGGACACGGGGTGAGAGCAGGACACGGGGGGAGCAGGACACGGGGGGGAGCAGGACACGGGGGGAGCAGGACACGGGGGGGAGCAGGACATGGGGGGGAAGCAGGACACGGGGGGGAAGCAGGACACCGGGGAAGCAGGACACGGGGGGGAGCAGGACACGGGGGGGAGCAGGACACGGGGGGGGGGGGGCAGGACACGGGGGGGAAGCAGGACACGGGGTGAGAGCAGGACACGGGGGGAGCAGGACACGGGGGAGCAGGACACGGGGGGAGCAGGACACGGGGGGAGAGCAGGACACGGGGGGAGAGCAGGACACGGGGGGGATCAGGACACGGGGGGGATCAGGACACGGGGGGAGCAGGACACTGGGGGATCAGGACACTGGGGGGGATCAGGACACTGGGGGATCAGGACACTGGGGGATCAGGACACGGGGGGAGCAGGACACGGGGGGAGCAGGACACGGGGGGAGCAGGACACGGGTGGAGCAGGACACTGGGGGATCAGGACACGGGGGGAGCAGGACACGGGGGGATCTACTAGGTCTGCAGTGATGGCTATCTCTGGAATGTTACCATTTTATTAATATTATTACACTCCAGGATCCCTGTAATGCCGGATTCACCCGCAGATTTCCTTCCAATCAATCTGATTGCATTGGTCCGGACTCGACAGATATTTTACCGGGTTACAATCAGGTCTCATCTGTTCCGATCCTCGTCTCTTCCTTCCGATGTTACAATCATTGTAAATTGCCGGACAGAATCTTTATACAGATAATAATATTTATTCATTTATACAGCAGATATCGATCAGATTGTATCAATGCATATACATATTGGTCTGATTGCACAGAAATTGCTCAGATAATTATAAAACCTCTCCGAGTTTGACTTTCAAGAGTAAAAGCTTAAATGAAATGTGTCATAAAATAAAACTTTTTCCAGTAAATAAAAAGCTGTAAACTATTAATGATTAAACTTGATTTTTATAATGGTCTAAAATCAGAAACAATGTATCAAAGTTTTGATTTTTTTTTCAAGTTCTCAACACTAGGGGGAGCAGCTGCTGACGTAGGTCCTGAAAGCGCAGTCTAACACTAGGGGGAGCAGCTGCTGACGTAGGTCCTGAAAGCTCAGTCTAACACTAGGGGGAGCAGCTGCTGACGTAGGTCCTGAAAGCTCAGTCTAACACTAGGGGGAGCAGCTGCTGACGTGGGTCCTGAAAGCGCAGTCTAACACTAGGGGGAGCAGCTGCTGACGTAGGTCCTGAAAGCGCAGTATAACACTAGGGGGAGCAGCTGCTGACGTAGGTCCTGAAAGCTCAGTCTAACACTAGGGGGAGCAGCTGCTGACGTAGGTCCTGAAAGCTCAGTCTAACACTAGGGGGAGCAGCTGCTGACGTAGGTCCTGAAAGCGCAGTATAACACTAGGGGGAGCAGCTGCTGAGGTAGGTCCTGAAAGCGCAGTCTAACACTAGGGGGAGCAGCTGCTGACGTAGGTCCTGAAAGCGCAGTCTAACACTAGGGGGAGCAGCTGCTGACGTAGGTCCTGAAAGCTCAGTCTAACACTAGGGGGAGCAGCTGCTGACGTAGGTCCTGAAAGCTCAGTCTAACACTAGGGGGAGCAGCTGCTGACGTAGGTCCTGAAAGCGCAGTCTAACACTAGGGGGAGCAGCTGCTGACGTAGGTCCTGAAAGCGCAGTCTAATACTAGGGGGAGCAGCTGCTGACGTAGGTCCTGAAAGCGCAGTCTAACACTAGGGGGAGCAGCTGCTGACGTAGGTCCTGAAAGCTCAGTCTAACACTAGGGGGAGCAGCCGCTGACGTAGGTCCTGAAAGCTCAGTCTAACACTAGGGGGAGCAGCTGCTGACGTAGGTCCTGAAAGCTCAGTCTAACACTAGGGGGAGCAGCTGCTGACGTAGGTCCTGAAAGCTCAGTCTAACACTAGGGGGAGCAGCTGCTGACGTAGGTCCTGAAAGCGCAGTATAACACTAGGGGGAGCAGCTGCTGACGTAGGTCCTGAAAGCGCAGTATAACACTAGGGGGAGCAGCTGCTGACGTAGGTCCTGAAAGCGCAGTATAATACTAGGGGGAGCAGCTGCTGACGTAGGTCCTGAAAGCGCAGTATAACACTAGGGGGAGCAGCTGCTGACGTAGGTCCTGAAAGCGCAGTATAACACTAGGGGGAGCAGCTGCTGACATAGGTCCTGAAAGCGCAGTATAACACTAGGGGGAGCAGCTGCTGACGTAGGTCATAAAAGCGCAGTCTAACACTAGGGGGAGCAGCTGCTGACGTAGGTCCTGAAAGCTCAGTCTAACACTAGGGGGAGCAGCTGCTGACGTAGGTCCTGAAAGCGCAGTCTAACACTAGGGGGAGCAGCTGCTGACGTAGGTCCTGAAAGCGCAGTCTAACACTAGGGGGAGCAGCCGCTGACGTAGGTCCTGAAAGCTCAGTCTAACACTAGGGGGAGCAGCTGCTGACGTAGGTCCTGAAAGCTCAGTCTAACACTAGGGGGAGCAGCCGCTGACGTAGGTCCTGAAAGCGCAGTCTAACACTAGGGGGAGCAGCTGCTGACGTAGGTCCTGAAAGCTCAGTCTAACACTAGGGGGAGCAGCTGCTGACGTAGGTCCTGAAAGCGCAGTCTAACACTAGGGGGAGCAGCTGCTGACGTAGGTCCTGAAAGCGCAGTCTAACACTAGGGGGAGCAGCTGCTGACGTAGGTCCTGAAAGCGCAGTCTAACACTAGGGGGAGCAGCCGCTGACGTAGGTCCTGAAAGCTCAGTCTAACACTAGGGGGAGCAGCTGCTGACGTAGGTCCTGAAAGCTCAGTCTAACACTAGGGGGAGCAGCTGCTGACGTAGGTCCTGAAAGCGCAGTATAACACTAGGGGGAGCAGCTGCTGACGTAGGTCCTGAAAGCGCAGTATAATACTAGGGGGAGCAGCCGCTGACGTAGGTCATAAAAGCGCAGTATAACACTAGGGGGAGCAGCTGCTGACGTAGGTCCTGAAAGCGCAGTATAACACTAGGGGGAGCAGCTGCTGACGTAGGTCCTGAAAGCGCAGTATAACACTAGGGGGAGCAGCTGCTGACATAGGTCCTGAAAGCGCAGTATAACACTAGAGGGAGCAGCTGCTGACGTAGGTCATAAAAGCGCAGTCTAACACTAGGGGGAGCAGCTGCTGACGTAGGTCCTGAAAGCGCAGTCTAACACTAGGGGGAGCAGCTGCTGACGTAGGTCCTGAAAGCTCAGTCTAACACTAGGGGGAGCAGCTGCTGACGTAGGTCCTGAAAGCGCAGTATAACACTAGGGGGAGCAGCTGCTGACGTAGGTCCTGAAAGCGCAGTATAATACTAGGGGGAGCAGCTGCTGACGTAGGTCCTGAAAGCTCAGTCTAACACTAGGGGGAGCAGCTGCTGACGTAGGTCCTGAAAGCGCAGTCTAACACAAGAGGGAGCAGCTGCTGACGTAGGTCCTGAAAGCGCAGTCTAACACTAGGGGGAGCAGCTGCTGAGGTAGGTCCTGAAAGCGCAGTCTAACACTAGGGAGAGCAGCTGCTGACGTAGGTCCTGAAAGTGCAGTCTATCACTAGGGGGACCAGCTGCTGACGTAGGTCCTGAAAGCGCAGTATAACACTAGGGGGAGCAGCTGCTGACGTAGATCCTGAAAGCGCAGTATAACACTAGGGGGAGCAGCTGCTGACGTAGGTCCTGAAAGCTCAGTCTAACACTAGGGGGAGCAGCTGCTGACGTAGGTCCTGAAAGCGCTGTATAACACTAGGGGGAGCAGCTGCTGACGTAGGTCCTGAAAGCGCAGTATAACACTAGGGGGAGCAGCTGCTGACGTAGGTCCTGAAAGTACAGTCTAACACTAGGGGGAGCAGCTGCTGACGTAGGTCATAAAAGCGCAGTCTAACACTAGGGGGAGCAGCTGCTGACGTAGGTCCTGAAAGCGCAGTATAACACTAGGGGGAGCAGCTGCTGACGTAGGTCCTGAAAGCTCAGTCTAACACTAGGGGGAGCAGCTGCTGACGTAGGTCATAAAATCGCAGTCTAACACTAGGGGGAGCAGCTGCTGACGTAGGTCCTGAAAGCGCAGTATAACACTAGGGGGAGCAGCTGCTGACGTAGGTCCTGAAAGCGCAGTATAACACTAGGGGGAGCAGCTGCTGACGTAGGTCCTGAAAGTACAGTCTAACACTAGGGGGAGCAGCTGCTGACGTAGGTCATAAAAGCGCAGTCTAACACTAGGGGGAGCAGCTGCTGACGTAGGTCCTGAAAGCGCAGTATAACACTAGGGGGAGCAGCTGCTGACGTAGGTCCTGAAAGCTCAGTCTAACACTAGGGGGAGCAGCTGCTGACGTAGGTCATAAAATCGCAGTCTAACACTAGGGGGAGCAGCTGCTGACGTAGGTCCTGAAAGCGCAGTCTAACGCTAGCTCGCTTTACGACTGCTGTAAAGATCACTATATGTAGCGGCCATGATGTGATTGTGGATTGTGAGAGATCTGGGCTCCTATACTGTACCTCACACTAGGGGACCCTAGACTATCCCTAACCGCAGGGTTACCCCTGAAGGTGAAGATGCCAGTGTCCCATGCCTTACCACTCTCCTGACCACATCTAATCTGTTACCCGCGGGAAGGAAGGAGCAGGAGAGTGATGGAAACATAGATTAAGGCCCGTTTCACACGTCAGTGTAAAACACGCACATGTCCCTGCGTGTGCCGTGAATCACGGCACACGTGGGTTGTCTAACTGCAATCCGGGCTCCGTTCTCCGTGGCCCGTGATTGCACTTAGAGATTAACTCACCTGCGCCTGCTCCCGCTCTCCATGGTGCTGATCGCTCCCGCGGTGCAGCATCCGGCCGGTGCTGACCCCTGCAGCAGCTGCTTCCGGGTCGGCTGTCTCGTGCATCATTAAGATGCGCGACAGTAATCAGCCGGCACAGAAGGAGCAAGCTGCACGGGCTGCAGAGAGCGCGGCTGAAGCCGGGTGAGTTAAAATGTTTTTTATTTTAAATGCACGTTTTTTTTCTGGCACGAGTTTCACGGATCACACCACTGCGTGGTCCGAGGGACATCAGTGATGCCAGAAAAAAATGGACATGTGTCCGTGCGGCAATCACGCACACGCGGGTACGCCGCACGGAGACACGTGCAGTGACACATCACTGACGTGTGAGCAGACCCATTCATTATAATGTGTCTGCGTATGTCAGGGATTCTGGTACGTTTAAAAAAAAAGCACAAACGTCCCAGAATCACTGACGTGTGAAAGGGGCCTAAGACAGACAGGGGAAAACCAAAACTGACACACTGCAAACTAACAGGAATAAATAGTAAGAGACTAAAGAGAAAAGCAAGAGCAGGAAGGCAGCAAGAAAAAGACAACAAAGGTTAACACCACAACCACTCACAGAAATAATGCACAACAACCACCAGTAAGTCTGGATGACAACTCCTCACCGGACCAGTATAGAGAAGCTATAGCTGGCATTAAAGGAAGAGTCCAGGCAGCATATCTAGGAGGGGACTGAATGTGACTGGCTCCCGCACAGCATGTGATCAAAGGAGATTAGCAAGCAGCCCAGTAGTGGTTAACTCTTGCTAGCCTGCCCTAGTCTGTGGGTTGATGCCAGGGTCTGCCTGCGCTAATCACAGACCTCAGAGCTGTAGCTTCCACTGATCCTGACGCCGCCATGACAGTCCGCGACGCCTGCGAAACTCTCCTTGTAATAGTAGCAATGACAAAGAGAAATTGTATCCCAGTGTATAACCCTGGGCTACAGGATGATAGCACCGCGAGCGCTGGAGATGGTGCGGGACACTGATCGCAGTCTCCTACGCCCGGGGCCGCCATACTTGTGCTAAGTGTCTAGTGCTCTAATACACCAGCAAATAAAAATGGCAGCTGAAGAAATATACAAGAAATATATACCGCACATTAGACGGTAATATTAAACTGGCAAAAATAAACTGTTTACCCAAACACAAAATATTGAAAAGAGTACGGTGATACATTCCCTATAATAAGAATGAATGAGCAATGCATGACCTTCTCATGACACTATGGCAGAGGAGTTAATTGGCACTATGTGGCAATATGTGTTCACTGTAAGGCAGGGCACCGTCTACAAACATATATTTGCTTGTTAGATACTGCCTGGAACAATGTATCTGGACACGCTATGAATATATATATATATATATGGCACTATATGGCGATATTTATGAAGACGCATCCTGAGATTATGTAGACGCAGTATAGCAATATTTATCAGACTACTTTGTTACCATGCGGCGTTATGTGGATACTGTGCGGCTCGGTTTGTCACAATACTGTGAGATTATTTTATGCAGGATTTTATTTGTTTATAGCGCTGCAATGCTTGTATTTAGGCACAGTATAGCACTATTTATCTGAGCCTTAGAGGAGATCATTTATTTATAAGCCATATGATGAATTTGGATCAGACGTGGGTGTAATTATGAGGACACTGATATACGTTACTCTTCTACTCTTTATTTATGCTCTGTATGACGTTATCTGTGCACTGTATGACGTTATCTGTGCACTGTATGACGTTATCTGTGCACTGTATGAGGTTATTTGTGCACTGTATGACGTTATTTGTGCACTGTATGACGTTATTTGTGCACTGTATGACGTTATCTGTGCACTGTATGAGGTTATCTGTGCACTGTATGACGTTATCTGTGCACTGTATGAGGTTATCTGTGCACTGTATGACGTTATCTGTGCACTGTATGACGTTATCTGTGCACTGTATGAGGTTATTTGTGCACTGTATGAGGTTATCTGTGCACTGTATGACGTTATCTGTGCACTGTATGTGGTTATTTGTGCACTGTATGACGTTATCTGTGCACTGTATGAGGTTATTTGTGCACTGTATGACGTTATTTGTGCACTGTATGACGTTATTTGTGCACTGTATGACGTTATCTGTGCACTGTATGACGTTATCTGTGCACTGTATGAGGTTATTTGTGCACTGTATGACGTTATTTGTGCACTGTATGACGTTATTTGTGCACTGTATGAGGTTATCTGTGCACTGTATGAGGTTATCTGTGCACTGTATGACGTTATCTGTGCACTGTATGACGTTATCTGTGCACTGTATGAGGTTATTTGTGCACTGTATGACGTTATTTGTGCACTGTATGACGTTATTTGTGCACTGTATGAGGTTATCTGTGCACTGTATGACGTTATCTGTGCACTGTATGACGTTATCTGTGCACTGTATGACGTTATTTGTGCACTGTATGACGTTATTTGTGCACTGTATGACGTTATCTGTGCACTGTATGACATTATTTGTGCACTGTATGAGGTTATTTGTGCACTGTATGACGTTATCTGTGCACTGTATGAGGTTATTTGTGCACTGTATGAGGTTATCTGGGCACTGTATGAGGTTATCTGTGCACTGTATGAGGTTATCTGTGCACTGTATGACGTTATCTGTGCACTGTATGAGGTTATCTGTGCACTGTATGACGTTATCTGTGCAATGTATGACGTTATCTGTGCACTGTATGACGTTATCTGTGCACTGCATGAGGTTATTTGTGCACTGTATGACGTTATCTGTGCACTGTATGAGGTTATCTGTGCACTGTATGACGTTATCTGTGCACTGTATGAGGTTATTTGTGCACTGTATGACGTTATTTGTGCACTGTATGAGGTTATTTGTGCACTGTATGACGTTATTTGTGCACTGTATGACGTTATTTGTGCACTGTATGACGTTATCTGTGCACTGTATGACGTTATCTGTGCACTGTATGAGGTTATTTGTGCACTGTATGACGTTATTTGTGCACTGTATGACGTTATTTGTGCACTGTATGAGGTTATCTGTGCACTGTATGAGGTTATCTGTGCACTGTATGACGTTATCTGTGCACTGTATGACGTTATCTGTGCACTGTATGAGGTTATTTGTGCACTGTATGACGTTATTTGTGCACTGTATGACGTTATTTGTGCACTGTATGAGGTTATCTGTGCACTGTATGACGTTATCTGTGCACTGTATGACGTTATCTGTGCACTGTATGACGTTATTTGTGCACTGTATGACGTTATTTGTGCACTGTATGACGTTATCTGTGCACTGTATGACATTATTTGTGCACTGTATGAGGTTATTTGTGCACTGTATGACGTTATCTGTGCACTGTATGAGGTTATTTGTGCACTGTATGAGGTTATCTGGGCACTGTATGAGGTTATCTGTGCACTGTATGAGGTTATCTGTGCACTGTATGACGTTATCTGTGCACTGTATGAGGTTATCTGTGCACTGTATGACGTTATCTGTGCAATGTATGACGTTATCTGTGCACTGTATGACGTTATCTGTGCACTGCATGAGGTTATTTGTGCACTGTATGACGTTATCTGTGCACTGTATGAGGTTATCTGTGCACTGTATGACGTTATCTGTGCACTGTATGAGGTTATTTGTGCACTGTATGACGTTATTTGTGCACTGTATGACGTTATTTGTGCACTGTATGACGTTATCTGTGCACTGTATGACGTTATCTGTGCACTGTATGAGGTTATCTGTGCACTGTATGACGTTATCTGTGCACTGTATGACGTTATCTGTGCACTGTATGAGGTTATTTGTGCACTGTATGAGGTTATTTGTGCACTGTATGACGTTATTTGTGCACTGTATGACGTTATTTGTGCACTGTATGACGTTATCTGTGCACTGTATGACGTTATTTGTGCACTGTATGACGTTATCTGTGCACTGTATGACGTTATTTGTGCACTGTATGAGGTTATTTGTGCACTGTATGACGTTATCTGTGCACTGTATGAGGTTATCTGTGCACTGTATGACGTTATCTGTGCACTGTATGACGTTATCTGTGCACTGTATGACGTTATTTGTGCACTGTATGACGTTATTTGTGCACTGTATGACGTTATCTGTGCACTGTATGACGTTATCTGTGCACTGTATGACGTTATTTGTGCACTGTATGAGGTTATTTGTGCACTGTATGACGTTATTTGTGCACTGTATGAGGTTATTTGTGCACTGTATGACGTTATCTGTGCACTGTATGACGTTATTTGTGCACTGTATGACGTTATTTGTGCACTGTATGACGTTATCTGTGCACTGTATGAGGTTATTTGTGCACTGTATGAGGTTATTTGTGCACTGTATGAGGTTATTTGTGCACTGTATGACGTTATCTGTGCACTGTATGAGGTTATTTGTGCACTGTATGAGGTTATTTGTGCACTGTATGACGTTATTTGTGCACTGTATGGTGTTATCTGTGCACTGTATGACGTTATCTGTGCACTGTATGAGGTTATTTGTGCACTGTATGACGTTATTTGTGCACTGTATGAGGTTATTTGTGCACTGTATGACGTTATCTGGGCCCTGTATGTGGTTATTTGTGCACTGTATGACGTTATTTGTGCACTGTATGAGGTTATCTGTGCACTGTATGACGTTATTTGTGCACTGTATGACGTTATTTGTGCACTGTATGACGTTATGTGTGCACTGTATGAGGTTATTTGTGCACTGTATGACGTTATCTGGGCCCTGTATGTGATTATTTGTGCACTGTATGACGTTATTTGTGCACTGTATGACGTTATGTGTGCACTGTATGAGGTTATTTGTGCACTGTATGACGTTATCTGGGCCCTGTATGTGATTATTTGTGCACTGTATGAGGTTATTTGTGCACTGTATGACGTTATCTGTGCACTGTATGAGGTTATCTGTGCACTGTATGACGTTATCTGTGCACTGTATGAGGTTATTTGTGCACTGTATGAGGTTATCTGGGCACTGTATGACGTTATCTGTGCACTGTATGAGGTTATTTGTGCACTGTATGACGTTATCTGTGCACTGTATGAGGTTATCTGTGCACTGTATGACGTTATCTGTGCACTGTATGACGTTATTTGTGCACTGTATGACGTTATTTGTGCACTGTATGACGTTATGTGTGCACTGTATGAGGTTATTTGTGCACTGTATGACGTTATCTGGGCCCTGTATGTGATTATTTGTGCACTGTATGACGTTATTTGTGCACTGTATGACGTTATTTGTGCACTGTATGACGTTATCTGTGCACTGTATGACGTTATCTGAGCACTGTATGAGGTTATTTGTGCACTGTATGACGTTATCTGTGCACTGTATGAGGTTATCTGTGCACTGTATGACGTTATCTGTGCACTGTATGAGGTTATTTGTGCACTGTATGACGTTATCTGTGCACTGTATGAGGTTATTTGTGCACTGTATGAGGTTATTTGTGCACTGTATGACGTTATCTGTGCACTGTATGAGGTTATCTGTGCACTGTATGACGTTATCTGGGCCCTGTATGTGATTATTTGTGCACTGTATGAGGTTATCTGGGCACTGTATGAGGTTATCTGGGCACTGTATGACGTTATCTGTGCACTGTATGAGGTTATCTGTGCACTGTATGAGGTTATCTGTGCACTGTATGACGTTATCTGTGCACTGTATGAGGTTATCTGTGCACTGTATGACGTTATCTGTGCACTGTATGAGGTTATCTGGGCACTGTATGAGGTTATCTGGGCACTGTATGACGTTATCTGTGCACTGTATGAGGTTATCTGGGCACTGTATGAGGTTATCTGGGCACTGTATGAGGTTATTTGTGCACTGTATGACATTATCTGTGCACTGTATGACGTAGGTAGGAGAAGGTGAAGGACGCTGCTCTCTGCCATACACACAGCGCAGACACCGGCAGGAGCAGGGCGCGGCCACCCCGGGACCCCCGACCACCAGGACCCCACATAACCAGACACCTCCTCATCAGATTCTACAACCAGAACTAAAGAGACAAATTCTACTGCAGACAGGAATAGTATACATATCACACAACAACGGGCAGTATTATAGTATATTCTTGTAGATAGGAGCAGTATTATAGTAGATATATTCTTGTACATAGGGGCAGTATTATAGTAGATATATTCTTGTATATAGGGGGTAGTATTATAGTAGATATATTCTTGTACATAGGGGCAGTATTATAGTAGTTATATTCTTGTACATAGGGGGCAGTATTATAGTAGTTATATTCTTGTACATAGGGGCAGTATTATAGTAGATATACAGTTAGGTCCAGAAATATTTGGACAGTGACACAAGTTTTGTTATTTTAGCTGTTTACAAAAACATGTTCAGAAATACAATTCTATATATAATATGGGCTGAAAGTGCACACTCCCAGCTGCAATATGAGAGTTTTCACATCCAAATCGGAGAAAGGGTTTAGGAATCATAGCTCTGTAATGCATAGCCTCCTCTTTTTCAAGGGACCAAAAGTAATTGGACAAGGGACTCTAAGGGCTGCAATTAACTCTGAAGGCGTCTCCCTCGTTAACCTGTAATCAATGAAATAGTTAAAAGGTCTGGGGTTGATTACAGGTGTGTGGTTTTGCATTTGGAAGCTGTTGCTGTGACCAGACAACATGCGGTCTAAGGAACTCTCAATTGAGGTGAAGCAGAACATCCTGAGGCTGAAAAAAAAGAAAAAATCCATCAGAGAGATAGCAGACATGCTTGGAGTAGCAAAATCAACAGTCGGGTACATTCTGAGAAAAAAGGAATTGACTGGTGAGCTTGGGAACTCAAAAAGGCCTGGGCGTCCACGGATGACAACAGTGGTGGATGATCGCCGCATACTTTCTTTGGTGAAGAAGAACCTGTTCACAACATCAACTGAAGTCCAGAACACTCTCAGTGAAGTAGGTGTATCTGTCTCTAAGTCACCAGTAAAGAGAAGACTCCATGAAAGTAAATACAAAGGGCTCACATCTAGATGCAAACCATTCATCAATTCCAAAAATAGACAGGCCAGAGTTACATTTGCTGAAAAACCCCTCATGAAGCCAGCTCAGTTCTGGAAAAGTATTCTATGGACAGATGAGACAAAGCTCAACCTGTACCAGAATGATGGGAAGAAAAAAGTTTGGAGAAGAAAGGGAATGGCACATGATCCAAGGCACACCACATCCTCTGTAAAACATGGTGGAGGCAACGTGATGGCATGGGCATGCATGGCTTTCAATGGCACTGGGTCACTTGTGTTTATTGGTGACATAACAGCAGACAAGAGTAGCCGGATGAATTCTGAAGTGTACCGGGATATACTTTCAGCCCAGATTCAGCCAAATGCCGCAAAGTTGATCGGACAGCGCTTCATAGTACAGATGGACAATGACCCCAAGCATACAGCCAAAGCTACCCAGGAGTTCATGAGTGCAAAAAAGTGGAACATTCTGCAATGGCCAAGTCAATCACCAGATCTTAACCCAATTGAGCATGCATTTCACTTGCTCAAATCCAGACTTAAGACGGAAAGACCCACAAACAAGCAAGACCTGAAGGCTGCGGCTGTAAAGGCCTGACAAAGCATTAAGAAGGAGGAAACCCAGCGTTTGGTGATGTCCATGGGTTCCAGACTTAAGGCAGTGATTGCCTCCAAAGGATTCGCAACAAAATATTGAAAATAAAAATATTTTGTTTGGGTTTGGTTTATTTGTCCAATTACTTTTGACCTCCTAAAATGTGGAGTGTTTGTAAAGAAATGTGACAATTCCTACAATTTCTATCAGATAGTTTTGTTCAAACCTTCAAATTAAACGTTACAATCTGCACTTGAATTCTGTTGTAGAGGTTTCATTTCAAATCCAATGTGGTGGCATGCAGAGCCCAACTCGCGAAAATTGTGTCACTGGCCAAAGATTTCTGGACCTAACTGTATTCTTGTACATAGGGGCAGTATTATAGTAGTTATATTCTTGTACATAGGGGCAGTATTATAGCAGTTATATTCTTGTATATAGGGGCAGTATTATAGTAGTTATATTCTTGTACATAGGGGCAGTATTATAGCAGTTATATTCTTGTATATAGGGGCAGTATTATAGTAGTTATATTCTTGTATATAGGAGCAGTATTATAGTAGTTATATTCTTGTACATAGGAGCAGTATTATAGTAGTTATATTCTTGTACATAGGAGCAGTATTATAGTAGTTATATTCTTGTACATAGGGACAGTATTATAGTAGTTATATTCTTGTATATAGGAGCAGTATTATAGTAGTTATATTCTTGTACATAGGAGCAGTATTATAGTAGTTATATTCTTGTACATAGGAGCAGTATTATAGTAGATAAATTCTTGTATATAGGGGCAGTATTATAGTACTTATATTCTTGTACATAGGGGGCAGTATTATAATAGTTATATTCTTGTACATAGGGGCAGTATTATAGTAGTTATATTCTTGTACATAGAGGGCAGTATTATAGTAGTTATATTCTTGTACATAGGGGCAGTATTATAGTAGTTATATCCTTGTACATAGTGGCAGTATTATAGTAGTTATATTCTTGTATATAAGGCAGTATTATAGTAGATATATTCTTGTATATAGGGGCAGTATTATAGTAGTTATATTCTTGTACATAGGGGCAGTATTATAGTAGTTATATTCTTGTACATAGGGGCAGTATTATAGTAGTTATATTCTTGTACATAGGGGCAGTATTATAGTAGATATATTCTTGTATATAGGGGCAGTATTATAGTAGTTATATTCTTGTACATAGGGGGCAGTATTATAGTAGATATATTCTTGTATATAGGGGCAGTATTATAGTAGTTATATTCTTGTCTATAGGGAGCAGTATTATAGTAGATATATTCCTGTATATACGGGGCAGTATTATAGTAGATATATTCCTGTATATACGGGGCAGTATTATAGTAGATATATTCTTGTACATAGGAGCAGTATTATAGTAGATATATTCTTGTAAATAGTGGGCAGTATTATAGTAGTTCTATTCTTGTCTATAGGGGCAGTATTATAGTAGTTATACTCTTGCACATAGGGGCAGTATTATAGTAGTTATATTCTTGTACATAGGGGCAGTATTATAGCAGTTATATTCTTGTATATAGGGGCAGTATTATAGTAGTTATATTCTTGTATATAGGAGCAGTATTATAGTAGTTATATTCTTGTACATAGGAGCAGTATTATAGTAGTTATATTCTTGTACATAGGAGCAGTATTATAGTAGTTATATTCTTGTACATAGGGACAGTATTATAGTAGTTATATTCTTGTATATAGGAGCAGTATTATAGTAGTTATATTCTTGTACATAGGAGCAGTATTATAGTAGTTATATTCTTGTACATAGGAGCAGTATTATAGTAGATAAATTCTTGTATATAGGGGCAGTATTATAGTACTTATATTCTTGTACATAGGGGGCAGTATTATAATAGTTATATTCTTGTACATAGGGGCAGTATTATAGTAGTTATATTCTTGTACATAGAGGGCAGTATTATAGTAGTTATATTCTTGTACATAGGGGCAGTATTATAGTAGTTATATCCTTGTACATAGTGGCAGTATTATAGTAGTTATATTCTTGTATATAAGGCAGTATTATAGTAGATATATTCTTGTATATAGGGGCAGTATTATAGTAGTTATATTCTTGTACATAGGGGCAGTATTATAGTAGTTATATTCTTGTACATAGGGGCAGTATTATAGTAGTTATATTCTTGTACATAGGGGCAGTATTATAGTAGATATATTCTTGTATATAGGGGCAGTATTATAGTAGTTATATTCTTGTACATAGGGGGCAGTATTATAGTAGATATATTCTTGTATATAGGGGCAGTATTATAGTAGTTATATTCTTGTCTATAGGGAGCAGTATTATAGTAGATATATTCCTGTATATACGGGGCAGTATTATAGTAGATATATTCCTGTATATACGGGGCAGTATTATAGTAGATATATTCTTGTACATAGGAGCAGTATTATAGTAGATATATTCTTGTAAATAGTGGGCAGTATTATAGTAGTTCTATTCTTGTCTATAGGGGCAGTATTATAGTAGTTATACTCTTGCACATAGGGGCAGTATTATAGTAGTTATATTCTTGTACATAGGGGCAGTATTATAGTAGTTATAGTCTTGTACATAGGAGCAGTATTATAGTAGTTATATTCTTGCATATAGGAGCAGTATTGTAGTAGTTATAGTCTTGTACATAGGGGGCAGTATTATAGTAGTTATATTCTTGTACATAGGGGGCAGTACTATAGTAGTTATATTCTTGTATATAGAGGGCAATATTATAGTAGTTATATTCTTGTACATAAAGGCAGTATTATAGTAGTTATAGTCTTGTACATAGGGGGCAGTATTATAGTAGTTATATTCTTGTACATAGGGAGCAGTATTATAGTAGCTATATTCTTGTATATAGGGGCAGTATTATAGCAGTTATATTCCTGTACATAGAGGGCAGTATTATAGTAGTTATATTCCTGTACATAGAGGGCAGTATTATAGTGGTTATATTCTTGTACATAGACGGCAGTATTATAGTAGTTTTATTCCTGTACATATGAGGCAGTATTATAGTGGTTATATTCTTGTACATAGGGGCAGTATTATAGTAGTTATATTCTTGTACATAGGGGCAGTATTATAGTAGTTATATTCTTGTACATAGGGGCAGTATTATAGTAGATATATTCTTGTATATAGGGGCAGTATTATAGTAGTTATATTCTTGTACATAGGGGGCAGTATTATAGTAGATATATTCTTGTATATAGGGGCAGTATTATAGTAGTTATATTCTTGTCTATAGGGAGCAGTATTATAGTAGATATATTCCTGTATATACGGGGCAGTATTATAGTAGATATATTCCTGTATATACGGGGCAGTATTATAGTAGATATATTCTTGTACATAGGAGCAGTATTATAGTAGATATATTCTTGTAAATAGTGGGCAGTATTATAGTAGTTCTATTCTTGTCTATAGGGGCAGTATTATAGTAGTTATACTCTTGCACATAGGGGCAGTATTATAGTAGTTATATTCTTGTACATAGGGGCAGTATTATAGTAGTTATAGTCTTGTACATAGGAGCAGTATTATAGTAGTTATATTCTTGCATATAGGAGCAGTATTGTAGTAGTTATAGTCTTGTACATAGGGGGCAGTATTATAGTAGTTATATTCTTGTACATAGGGGGCAGTACTATAGTAGTTATATTCTTGTATATAGAGGGCAATATTATAGTAGTTATATTCTTGTACATAAAGGCAGTATTATAGTAGTTATAGTCTTGTACATAGGGGGCAGTATTATAGTAGTTATATTCTTGTACATAGGGAGCAGTATTATAGTAGCTATATTCTTGTATATAGGGGCAGTATTATAGCAGTTATATTCCTGTACATAGAGGGCAGTATTATAGTAGTTATATTCCTGTACATAGAGGGCAGTATTATAGTGGTTATATTCTTGTACATAGACGGCAGTATTATAGTAGTTTTATTCCTGTACATATGAGGCAGTATTATAGTGGTTATATTCTTGTACATAGGGGCAGTATTATAGTAGTTATATTCTTGTACATAGGGGCAGTATTATAGTAGTTATATTCTTGTACATAGGGGCAGTATTATAGTAGTTATATTCTTGTACATAGGGGCAGTATTATAGTAGTTATATTCCTGTACATAGAGGGCAGTATTATAGTAGTTATATTCCTGTACATAGCGGCAGTATTATAGTAGTTATATTCTTGTATATAGGGGGCAGTATTATAGTAGTTATATTCTTGTACATAGGGGCAGTATTATAGTAGTTATATTCCTGTACATAGAGGGCTGTATTATAGTGGTTATATTCCTGTACATAGAGGGCAGTATTATAGTAGTTATATTCCTGTACATAGAGGGCAGTATTATAGTGGTTATATTCTTGTACATAGGGGCAGTATTATAGTAGTTATATTCTTGTACATAGGGGCAGTATTATAGTAGTTATATTCCTGTACATAGAGGGCTGTATTATAGTGGTTATATTCCTGTACATAGTGGGCAGTATTATAGTAGTTATATTCTTGTACATAGGGGCAGTATTATAGTAGTTATATTCCTGTACATAGAGGGCTGTATTATAGTGGTTATATTCCTGTACATAGAGGGCAGTATTATAGTAGTTATATTCCTGTACATAGAGGGCAGTATTATAGTGGTTATATTCTTGTACATAGGGGCAGTATTATAGTAGTTATATTCTTGTACATAGGGGCAGTATTATAGTAGTTATATTCCTGTACATAGCGGCAATATTATAGTAGTTATATTCTTGTATATAGGGGGCAGTATTATAGTAGTTATATTCTTGTACATAGGAGCAGTATTATAGTAGTTATATTCTTGCATATAGGAGCAGTATTGTAGTAGTTATAGTCTTGTACATAGGGGGCAGTATTATAGTAGTTATATTCTTGTACATAGGGGGCAGTACTATAGTAGTTATATTCTTGTATATAGAGGGCAATATTATAGTAGTTATATTCTTGTACATAAAGGCAGTATTATAGTAGTTATAGTCTTGTACATAGGGGGCAGTATTATAGTAGTTATATTCTTGTACATAGGGAGCAGTATTATAGTAGCTATATTCTTGTATATAGGGGCAGTATTATAGCAGTTATATTCCTGTACATAGAGGGCAGTATTATAGTAGTTATATTCCTGTACATAGAGGGCAGTATTATAGTGGTTATATTCTTGTACATAGACGGCAGTATTATAGTAGTTTTATTCCTGTACATATGAGGCAGTATTATAGTGGTTATATTCTTGTACATAGGGGCAGTATTATAGTAGTTATATTCTTGTACATAGGGGCAGTATTATAGTAGTTATATTCTTGTACATAGGGGCAGTATTATAGTAGATATATTCTTGTATATAGGGGCAGTATTATAGTAGTTATATTCTTGTACATAGGGGGCAGTATTATAGTAGATATATTCTTGTATATAGGGGCAGTATTATAGTAGTTATATTCTTGTCTATAGGGAGCAGTATTATAGTAGATATATTCCTGTATATACGGGGCAGTATTATAGTAGATATATTCCTGTATATACGGGGCAGTATTATAGTAGATATATTCTTGTACATAGGAGCAGTATTATAGTAGATATATTCTTGTAAATAGTGGGCAGTATTATAGTAGTTCTATTCTTGTCTATAGGGGCAGTATTATAGTAGTTATACTCTTGCACATAGGGGCAGTATTATAGTAGTTATATTCTTGTACATAGGGGCAGTATTATAGTAGTTATAGTCTTGTACATAGGAGCAGTATTATAGTAGTTATATTCTTGCATATAGGAGCAGTATTGTAGTAGTTATAGTCTTGTACATAGGGGGCAGTATTATAGTAGTTATATTCTTGTACATAGGGGGCAGTACTATAGTAGTTATATTCTTGTATATAGAGGGCAATATTATAGTAGTTATATTCTTGTACATAAAGGCAGTATTATAGTAGTTATAGTCTTGTACATAGGGGGCAGTATTATAGTAGTTATATTCTTGTACATAGGGAGCAGTATTATAGTAGCTATATTCTTGTATATAGGGGCAGTATTATAGCAGTTATATTCCTGTACATAGAGGGCAGTATTATAGTAGTTATATTCCTGTACATAGAGGGCAGTATTATAGTGGTTATATTCTTGTACATAGACGGCAGTATTATAGTAGTTTTATTCCTGTACATATGAGGCAGTATTATAGTGGTTATATTCTTGTACATAGGGGCAGTATTATAGTAGTTATATTCTTGTACATAGGGGCAGTATTATAGTAGTTATATTCTTGTACATAGGGGCAGTATTATAGTAGTTATATTCTTGTACATAGGGGCAGTATTATAGTAGTTATATTCCTGTACATAGAGGGCAGTATTATAGTAGTTATATTCCTGTACATAGCGGCAGTATTATAGTAGTTATATTCTTGTATATAGGGGGCAGTATTATAGTAGTTATATTCTTGTACATAGGGGCAGTATTATAGTAGTTATATTCCTGTACATAGAGGGCTGTATTATAGTGGTTATATTCCTGTACATAGAGGGCAGTATTATAGTAGTTATATTCCTGTACATAGAGGGCAGTATTATAGTGGTTATATTCTTGTACATAGGGGCAGTATTATAGTAGTTATATTCTTGTACATAGGGGCAGTATTATAGTAGTTATATTCCTGTACATAGAGGGCTGTATTATAGTGGTTATATTCCTGTACATAGTGGGCAGTATTATAGTAGTTATATTCTTGTACATAGGGGCAGTATTATAGTAGTTATATTCCTGTACATAGAGGGCTGTATTATAGTGGTTATATTCCTGTACATAGAGGGCAGTATTATAGTAGTTATATTCCTGTACATAGAGGGCAGTATTATAGTGGTTATATTCTTGTACATAGGGGCAGTATTATAGTAGTTATATTCTTGTACATAGGGGCAGTATTATAGTAGTTATATTCCTGTACATAGCGGCAATATTATAGTAGTTATATTCTTGTATATAGGGGGCAGTATTATAGTAGTTATATTCTTGTACATAGGGGCAGTATTATAGTGGTTATATTCCTGTACATAGAGGGCAGTATTATAGTAGTTATATTCTTGTACATATGGGGCAGTATTATAGTAGTTATATTCTTGTACATAGAGGGCAGTATTATAGTAGTTATATTCTTGTACATAGAGGGCAGTATTATAGTAGTTATATTCTTGTATATAGGGGCAGTATTATAGTAGTTATATTCTTGTATATAGGGGGCAGTATTATAGTAGTTATATTCTTGTACATAGGGGCAGTATTATAGTAGATATATTCTTGTACATAGGGGCAGTATTATAGCAGTTATATTCCTGTACATAGGGGGCAGTATTATAGTAGTTATATTCTTGTACATAGAGGGCAGTATTATAGTAGTTATATTCCTGTACATAGAGGGCAGTATTATAGTAGTTATATTTCTGTATATATAGGGCAGTATTATAGCGGTTATATTTATGTATTAGTGGTGTACACTTCCCTTCCTGCAGCACAGACACCCCTCTTTCCTGGCGGTCTTATGTCTTGGCGCAGTCACATACACCGCCTCTGTTAGCAACTTAGGAGGTCTGGGAGGATTAGCTGATGTAACCAGCCATATTAATAAGGGGTGATTATTTTTGCAGAACATGTGCGTCCCCCGAGTGTGTGGTGCGGGCGGTGCATGACCCCGCTTGGGGCTGGTCTCCTGTGGTTGTGGTCTCTTCCTCGCTCTTTTGCGGATTATTGTGGAATGGAGGAGACGGGAGAGAGAATTAGAAATCCTTTGTTTTTCAGTGTTCACAGGAGTGATGAGCGGAGCCTCGGATTAGCCCTTATATCTGTCACCCGCCAGCGCCGCGGCTGCGCATACAACAATCTGATGCTTATTTTTGGCACTAGGATAAGTTTTTGGCTTTTGACCTGCAGATGTCCCCGGGGCCGTGGACGCCGGACCCCAGACCCTCGCTCTTCACCATCCTTCTCCCCATTCTCATCATCTTCCTCCAGCTACAAAACTCTTTGGTTCTTTTACTTTTCGAACCCCCAAAAGTAGACACATTATCACATGTAGCAACTGACTACAGAGCATCGCCGGACCCCTGAATCTGCATCCCCCAATTCTCTCAGTCGATAATGCGCGTTACAACCTCTGGAGGGATTGTTACCTATTGATGCAAGATTCCAAAATGTCCTATCTGCATCTCGGCATTTCTAGGAGGGTAACACGTAAGTGAGGAATAACAGGGATTCTGGACGGTCCTTGTTCAAGGGTCGGGTTCTGCTGCAGGGCGGGGTTCTGCTCCGTGGTCGGGTTCTGCTCCGGGGCTGGGTTCTGCTCCAGGGCTGGTCCCCGCTGCAGGGCTGGTCCCTGATCCAGGGTCGGGTTCTACTCCGGGGCCAGGTTCTGGTCCGGGGCCGGGTTCTGCTCCGTGGCCATGTTCTGCTCCGTGGCCATGTTCTGCTCCGTGGCCGGGTTCTGCTCTGGGGCTGGTCCCTGCTCCAGGGTCGGGTTCTGCTCCAGGGCCGAATTCTGCTCCAGGGTCGGGTTCTGCTCCAGGGTCGGGTTCTGCTCCAGGGTCGGGTTCTGCTCCAGGGCCAGGTTCTGCTCCAGGGCTGGTCCCTGCTCCAGGGCCAGGTTCTGCTCCAGGGTCGGGTTCTGGTCCAGGGCCGAGTTCTCCATCCATCTCTGGTGGCCAGCTCGCTGTGATTTCGTACCTTTGCACTTCTGATGTCACATCCTTTAGCCCTTTCAGGCAGCCTCAGGTCGCAGCACAGTGCCTGAGTATGTAGGTAGTCTGAGGACAGCAGCTATCTGTTTGCTGGACTCTACTACAACTTTTTCTCCTCACCACCTGTACCTCAATGCTGAGCTCTACTACATCTAACCTCAGTGCGTTTCCTGACTAACATGGATATGCCATACCACTGGGCTCTGTTACAAGCATTTGGCTCTACTGTTTCTATGTGCCTGTCTGCATACTCGACTCTGCTGTTCCTATGTGCCTGTCTGCATACTTGGCTCTGCTGTTTCTATGTGCCTGTCTGCATACTTGGCTCTGCTGTTTCTATGTGCCTGTCTGCATACTCGACTCTGCTGTTCCTATGTGCCTGTCTGCATACTCAGCTCTGCTGTTCCTATGTGCCTGTCTGCATACTCGACTCTGCTGTTCCTATGTGCCTGTCTTTATACTCGGCTCTGCTGTTCCTATGTGCCTGTCTGCATACTCAGCTCTGCTGTTCCTATGTGCCTGTCTGCATACTCAGCTCTGCTGTTCCTATGTGCCTGTCTGCATACTCGACTCTGCTGTTCCTATGTGCCTGTCTTTATACTCGGCTCTGCTGTTCCTATGTGCCTGTCTGCATACTCAGCTCTGCTGTTCCTATGTGCCTGTCTGCATACTCAGCTCTGCTGTTCCTATGTGCCTGTCTTTATACTGGGCTCTGCTGTTCCTATGTGCCTGTCTGCATACTCAGCTCTGCTGTTCCTATGTGCCTGTCTAGGGTATACTGTTTTAAAATGTATTTAATAAAGTGTAATTTTTAAGGGTTTTTTTCTTAGGTGTTATATTTCTATACCTCTTTTTGATTATTTTTGATTTTGGTTTTGTCTATATGATTTTTTCCCCCTCATTATTGCAGGACGCTGAGTTTCGCCGTCAGTCGCCGCAGCTGCTTCTGGTTCCATCACCCGATATTCCTCGTCTCCACTTTACATGGATTTGGCTGAGAAATAGAGAAATTCCCTGAATGCTGAGAGCAGCGACGGCGGGATCCTGTGTAATCAATCGGCTCCTCCAGCGGAAAATATGGAAATCAGGAGGAATCTGAGCTGCTGTCGCGATGTTTACACCGAGTCCGGCCGGCGGAATATTCTAGACTTCCAGTGCAGTGTATACAGCTGCGGGGCTCGGCCAGTGGAATATTCTAGGCTTCCAGTGCAGTGTATACAGCGCAGGGCTTGGCCGGGGGAATATTCTAGACTTCCCCCAATTCTCTCAGTCGATAATGCGCGTTACAACCTCTGGAGGGATTGTTACCTATTGATGCAAGATTCCAAAATGTCCTATCTGCATCTCGGCATTTCTAGGAGGGTAACACGTAAGTGAGGAATAACAGGGATTCTGGACGGTCCTTGTTCAAGGGTCGGGTTCTGCTGCAGGGCGGGGTTCTGCTCCGTGGTCGGGTTCTGCTCCGGGGCTGGGTTCTGCTCCAGGGCTGGTCCCCGCTGCAGGGCTGGTCCCTGATCCAGGGTCGGGTTCTACTCCGGGGCCAGGTTCTGGTCCGGGGCCGGGTTCTGCTCCGTGGCCATGTTCTGCTCCGTGGCCATGTTCTGCTCCGTGGCCGGGTTCTGCTCTGGGGCTGGTCCCTGCTCCAGGGTCGGGTTCTGCTCCAGGGCCGAATTCTGCTCCAGGGTCGGGTTCTGCTCCAGGGTCGGGTTCTGCTCCAGGGTCGGGTTCTGCTCCAGGGCCAGGTTCTGCTCCAGGGCTGGTCCCTGCTCCAGGGCCAGGTTCTGCTCCAGGGTCGGGTTCTGGTCCAGGGCCGAGTTCTCCATCCATCTCTGGTGGCCAGCTCGCTGTGATTTCGTACCTTTGCACTTCTGATGTCACATCCTTTAGCCCTTTCAGGCAGCCTCAGGTCGCAGCACAGTGCCTGAGTATGTAGGTAGTCTGAGGACAGCAGCTATCTGTTTGCTGGACTCTACTACAACTTTTTCTCCTCACCACCTGTACCTCAATGCTGAGCTCTACTACATCTAACCACAGTGCGTTTCCTGACTAACATGGATATGCCATACCACTGGGCTCTGTTACAAGCATTTGGCTCTACTGTTTCTATGTGCCTGTCTGCATACTCGACTCTGCTGTTCCTATGTGCCTGTCTGCATACTTGGCTCTGCTGTTTCTATGTGCCTGTCTGCATACTTGGCTCTGCTGTTTCTATGTGCCTGTCTGCATACTCGACTCTGCTGTTCCTATGTGCCTGTCTGCATACTCAGCTCTGCTGTTCCTATGTGCCTGTCTGCATACTCGACTCTGCTGTTCCTATGTGCCTGTCTTTATACTCGGCTCTGCTGTTCCTATGTGCCTGTCTGCATACTCAGCTCTGCTGTTCCTATGTGCCTGTCTGCATACTCAGCTCTGCTGTTCCTATGTGCCTGTCTGCATACTCGACTCTGCTGTTCCTATGTGCCTGTCTTTATACTCGGCTCTGCTGTTCCTATGTGCCTGTCTGCATACTCAGCTCTGCTGTTCCTATGTGCCTGTCTGCATACTCAGCTCTGCTGTTCCTATGTGCCTGTCTTTATACTGGGCTCTGCTGTTCCTATGTGCCTGTCTGCATACTCAGCTCTGCTGTTCCTATGTGCCTGTCTGCATACTCGACTCTGCTGTTTCTATGTGCCTGTCTGCATACTCAGCTCTGCTGTTCCTATGTGCCTGTCTGCATACTGGGCTCTGCTGTTCCTATGTGCCTGTCTGCATACTCAGCTCTGCTGTTCCTATGTGCCTGTCTAGGGTATACTGTTTTAAAATGTATTTAATAAAGTGTAATTTTTAAGGGTTTTTTTCTTAGGTGTTATATTTCTATACCTCTTTTTGATTATTTTTGATTTTGGTTTTGTCTATATGATTTTTTCCCCCTCATTATTGCAGGACGCTGAGTTTCGCCGTCAGTCGCCGCAGCTGCTTCTGGTTCCATCACCCGATATTCCTCGTCTCCACTTTACATGGATTTGGCTGAGAAATAGAGAAATTCCCTGAATGCTGAGAGCAGCGACGGCGGGATCCTGTGTAATCAATCGGCTCCTCCAGCGGAAAATATGGAAATCAGGAGGAATCTGAGCTGCTGTCGCGATGTTTACACCGAGTCCGGCCGGCGGAATATTCTAGACTTCCAGTGCAGTGTATACAGCTGCGGGGCTCGGCCAGTGGAATATTCTAGGCTTCCAGTGCAGTGTATACAGCGCAGGGCTTGGCCGGGGGAATATTCTAGACTTCCAGTGCAGTGTATACAGCCCTGGGGCTCTGCCTGGGAATATTCTAGACTTCCAGTGCAGTGTATACAGTGCGGGGCTCGGCTGGGGGAATATTCTAGATTTCCAGTGCAGTGTATACAGTGCGGGGCTCCACCGGGGGAATATTCTAGACTTCCAGTGCAGTGTATACAGTGCGGGGCTCGGCCGGGGGAATATTCTAGACTTCCAGTGCAGTGTATACAGCCCTGGGGCTCCACCGGGGGAATATTCTAGACTTCCAGTGCAGTGTATACAGTGTGGGGCTCGGCCGGGGGAATATTCTAGACTTCCAGTGCAGTGTATACAGCGCGGGGTTCGGCCGGCGGAATATTCTAGACTTCCAGTGCAGTGTATACAGCGCTGGGCTTGGCCGGGGGAATATTCTAGACTTGCAGTGCAGTGTATACAGTGCGGGGCTCGGCCGGGGGAATATTCTAGACTTGCAGTGCAGTGTATACAGTGCGGGGCTCGGCCGGGGGAATATTCTAGATTTCCAGTGCAGTGTATACAGCCCTGGGGCTCCACCGGGGGAATATTCCCTTTATCTATTTCTTTCCCTTTATCCATTTCTTTCCTTCATTTCTTTCCCTTTATCCTGTCTTTTTCTTCTTTTCTTTTTCCCTTTATCCTTCATCTTCCTCCCGTTTCTTGTTCTTTCTTCTCTTCTTCTTCCCCCTATTTTCCGCTCTTTTCGCTCTTCCGTCCCTCCTCCTTCCTATTTTCCGCTCTTCTGTCTCTCCTCCTTTTCCTTCCTCTTTTCTTCCCCCTATTTTCTGCTCTTTCCGCTCTTCCGTCCTCCTCCACTTCCTTCCACTTTCTTCCCCCTATTTTCCGCTCTTTCCTCCTTCTCTTCCTTCTCTCCTTCTTCCCCTATTTTCCGCTCTTCCGTCCTCCTGTTCCTTCCTCTTTTCTTCCCCCTATTTTCCGCTCTTCCGTCCCTCCTCCTCTTCCTTCCTCTTTTCTTCCCGCTATTTTCCCCTATTTTCCGCTCTTCCGTCCTCCTGTTCCTTCCCCTTATTTTCTGCTCTTCCGTCCCTCCTCCTCCTCCTTCCTATTTTGCGCTCCTCCGTCCTCCTGTTCCTTCCTCTTTTCTTCCCCCTATTTTCCGCTCTTCCGTCCTCCTACTCTTCCTTCCTCTTTTCTTCCCCCTATTTTCCGCTCTTCCGTTCTCCACTTCCTTCCTCTTTTCTTCCCCCTATTTTCCGCTCTTCCGTCCTCCACTTCCTTCCTCTTTTCTTCCCCCTATTTTCCGCCCTTCCGTCCTCCACTTCCTTCCTCTTTTCTTCCCCCTATTTTCCGCTCTTCCGTCCTCCACTTCCTTCCTCTTTTCTTCCCCCTATTTTCCGCTCTTCCGTCCTCCACTCCCTTCCTCTTTTCTTCCCCCTATTTTCCGCTCTTTCCACTTTTCCGTCCCTCCTCCTTCTTCCTATTTTCCGCTCTTCCCTCCTCCTCCACTTCCTTCCTCTTTTCTTCCCCCTATTTTCCGCTCTTTCCTCCTTCTCTTCCTTCTCCCCCTATTTTCCGCTCTTCCGTCCTCCTGTTCCTTCCTCTTTTCTTCCCCCTATTTTCCGCTCTTCCGTCCCTCCTCCTCTTCCTTCCTCTTTTCTTCCTGCTATTTTCCCCTATTTTCCGCTCTTCCGTCCTCCTGTTCCTTCCCCTTATTTTCTGCTCTTCCGTCCCTCCTCCTCCTCCTTCCTATTTTGCGCTCCTCCGTCCTCCTGTTCCTTCCTCTTTTCTTCCCCCTATTTTCCGCTCTTCCGTCCCTCCTACTCTTCCTTCCTCTTTTCTTCCCCCTATTTTCCGCTCTTCCGTCCTCCACTTCCTTCCTCTTTTCTTCCCCCTATTTTCCGCCCTTCCGTCCTCCACTTCCTTCCTCTTTTCTTCCCCCTATTTTCCGCTCTTCCGTCCTCCACTTCCTTCCTCTTTTCTTCACCCTATTTTCCGCTCTTCCGTCCTCCACTTCCTTCCTCTTTTCTTCCCCCTATTTTCCCGCTCTTCCGTCCTCCACTTCCTTCCTCTTTTCTTCCCCCTATTTTCCGCTCTTCCGTCCTCCACTTCCTTCCTCTTTTCTTCCCCCTATTTTCCGCTCTTCCGTCCTCCTGTTCCTTCCTCTTTTCTTCCCCCTATTTTCCGCTCTTCCGTCCTCCACTTCCTTCCTCTTTTCTTCCCCCTATTTTCCGCTCTTCCGTTCTCCTGTTCCTTCCTCTTTTCTTCCCCCTATTTTCCGCTCTTCCGTCCTCCTGTTCCTTCCCCCTATTTTCCGCTCTTCCGTCCTCCTGTTCCTTCCTCTTTTCTTCTCCCTATTTTCCGCTCTTCCGTCCCTCCTCCTTTTCCTTCCTCTTTTCTTCCCCCTATTTTCTGCTCTTTCCGCTCTTCCGTCCTCCTCCACTTCCTTCCTCTTTTCTTCCCCCTATTTTCCGCTCTTCCGTCCCTCCTCCTCTTCCTTCCTCTTCCTTCCTCTTTTCTTCCCCCTATTTTCCACTCTTCCGTCCTCCTCTTCTTTCCTCTTTTCTTCCCCCTATTTTCTGCACTTCCCTCCTCCTCTTCCTTCCTCTTTTCTTCCCCCTATTTTCCGCTCTTCCCTCCTCCTCTTCCTTCCTCTTTTCTTTCCCCTATTTTCCACTCTTCCGTCCCTCCTCCTCCTTCCTATTTTCCGCTCTTCCGTCCCTCCTCCTCCTCCCTATTTTCCGCTCTTCCGTCCTCCACTTCCTTCCTCTTTTCTTCCTATCCGGATGTAACGTCTTCACCCCTCGTCCTGACGACTTCTGTTCCTTATGATAATCTGATAATCTTGATATAAGATTTCGGGGTTCAGCTGAGGATATCGGTGTCTATGAAGAAGACGAATCCTCGTGCATCTGAAGCTGAAGTCCGCGCCCGATGCCTGGAAACGCCGGCGCTGGCGGTTTCATTAGTTCACTTTCTCCACCGTGAGCGATAATTGAAACACTCAGAGGTAGAAAAGTAATTATAAGATTAAAAGAAATTAGAGAAGTTGTGTAATGAATAGAAAAGTTGTGACAAGTACGAGCCAGGAGCCAACAGAGAACCCGAGAGCGAGCGGCCGAGCGAGAAGGGTGCAGATATTAGTCCAGTGACATATTGTAAGGAGACAAAGCGGAGAGACCTCCGACCCTTGGACGTTTCTCATCACAATCTCCCGTCTGGTCACCTGTAGTGATAGGCGGACGGTAAAAGTCCGGATCCTGAGATCACCTGAGCGACAGCTCTCTCATTCTCTGCCTGAAGCTCACAGCGGGCGGCCATATTCCATGATCGTGCACTGTCAGTTCAGATGTTACAGAGCTGGAATCGCAGGGGGACCTCGTGTGGATTACATCGGACCTGCAGGGTGTTGGAGTTAATAAAGTGGTGAAAGGGTGTAATTTTTGTATTTTACTCCAAATAAAGGATTTTTCGGTGTTTGCATTTATTTCTTTTCACTGACAGATTAGTGATGGGGGGGGGGGTCTCAGATGCCTGTCATCACTAATCTAGGGCTTAGCAGCAGCTGTGGTCTGTTTTTAACCTCTTATTAGCCCGATTGCCACCGCACCAGGGTAATCGGGAAGAGTTGGGTAAAACGCCCAGGGTGATTTCAGCAGAGATAAGGAGCAGTGCGATTACAGCTCTGGGTGATTTCAGCTGAGATAAGGAGCAGTGCGATTAAAGCTCTGGGTGATTTCAGCTGAGATAAGGAGCAGTGTGATTACAGCTCTGGGTGAATTCAGCAGAAATGAAGAGCAGTATGATTACAGCTCTGGGTGATTTCAGCTTTACAAGAGTGTGTATTTTCTAGCAGTTGGCAGCAGTCTGGATGATGATGAGGGTGTCAGTTGAGGCTGATGACATCGGTGGGCAGTAGTGCAGGGTCCACGGTCCTGACAGTGAGACTTGTGCACATTGCGTTCTGTGTTTTCTCAGATTCGCGGTGATGTGAAATCTCTTCAGGACATCTGTTCCCAGAATGATATACAGGGCGGTGTGCGGCGGCGGCGGTGCGGAGGCCATCACTCATCGCCAATGATGGGAGCTTTCCTAGAATCGTCCTCATAATGTCCTGGAAGAGACAGACATGGAGGAGATGTGAGAGATGCTCGGAGACAGCGGCGTCCTCAGAGTCATCACTGCCGCTAAAATCAGAGACATCAGAAGGGAGCAACTCGTAATGCCTCGGAGAACGTGCCCGGCACACAATGGGTCACAGCCGATATCAAATGGAGCAGGAACGGCCGAAGCCCCCGGGGTGCAGGAGGTAGCTGAAGCCCCCCACTCCTACCATGCACATATAATGTATAGTACAGCTGATGCTTTATTGCTGTGTTGCTGGTGTGTACGACTGAGGATGTAGCAGAGCCGGAGCAGCGCAACCATCAGCGCCATCTAGTGACCGACAGTTTTGAGTGTTTTACTACATTTTGCATATGTCATATATGAGTAATGCATAACCGTATAATGTAGAGCATGGGATTGTTAGCAGATACTAATAAAGTAAGGGCAGGGTTAGTATATACCGTATATAGATACCTCCTGGTGGGCGAGGAACTGAGAGCCGGGATGAGAGGAGTGACAGAAAGCAGAGGGCTGGATAGTCAGACAGGCCAGGAAGAGAGGGAGCTCTGCAGAGAGACTCCTGGTGGGCGAGGAACTGAGAGCCGCGATGAGAGGAGACAGAGAGCAGAGGGCTGGATATTCAGACAGGCCAGGAAGAGAGGGAGCTCTGCAGAGAGGCTCCTGGTGGGCGAGGAACTGAGAGCCGCGATGAGAGGAGAGACAGAGAGCAGAGGGCTGGATAGTCAGACAGGCCAGGAAGAGAGGGAGCTCTGCAGAGAGGCTCCTGGTGGGCGAGGAACTGAGAGCCGCGATGGGAGGAGAGAGAGCAGAGGGCTGGATAGTCAGACAGGCCAGGAAGAGAGGGAGCTCTGCAGAGAGGCTCCTGGTGGGCGAGGAACTGAGAGCCGGGATGGGAGGAGACAGAGAGCAGAGGGCTGGATATTCAGACAGGCCAGGAAGAGAGGGAGCTCTGCAGAGAGGCTCCTGGTGGGCGAGGAACTGAGAGCCGGGATGAGAGGAGTGACAGAAAGCAGAGGGCTGGATAGTCAGACAGGCCAGGAAGAGAGGGAGCTCTGCAGAGAGGCTCCTGGTGGGCGAGGAACTGAGAGCCGCGATGAGAGGAGACAGAGAGCAGAGGGCTGGATATTCAGACAGGCCAGGAAGAGAGGGAGCTCTGCAGAGAGGCTCCTGGTGGGCGAGGAACTGAGAGCCGCGATGAGAGGAGAGACAGAGAGCAGAGGGCTGGATAGTCAGACAGGCCAGGAAGAGAGGGAGCTCTGCAGAGAGGCTCCTGGTGGGCGAGGAACTGAGAGCCGGGATGGGAGGAGACAGAGAGCAGAGGGCTGGATATTCAGACAGGCCAGGAAGAGAGGGAGCTCTGCAGAGAGGCTCCTGGTGGGCGAGGAACTGAGAGCCGCGATGAGAGGAGAGACAGAGAGCAGAGGGCTGGATAGTCAGACAGGCCAGGAAGAGAGGGAGCTCTGCAGAGAGGCTCCTGGTGGGCGAGGAACTGAGAGCCGCGATGAGAGGAGAGACAGAGAGCAGAGGGCTGGATATTCAGACAGGCCAGGAAGAGAGGGAGCTCTGCAGAGAGGCTCCTGGTGGGCGAGGAACTGAGAGCCGGGATGAGAGGAGAGAGAGAGCAGAGGGCTGGATATTCAGACAGGCCAGGAAGAGAGGGAGCTCTGCAGAGAGGCTCCTGGTGGCCAAGGAACTGAGAGCCGGGATTAGAGGAGAGACAGAGAGCAGAGGGCTGGATAGTCAGACAGGCCAGGAAGAGAGGGAGCTCTGCAGAGAGGCTCCTGGTGGGCGAGGAACTGAGAGCCGGGATGGGAGGAGACAGAGAGCAGAGGGCTGGATAGTCAGACAGGCCAGGAAGAGAGGGAGCTCTGCAGAGAGGCTCCTGGTGGGCGAGGAACTGAGAGCCGGGATGAGAGGAGAGAGAGAGCAGAGGGCTGGATAGTCAGACAGGCCAGGAAGAGAGCGAGCTCTGCAGAGAGGCTCCAGGTGGGCGAGGAACTGAGAGCCGGGATTAGAGGAGAGACAGAGAGCAGAGGGCTGGATAGTCAGACAGGCCAGGAAGAGAGCGAGCTCTGCAGAGGCGCTCCTGGTGGGCGAGGAACTGAGAGCCGGGATGAGAGGAGAGAGAGAGCAGAGGGCTGGATAGTCAGAAAGGCCAGGAAGAGAGCGAGCTCTGCAGAGAGGCTCCTGGTGGGCGAGGAACTGAGAGCCGGGATGGGAGGAGACAGAGAGCAGAGGGCTGGATAGTCAGACAGGCCAGGAAGAGAGGGAGCTCTGCAGAGAGGCTCCAGGTGGGCGAGGAACTGAGAGCCGGGATTAGAGGAGAGACAGAGAGCAGAGGGCTGGATAGTCAGACAGGCCAGGAAGAGAGCGAGCTCTGCAGAGAGGCTCCTGGTGGGCGAGGAACTGAGAGCCGGGATGGGAGGAGAGAGAGCAGAGGGCTGGATAGTCAGACAGGCCAGGAAGAGAGGGAGCTCTGCAGAGAGGCTCCAGGTGGGCGAGGAACTGAGAGCCGGGATTAGAGGAGAGACAGAGAGCAGAGGGCTGGATAGTCAGACAGGCCAGGAAGAGAGCGAGCTCTGCAGAGAGGCTCCTGGTGGGCGAGGAACTGAGAGCCGGGATGGGAGGAGAGAGAGCAGAGGGCTGGATAGTCAGACAGGCCAGGAAGAGAGGGAGCTCTGCAGAGAGGCTCCTGGTGGGAGGACGAGCCCTGTACTAGGGTCCAACAGGGAACCGGGAGGTCGCCTCCATTGTGTCCGGAGCCGACAGCTCCCCTCGTGCTGAGCAACACTGATACCACCCAAGGCGGTGATAGGACACGGGAAGCCGTGGAGCCAAGAAGTGGGGAAAAGTAGAAGTTCAGAGTCGACTGCTGGAAGGTTCATACACACCAGAGGGCCAAACAGGAAAAGTACCCAACAGAACAGCGGCAGCAGAACTATACGGCCATGTCTGTGCAGAAGATGGCAAGTCACAGTGTTTGTCGTGTTGCAAAGAATCTCTCAGTGTGATGTGTTGTCCTGCTACGTCTCTGATGGTGACCGGCAGTGGCGTGCGGGACGTACCCGAGGACTCATGTAAGTGGCGCACCCCCTGGCTGGGGTGGAACACATGCACATGTTCAGACTTGTAGAGTAAAGTAGAGCGGAGCTGTGCCAGCCATCCCTTGACTTTCTCTTACAGGGGTCTGAACCCACAGGACAATACCCCGAGGCCAGACTATGCCCCGAGGCCCGACTATGCCCCGAGGCCAGACTATGCCCCGAGGCCAGACTATGCCCCGAGGCCAGACTATGCCCCGTGGTCAGACTATATGCAGGGTCTCATCCCATGGATCCGGTCTAACAGGCCAAAGTATACCTGGAGTCCAGACTATACCCGGTTCTGATCCCATGGAGCCAGGTGTATTCTCTGCAGATCTGTCCCTTTAAATCATGTTATGGTTATATTCATTTCTGGCATGCTGCAAAGACTACCTCCTACAGAGCAGCACTCAACATCGCCACCTGCTGGAAAAGTAGAGTAGAGTGCACCCTAAAATACAAGCTCCTGTAAGGATTTATTATTTACACTGTGGCCTTTAGTTTTTATTTTGGGGAATGTTGATACATTTTTAGAGTCTGGAACATTTTGTGTTCCTTTGTAACCTCTTTCCGTAATGTCGCCCCTGTAACCGGTGACCCTGGTTCATCCTTTACTTGTAGTACATTTATTGTCAGGCATTTCTGGCATGCTGCAAATACTGCGCCTCCTACAGAGCAGCACTTAATATCGCCATCTGCTGGACAGCTAAGGCAGAGCTTATACTAAACTGCAAGCTCCTATACAAGCCCATTTTTTGCACAATGGTGTTGAGTTTGTATTTGGGGTCTGGTAACATTTTGCTCCTTTTTGTGGCTTTTCTGTGTCTGCGCTTTGTGAGTGTATCCGCGCTTTGTGAGTGTATCCGCGCTTTGTGAGTGTATCCGCTGTATCTTCTGTATCCGCTGTATCTTCTGTATCCGCTGGATCTGCTGGATCCGCTGGATCTTTTTCCTGCAATGTTTCCTACCTTGGCGCCATTGTTATATAATGATGCATTGTTCAATCATTTAGGGTCTTGTTCCAGAATTGCGCCGTACTCCAGTGGAGTCAGCCGCGGTCCGGACACAGCATTGTTGCAGTGGAGCGGACGAGCCTCGTGTGAACCGTGGAGCGGTGCCCCCCCCCCCTATAAATAATGGGAATGTTATTTTAGCGTCTTGCTCCAGTGCCCCTTTAAGACGTCTTTGGAGATGGATGGCTCTCGCACGGGGCGCAGGTGGGGTGCGCGCTTCACATTGTCACACGTAATTGAGCACCGAGCTTCTGAGAAATATTCCCTTTAGTAGAACATTTAATATCCGCTCCCAAGTTCAAGGTTTGCTCCATAGATTAATAGACTCACTAAAAGAATTAAAAATGAGACTTTGTGCGGCTTCCAAATTTGCAGAGATTTTGGCCGTTGTGAGGGATTTCATTTCCCGGTGATGACCCGGATTAATGGAGCAGAAATAAATAATTCTCATCTTTTTAATTAACTTGAGAGTCGGTAAAAGACGAGGTTTCATGGTCACTTATTGACGGAAGATACAAAAATCCACCTTCTTACCGGAGGAATGGCGGCAAAAGGTGAGGACGCGGGCGATCCGGAGAGCGAAGGACCAAAACCGAGGCGAGGAGTCCAGAATAAAGCCAGAAAATGGCAGTACCACCAGCCCTGAGAGTGCGCCTGTAACATCCCGGAGGAATGGCGGCAAAGAGGTGAGGACGCGGGCGATCCGGAGAGCAAAGGACCAAAACCGGGGCAAGGAGTCCGGAATAAAGCCAGAAAATGGCAGTACCACCAGTCCTGGGAGTGTGCCTGTAACATCCCGGAGGAATGGCGGCAAAAGGTGAGGACGTGGGCGATCCGGAGAGCGAAGGACCAAAACCGAGGCGAGGAGTCCAGAATAAAGCCAGAAAATGGCAGTACCACCAGCCCTGAGAGTGCGCCTGTAACATCCCGGAGGAATGGCGGCAAAGAGGTGAGGACGCGGGCGATCCGGAGAGCAAAGGACCAAAACCGGGGCAAGGAGTCCGGAATAAAGCCAGAAAATGGCAGTACCACCAGTCCTGGGAGTGCGCCTGTAACATCCCGGAGGAATGGCGGCAAAGAGGTGAGGACGTGGGCGATCTGGAGAGCGAAGGACCAAAACCGTGGCGAGGAGTCCGGAATAAAGCCAGAAAATGGCAGTACCACCAGTCCTGGGAGTGCGCCTGTAACATCCCGGAGGAATGGCGGCAAAGAGGTGAGGACGTGGGCGATCTGGACAGCGAAGGACCAAAACCGGGGCGAGGAGTCCGGAATAAAGCCAAAAAATGGCAGTACCACCAGACCAGGGAGTGCGCCTGTAACATCCCGGAGGAATGGCGGCAAAGAGGTGAGGACGCGGGCGATCCGGAGAGCAAAGGACCAAAACCGGGGCGAGGAGTCCGGAATAAAGCCAGAAAATGGCAGTACCACCAGTCCTGGGAGTGCGCCTGTAACATCCCGGAGGAATGGCGGCAAAGAGGTGAGGACGTGGGCGATCTGGAGAGCGAAGGACCAAAACCGGGGCGAGGAGTCCGGAATAAAGCCAGAAAATGGCAGTACCACCAGACCAGGGAGTGCGCCTGTAACATCCCGGAGGAATGGCGGCAAAGAGGTGAGGACGCGGGTGATCCAGAGAGCGAAGGACCAAAACTGGGGCGAGGAGTCCGGAATAAAGCCAGAAAATGGCAGTACCACCAGCCCTGGGAGTGCGCCTGTAACATCCCGGAGGAATGGCGGCAAAGAGGTGAGGACGCGGGTGATCCAGAGAGCGAAGGACCAAAACTGGGGCGAGGAGTCCGGAATAAAGCCAGAAAATGGCAGTACCACCAGACCAGGGAGTGCGCCTGTAACATCCCGGAGGAATGGCGGCAAAGAGGTGAGGACGCGGGTGATCCAGAGAGCGAAGGACCAAAACTGGGGCGAGGAGTCCGGAATAAAGCCAGAAAATGGCAGTACCACCAGCCCTGGGAGTGCGCCTGTACCATACTAGAGAGGAAAACAGTTCTGTCCATAGAGGCAAAGAAATGATAGAAGGTTACAATGTATCAGAAAGTTACTGCACAGAGGATCATCTGCACCGGATACATTGTAACTAACCCTCAGCTGTTTGCAGTGAAAGAAGGAGCATTGCTGACGGCCCAATATACAGCTATGTATGGATCTATATAGCACTGGAAGTTACCATTATATAGATCTGTAAGATGCAGTATCGCAGCATTATATGGATGTATATAGCACTGCATGGTGCCATTATATAGGTTTATATGGAAGTATATAGCACTGTAGGGTGCCATTATAAGGCTCTTCATGTTGGCATTATAGGGTTAGTATGGCGGTATTACAACCCCTGGCAAAAATTATGAAATCACCTTGGCTCTGAGGATGTTCATTCAGTTGTTTACTTTTGTTTATAAAAAGCCGATCACAGACGGCACAAACTAAAGTCATTTCAGATGGCGACTTTCTGGCTTAAAGAAACACTAAAAAGACATGAAAACACAATGTGCAGCCAGTAACGATTACTTTTCAAGACCAAACACGGGAAAAAAATTATGGAATCACTCAATTCTGAGAAAAAAATTATGGAATCACCCTGTAAATTTTCATTCCCAAAACTAACATCTGCATCAAATAAGATCTGCTCATTAGTCTGAATCTAAAAGGAGTGATCGCACCTTGCAGAGCTGCTGCACCAAGTGGACTGACATGAATCATGGCTCCAACACAAGAGATGTCAATTGAAACAAAGGAGAGGATTATCAAACTCTTAAAAGAGGGTAAATCATCACGCAATGTTGCAAAAGATGTTGGTTGTTCACAGTCAGCTGTGTCTAAAATCTGGACCAAATACAAGCAACATGGGAAGGTTGTTAAAGGCAAACATACTGGTCGACCAAGGAAGACATCAAAGCGTCAAGACAGGAAATTTAAAGCAATATGTCTCCAAAACAGAAAATGTACAACAAAACAAATGAGGAACGCATGGGAGTAAACTGGAGTCAATGTCTGTGACCGAACTGTAAGAAACCGCCTAAAAGAAATGGGATTTACATACAGAAAAGCTAAACAATAAAAAGATGACTGCCTGAAGAGAACATGTAAATTTCCACAGTCATTGATGATATGGGGCTCCATTGGGGCAATGGGGAGATGGCTGTCATTACATCTTCAATAAATTCCCAAGTTTACATTGAAATTTTGGACACTTTTCTTATCCCATCAATTGAAAGGATGTTTGGGGATGATGAAATCATTTATCAAGATGATAATGCATCCTGCCATACAGCAAAAACTGTGAAAACATTCCTTGAAAGAAGACACATAAGGTCAATGACATGGCCTGCACATAGTCCGGATCTCAATCCAATTGACAATCTTTGGTGGAAGTTGAAGAAAATGCTCCATGAGAAGGCTCCAACCTGCAAAGCTGATCTGCAACAGCAATCAGAGAAAGCTGGAGGCAGATTGATGAAGAGACTGTCACTCAGTAAGTCCATGCCTCGGAGACTGCGAGCTGTTATAAAAGCCAGAGGTGGTGCCACAAAATACTAGTGATGGATTATAGGAGGGTTCTTTTGTTTGTTTTTCATGATTCCATAATTTTTCCCTCTGTTTGGTCTTGAAAAGTCACCGTTACTGGCTGCACGTTATGTTTTCAGGATTTTTTTTAGTGTTTCTTAAAGCCAGAAAAAAGCCATCTGAAATGACTTTAGTTGTGTGGCGTCTGTGATCTGAATGAACATCCTCAGAGCCCGGGGAGGCCAGAATTATTACCAGGGGTTGTATAAGGTGTCTATATGGCGGTGTTTTTATCCTGGTTATTCTCAATGTCCCTTCTCTTTATGTCTATAAATCAGAGCTGAAGACATTTACCTGTGATATAAATGTTCCCGGCAGGAGGAGACCCCGCAGACCCTCGGCTCCCCGTGTTCCGCACCTTTCCTCCCTTCTCAACTCATTATCACAGCTCCTTACTTCTCAGATTATATAATAATTTCCGCCCGGTGCTGTGGTAATTACCCACGGGATGAGTCGGGAGGGTCACCGCTGCTGCCCCCCTCAGAAGCCAAGTGACAGGATTAAAATTCCTAATGGGAGACATTTCCCTTGATGACGGCGGCGGGGCAATGAGGACGAGGACGACGACAGGGCGAGGAGGGCAAGGAGGACGAGGAAAGCGAGGTCGAGGAGGATGAGGGGGACGAGGAGCATGAGGGGGACGATTGTGTGAGGAGGGCGAGGAGGACGACGGGGCGAGGAGGACGAGGAGGACGACGGGGCGAGGAGGACAAGGAGGGCGAGGAGGACGACGGGGCGAGGAGGGCAAGGATGGCGAGGAGGATGAGGGGGGCGAGGAGGATGAGGGGGACGATGGTGTGAGGAGGGCGAGGAGGACGACGGGGCGAGGAGGGCAAGGAGGGCGAGGAGGATGAGGGGGGCGAGGAGGATGAGGGGGACGATGGTGTGAGGAGGGCGAGGAGGACGACGGGGCGAGGAGGGCAAGGAGGGCGAGGAGGATGAGGGGGGCGAGGAGGATGAGGGGGACGATGGTGTGAGGAGGGCGAGGAGGACGACGGGGTGAGGAGGACGAGGAGGGCGAGGAGGATGAGGAGGGCGAGGAGGATGAGGAGGGCGAAGAGGATGAGGGGTGAGGAAGACGGAAAGTTTCTGAGAATAAAATTTCAGTCACCAAAAGGTAAAGTGAATATGAGCTACTGAGGACCAGACGCTTAGAGGAGCGGAGACCCCTGAAGCCCCCAGTATGCAGGATACGGGCCGCTGGGAGGTGTCCGGTGCCTGACCCCAGGATGGTCCGTGCGGCTGTGCCACTGTACCAAACCCTCAGCTGTGAGCGCCAGACCCCAGAAGCAGCCGGTAGGTTTCCGTTCACTGAGAGAAAGCAGAGATCTGTAACATATCGGGACTTTATTAAGCTCCCGGACGCTGCATTATGCATGATCGCACCATGTGCACAGGACGCCGGCCCGCACGATTGCACCGTGTGCACAGGACGCCGGCCCGCACGATCACACCGTGTACAGAACGCCGGCCCGCACGATCGCACCGTGTGTACAGAACGCCAGCCCGCACGATCGCACCGTGTGCACAGGACGCCGGCCCGCACTGTAACATTATATCCCCCCAGCCTATATCATATTGCAATCAGGCTTCAGCAGTAGCTATTGTCCTTGATTTGGGGGGGGTTGCATATACATTGTTCTCCTCTGCAGGGGGCTTCCCTAGTACACAATCTCTGGAGACTGTGTCTAGGAACTTCTTTCTAACTAGTAGCTACAAGTAGAAAATGTTAAGGGGGTGGATGTAAGGAGAGGTGGGAGATTCAGCCACATGTTTTTTGGTTTAGTTATGCTTTGTTGGGTGAAGGGCGAGGACCTGTGCTGAGGCCAGCTCCTCTTGGCCCGTACATGGACGATTGGACATTGAGGATCAGCTGCCACGCTGCTGGATTTAGGGAACGCATCTGAGGACTGTTGCATTGTCCTTGGCGTCGGATTGCCACAGATCTGTTTCCTTTGTGTGGACTCTAAAGAACCATTTGGATATTGGATGTTTTATGCTCCCTGCCTCATTAAATCTTCTTGGATTGTTCCTTGGCCTGGCGTCCCTTACTGCTCTGTCGCATACCCCATCACAAACTGGTTGGCAGCGGCAGGATCAAAGCAGAAGAAATGGAGGACAACGGCCCATCAACGTCTGAAACCAGAACCTCAGGATACAGGAACTGGACTGTGGTGAGCCTACAAACAAAGGCCCGTGAATTAGGAGTCGGCTACAAAGGACTCCCTAAAGAGCAACTAATTGAGGCTTTGGAAAACGCTTGCCTGCAAGATTGCACCGAGGAAGGATTTCTACAGCAAGGGGAGGAAAGACGGGAGCTGGAGGTAAATACCCAAAAAAGTCAATGGGTTGTGTGGTATGAGGAGGAGATGGCACTGCTTGGAGATGAGGCCACCATAGAAGATAAGAGGGAGGCCATTCGCAGAGCTCAAGAGAGGGCAGCATTGCTGGAGAGGAGGCTTGCAGTGGAAGCAGCTAGAGGCTCCAGACAAACTGTAACCACAGCACCAACTATGAGGGAATTCTGCAGAGTGTCCCACAAGGACTTTAAGCCATTTAATGAAGCTGCAGGCGACATTGAGGGCTTCTTCCAGGACTTTGAGCATCAGTGCCGGATTAATGGAAGTCCCAGAAAGAGAGCGAGTCAGACACCTGGTGGGCCTCTTGGAGGGTGGAGCTGCCGACGCCTATAGAGCTATGGACCCTCAGTGGAATTGTGAGTATGGGGAGATAAAACAGACCATTCTGGAACATTATGCCATGACCCCAGATACTTATAGGACTAAGTTCCGTACGTTAGCCTGTGATGGAGAAGTGTCTTTCAAAATATATGCCCACAGACTGAAACAAGTATGCCACCGCTGGCTGGAGGGAGAGGGGGCCTAACTTGGGAGACCTTCCTCCAGGTCATCCTAAAAGAACAGTTCTATGCCAGGTGCCCTGCGGAAATCAGAGAATGGGTGCGTGAGAGAAAGCCGTCAACTGTGGAACAAGCTGCCGCTCTAGCTGATGAGGTGCTCACTATCAAGCCTCAATGGAAGAAGCTGCTAGCAGAGGGAGCAAAAATGACCAGCTCTCCAACACCAGTGGTCCCTTGTCCTTCAGTGCCCAATGTTCCTCGACCTCCTAGATCACCACCTCATGTGGATACCCGTGTGTATGTGCCTCCAGTTGTTTCTACCACATTTTCTGCAGACCACCTTTGCCTGTCCATTATCTACAGACACTCTCAGTAGGAGAAGAGCTGGATTCAGGCCCTGATGATTTGCCAAGTGACTCTGATATGTTGACTTCTCTACCAGGAGTCTATGGAGTGCGAGCCACAGCCGCCCGTTCTTATGATCTTCAGCATAAACATCTACAGGAGGTTGTGCTGGATGGCCAAAAAGTTGTTGGCTTTTGTGACACTGGGGCAGATTCCCGAGTAATTCAACCAGAAGCAATGCAAAAGGGACCAGAAATTGCCATTGAATTGGCTGGAGGTACTCAGAGATATATTCCAAGAGCGAGTGTGACCCTGGATTATGGTTTTGGGGCAAAACAATGCATAATCGGTGTGATGAGCGGCCTTCCTGCAGACATTCTCCTAGGCAATGATGTGGGAGATATACAATGCCGATTTGTGGGTGCAGGAAGAAGAGTTTAAGTGAAGGAGGAAACAAACTGGAGATGAACATTCAACCCTACATCTTCACCATACACTAAAGAACCTGGAGCCAACACCCATAATGCAGACGGATTGTCCAGGCAGGAGGAGCCCTGAGTCAGGTCCACCATGTTTACGTGTACTTGACAAGCGACCTGTTGAGGTCACTAGTAATAGTATCATAGTATCATAGTTTTTAAGGTTGAAGGGAGACTCTAAGTCCATCTAGTTCAACCCGTAGCCTAACATGTTGATCCAGAGGAAGGCAAAAAAAACCCCAATGTGGCAAACAAGTTCCAATGGGGAAAAATGTCCTTCCTTCGTCCACATCCGGCAATCAGACTAGTTCCCTGGATCAATACCCTGTCATAAAATCTAATATACATAACTGGTAATATTATATTTTTCAGGAAAGGCATCCAGGCTCTGCTTAATGTTAGTAGTGACTCCCTCATTACAACATCATGCGGCAGAGAGTTCCATAGTCTCACTGCTCGTACAGTAAAGAATCCTCGTCTGTGATTATGATTAAACCTTCTTTCCTCAAGACGTAGCGGATGCCCCCGTGTTCCAGTCGCAGGCCTAGGTGTAAAAAGATCTTTGGAAAGGTCTCTGTACTGTCCCCTCATATATTTATACATTGTGATTAGATCCCCCCTAAGCCTTCGTTTTTCCTGTCTTGGTATTGCAGCCCACCCATTCCTCTAATAATCTTGGTGGTCTTCTCTGCACCCTCTCCAGTTCAGCTATGTCCTTCTTATGTATCGGTGAGCAGAATTGTACACAGTATATAAGTGCGGTCGCACTAGTGACTTGTACAGAGGTAGAACTATATTTTTTTCATGAACACTTCTACCTCTTTTAATACATCCCATTATTTTATTAGCCCTGGCAGCAGCTGCCTGACACTGTCCACTAAAGTGAAGTTTACCATCCACCCATACACCCAAGTCTTTTTCTGTGTCTGTTTTACCCAGTGCTCTACAATTAAGTACATAATTATAAATTTTATTTCCTCTACCCAAGTGCATGACCTTACATTTATCTACATTAAACTTCAATTGCCACTTCTCAGCCCAATCCTCCAATTTACATAAATCTCCCTGTAATATAAAATTATCCTCCTCTGTATTGATTACCCTGCAGAGTTTAGTATCATCTGCAAATATTGAAATTCTACTCCGCATGCCCCCAACAAGGTCATTTATAAATATGTTGAAAAGAAGCGGGCCCAATACTGACCCCTGTGGTACCCCACTATGAACTGAGACCCAGTCCGAGTACGTACCATTAATAACCACCCTTTGTTTCCTATCACTGAGCCAGTTTTTAACCCAGTTACACATATTTTCCCCTATCCCCATTATTCTCATTTTATGTACCAACCTTTTGTGTGGCACCGTATCAAAAGCTTTTGAAAAGTCCATATACACAACATCCACTGCATTTCCCTGGTCCAGGCTTGAACTTACCTCTTCATAGAAGCTGATCATTAGTTTGACAGGATCGATCCCTCATAAACCCATGTTGATACTCTGTCATAAGGTTATTTTTCTTGAGATACTCCAGTATAGCATCTCTCAAGAAACCCTCAAGGATTTTACCAACCGTAGAGGTTAAACTTACCGGCCTATAATTTCCCGGCTCAGTTTTTGTCCCCTTTTTGAATATTGGCACCACATTTGCTATGCGCCAGTCCTGCGGTACCGACCCTGTTATTAAGGAATCTGAGAAGATTAAAAATAGTGGTCTATCACAGAACTCAATTCCTGTAGTACTCTGGGGTGTAGCCATCCGGGCCCGGAGATTTGTCACCCTTAGTGATTTCGAGGCGGCGGCGTACTTCCTGCTGGGTTAAGCAGGTAATATTCAAGGGTGAATTTATGGTATCACTGGTCATGTCATCTGCCATGGCATTTTCTTGTATAAAAACCGTAGAAAAAAAGTCATTCAGCAGGTTGGCTTTACCCTCATCCCCTTCCACCATTTCACCAAGACTATTTTTAAGGGGGCCAACACTATCGCTTTTCAGTTTTTTACTGTTTATGTAGTTAAAGAATATTTTAGGATTATTTTTACTTTCTCTCGCAATGAGTCTCTCTGTCGCAAACTTAGCTAACTTAATTTGCTTTTTACATATTTTATTTAATTTTCTATAATTATATAATGCCTCATCACTACCTACCCTCTTTAATTCTTTTAAGGCTTTCTGTTTTTCTTTTATTGCTTCCCTTACAGCTCTATTTAGCCACAGGGGTTTCCTCCTATTTCTAGCATGTTTGTTCCCATAGGGTATATTTTCTGCACAAGCCCTATTCAGGATGCTCATAAAAGTCTCCCATTTGCTTTGTGTACTTTTATTACTTAATACATCATCCCAGTTTATTGCACTAAGATCATCTCTCAACCGTTTAAAATTTGCTTTCCTGAAGTTTAGTGTCCTTGTAGCCCCTCTACTAGACATCTTACTAAAGAATACATGAAAGTCCGTACAGTAAAGTGTAGTCCGTACACAAATTGAGGGGGGAAGGGGTTGTAACAGTGTGTCGCACCCCCGCCCGTGCTCATGGTGTAATAGTCTGTCTCCCCTTTGTACTGCTTCTGCTGGGAGATTGGAGAAGTCCCATGCTGAGAAGAAGAAACAATCTACAACTTGGTAAACAAGACAGAGCCAGGAGTCTAAAGTCCATTCATGTATCAGATGTCCAGGGGGAGGTGTACCCACCTAAGGGGCTGATCCAAGGAGGGAAGAACAATGAGACCCATGTTAGGTCAGTTAGTTGGATCTCGGCTGGAGAAGCTCTAGGATCTATAGCTGAGGCTGGATCCTAGAGCCTGTGTATGGACTGTCACAGACTGGAGATCAGTGGCCACGTGGGATTGTGTTTTGTTGTTCACCCTGTTGGACTCAAGGAACTCATATAAGGACCATTGCTCTATTTTCCCTGGCATTGGAATACCAGGCGGTGCCCCTGGATCTTTTGATTTGTTGTGGACTCCTTGCAGACTTTAAGGATTTATATTTGTTTGGTGCTTTATCTTTGTGGTTCCAATAAAGCCCTTTGGATTGTTCCTTGGTCTGGCGTCCCTCACTGCTCTGCTGCATACCCTGTCACATGCACAATCACACCTTGTATATAGGACACCAGCCCGCACGAACCCACCGTGTGCACAGGACACCGGCTCGCACGATCGCACCGTGTGTACAGGACACCGGCTCGCACAATCGCACCGTGTGTACAGGACGCTGGCCCTTTAATACTCGCGATCCGCTGCAGCGATATCTCAGCCCGGGGTAACGAGCCTCCATGAGAATAAGCACAGATTAGTGCTGGGTGCCTGGAATACTAATGATGGCCGCCCGGTCCCGGGAGCCGATGGTTTATGGGTCCTCACAGGCTCGCCGCTCTCCCCCCGTAATTAATCGCTCGCTGCAAAGGTCACCATTAATAAAAATGAACTCACAGCTTATTAAGGCCGAGGCAGAAGTCATTAGTGAAAGTTTCCGAGGTGCGGAGCGGTCCCCGACTGCACAAGGACGTCCAGGACATCACCGGCCCCGGATATCCCACCATTCCCTGCAGACGAGCCCCCGGGAGGCTCCCATTAACCCACTCACCACTGTCCACACTCAATCTACAGTGCCGGGGTCGGTGCAATCCCTGCGGTGTCACCGACACATGGAGATCTGTCAAAAGAGACAACAAGCACAGAATGACTGATCAAACCAAGCACAGAGGTCAAACATTTCAGGACGCCTCCCCACCTGTCTGTTTTCCCTCTATCTCTCCCCCTCTGTGACTCTATGAAGCCAGAGCTGTCAAAGGGCGGGAGGGGCGGAGACAGAGGGGAAACGAGCAGGTGGGGAGGGGCACTGGAAGGTTTGGCTGCGGCATGCAACACCGAGCCCTTGTGCTGGGTTTGTACAGTCATTCTGTGCTGACAGACGCATCTATAGGGGCTTTGTGTCTCCGCTGATGTGTATTGGGCCGGTGACCCCAGACCGGGATGTGCAGACGTCATGATCGGCCCCGCACCGGCTGACAACAGTAAACACAAAAACAACCGACAAAAAAGGCCATAAAATAGAATTAATTGTATTAATCTAAATATTAAAAACCAGGAAAAAGGACAAAAAGAGTCACACAAAACGTGTAATAAAAACAGAGGGTGACGCGCTAAATATTAATTGTACAAAAATGACAAAATCCTACAAACAAAAATACTAAGGAATGAAGCTCATCAAGAGAATGCCAAGAGAAAGCCAAGAGTGTGCAAAGCAGTGATCACAGCAAAAGGCGGCGACTGTGAAGAACCTGGAATATAAGACATATTTTCACTTGTGTCACACTTTTTTGTTAAGTATTTCACTCCACATGTGGTAATTCATAGTTTTGATGCCTTCAATGTGAATCTACAATTTTCAGAGTCAAGAAAACTCTTTCAATGAGAAGGTGTGTCCAAACTTTTGGTCTGTACTGTATATATCTATCTATCTCAGTATATACTCATTACCGTCCCCGCTATTTCCCATGTAGTGAGATCATGCTGCATACTTACAGTAGATCGCTGGTAGATAACCGCACACAGGGAGATTGTTACAATGTAGCAGTGATTGCAGCACATTCACTCTATATTTATGGCTAAAGCTACATTCATTGATTATTTATGACATATTTGCATCTATTTATGTATTATTTGGGTTGCTACATATATAGCCTGTTAATGTCTATGTCATACTGTATTTATTGCGTCCTGCACTTTATTGTTAGCGGCTGCACGTTATACGCACTGTCACAATACTGTTTATACTATATAATAATGTTTGCATACACTTTTTGTATTGAACATTATCATTCCTTATTATTTTTTGTCTTTTGTGTACAATTAATATTTACCGCGTCGCCCTCCGTTTTTATTACACGTTTTGTGACTCTCTCCTTTTTCCTGGTTTTTCATATTTACATTAAAAACACAATTAATTCTATTTTCTGGCCTCTTTTCTCGGTTTGTTTTGTGGGTACTATATCCAGTTTTGATTCCGATGGTCGGTTTGTTTTGTGGGTACTGTATCCAGTTTTGGTTCCGATGGTCGGTTTGTTTTGTGGGTACTGTATCCAGTTTTGATTCCGATGGTCGGTTTGTTTTGTGGGTACTGTATCCAGTTTTGGTTCTGATGGTCGGTTTGTTTTGTGGGTACTGTATCCAGTTTTGGTTCCGATGGTCGGTTTGTTTTGTGGGTACTGTATCCAGTTTTGGTTCCGATGGTCGGTTTGCTTTGTGGGTACTATATCCAGTTTTGGTTCCGATGGTCGGTTTGTTTTGTGGGTACTATATCCAGTTTTGGTTCCGATGGTCGGTTTGTTTTGTGGGTACTGTATCCAGTTTTGATTCCGATGGTCGGTTTGTTTTGTGGGTACTGTATCCAGTTTTGGTTCTGATGGTCGGTTTGTTTTGTGGGTACTGTATCCAGTTTTGGTTCTGATGGTCGGTTTGTTTTGTGGGTACTGTATCCAGTTTTGGTTCCGATGGTCGGTTTGTTTTGTGGGTACTGTATCCAGTTTTGGTTCAGATGGTCGGTTTGCTTTGTGGGTACTATATCCAGTTTTGGTTCCGATGGTCGGTTTGTTTTGTGGGTACTGTATCCAGTTTTGGTTCTGATGGTCGGTTTGTTTTGTGGGTACTGTATCCAGTTTTGGTTCTGATGGTCGCTTTGGTTATAGTCTAGAGACGCCCCTGACCACGCATCGATTTACTCCCATTTAGGTGTTTGGTTCCTTGCAATTTTGTATACTGACAACAGTGAGCGGAGCTGGAATAAGCCGGCACTGGAGGGCGCTGTCCGTGCAGTCCCATGTAAATATAATGAAACTTTCCTACAGACTTGACTTCACATTAAGCAGTTTCTGCTGACTTTTCACAAACTATAAACCGAAAAAATGACATATTGTGTCATGTTTTATTTTTCCATCATTGTCGAAAGGTTTCAAAATTGAGCATGGGCCTCAGGATTGGGGGTGGTGGAGGGAACACCAAGCATGGCAGTGCCCGCTCATCACTAGTTACTAGTACTGAGCACCTGAGCATGGTAGTGTCCGCTCATCACTAGTTACCAGTACTGAGCACCTGAGCATGGTAGTGCCCGCTCATCACTAGTTACGAGTATTGAGCACCTGAGCATGGTAGTGCCCGCTCATCACTAGTTACCAGTACTGAGCACCTGAGCAGACGCAGATACAAATAAATGGCGGTGCGCTGCCCTTCGAAAACACAGCTGACTTATTAGACTCTCTTTACGGAGGGGGAGAGGGTGTGAAGTAGAGAAAAAATGCTGACAGGTGCCTAGTGGCAAGTATGGCCCTGGTGGTGAGGGCCCCCTTAGAAGCTCTTTTGGTGGGGGCCCCGGGACTGGAGCCCCGCCTGCCCCGCCTATAATCCGGCCCTGGTTACGAGCACTGAGCACCCGAGCATGGTAGTGCCCGTTCATCACTAGTTACGAGTACTGAGCACCCGAGCATGGTAGTGCTCGCTCATCACTAGTTACGAGTACTGAGCACCTGAGCATGTTAGTGCCCGCTCATCACTAGTTACCAGTACTGAGCACCCGAGCATGGTAGTGCCCGCTCATCACTAGTTACGAGAACAGAGCACCGGAGCATGGTAGTGTCCACTCATCACTAGTTACCAGTACTGAGCACCTGAGCATAGTAGTGCCCGCTCATCACTAGTTACCAGTACTGAGCATCCGAGCATGGTAGTGCTCGCTCATCACTAGTTACCAGTACTGAGCACCTGAGCATGGTAGTGCCCGCTCATCACTAGTTACGAGTATTGAGCACCTGAGCATGGTAGTGCCGGCTCATCACTACTTACCAGTACTGAGCACCCGAGCATGGTAGTGCCCGCTCATCACTAGTTACCAGTACTGAGCACCCGAGCATGGTAGTGCCCACTCATCACTAGTTACCAGTACAGAGCACCCGAGCATGGTAGTGCCCGCTCATCACTAGTTACCAGTACTGAGCACCTGAGCATGGTAGTGCCCACTCATCACTAGTTACCAGTACAGAGCACCCGAGCATGGTAGTGCCCGCTCATCACTAGTTACGAGTACTGAGCACCCGAGAATGGTAGTGCCCGCTCATCACTAGTTACGAGTACTGAGCACCCGAGCATGCTAGTGCCCGCTCATCACTAGTTACCAGTACTGAGCATCCGAGCATGGTAGTGCCCGCTCATCACTAGTTACGAGTATTGAGCACCTGAGCATAGTAGTGCCCGCTCATCACTAGTTACCAGTACTGAGCACCTGAGCATGGTAGTGCTCACTCATCACTAGTTACGAGTATTGAGCACCTGAGCATGGTAGTGCCCGCTCATCACTAGTTACCAGTACTGAGCACCTGAGCAGACGCAGATACAAATAAATGGCGGTGCGCTGCCCTTCGAAAACACAGCTGACTTATTAGACTCTCTTTACGGAGGGGGAGAGGGTGTGAAGTAGAAAAAAAATGCTGACAGGTGCCTAGTGGCAAGTATGGCCCTGGTGGTGAGGGCCCCCTTAGAAGCTCTTTTGGTGGGGGCCCCGGGACTGGAGCCCCGCCTGCCCCACCTATAATCCGGCCCTGGTTACGAGCACTGAGCACCCGAGCATGGTAGTGCCCGTTCATCACTAGTTACGAGTACTGAGCACCCGAGCATGGTAGTGCTCGCTCATCACTAGTTACGAGTACTGAGCACCTGAGCATGGTAGTGCCCGCTCATCACTAGTTACCAGTACTGAGCACCCGAGCATGGTAGTGCCCTCTCATCACTAGTTACCAGTACTGAGCACCCGAGCATGGTAGTGCCCGCTCATCACTAGTTACCAGTACTGAGCACCCAAGCATGGTAGTGCCCGCTCATCACTAGTTACGAGTATTGAGCACCTGAGCATAGTAGTGCCCGCTCATCACTAGTTACCAGTACTGTGCACCTGAGCATGGTAGTGTCCGCTCATCACTAGTTACGAGTACTGAGCACCCGAGAATGGTAGTGCCCGCTCATCACTAGTTACCAGTACTGAGCACCCGAGCATGGTAGTGCCCGCTCATCACTAGTTACCAGTACTGAGCACCCGAGCATGGTAGTGCCCGCTCATCACTAGTTACCAGTACTGAGCACCTGAGCATAGTAGTGCCCGCTGATCACTAGTTACCAGTACTGTGCACCTGAGCATGGTAGTGTCCGCTCATCACTAGTTACGAGTACTGAGCCCCCAAGAATGGTAGTGCCCGCTCATCACTGGTTACGAGTATTGAGCACCCAAGCATGGTAGTGCCCGCTCATCACTAGTTACCAGTACTGAGCACCCGAGCATGGTAGTGCTCACTCATCACTAGTTATCAGTACTGAGCACCCGAGCAGACGCAGATATAAATAAGTGCGCCGCCCTTCGAAAACACAGCTGACTTATTAGACTGTCTTTACGGAGGGGGAGAGTGTTGTGAATGTCAGTTATGCTTTGACTGTGGGAGGCTCCCTCTGGTGGCCAGGAATGGTTTGGACTTGGACCAGGTGTGTTGAGCAATAGGCATTTCCATTGCTAACTCTCTGATTATTTAAATCCTGGTCTGATAGCAGGCTATGCCGGATGTCAGTTGTTCTTTGTATCACCAGCCTGCTTCATTCTGCTCCACACCACATCTACCCCAGATAAGTGCTTGGCTCTTTATTTATTGTTTGGTTCTTTTGCTCTTATCTGGGTTTGTCATTTGCAGTGGTTGTTTTCAGTTTATTTGCATGCAGGGATTTTCCCCCTCAGTTGCTTAGCTGGGGAACTCCCTGCAGTTATGTTTGGAGTATAGCTCCTTTAAATCTATGTGTTTGTGGCTTTCTGAATTTGTTATGATTCTTGTTTTCTGTTCATTGGTATGACAAGAGCACCTGGTATAGGACGGAGTTCAGATCGTGCGATCTGAGGGCCATTTTGTCCTATCAGGAATTTGATATTTTGCAGGGTTTTTCTCTGGCCACCATCAGTCCCTGTCCTGTCCTTTCCTATGTTAGTCAGTGGGGGCCTCACCTTTTGCTAATCCTATCATCTATCTGTTTATTGTGTTTTTCCTGTATCACCGCAGTCTTTGAATGTGGGGGGCTTGCTATTCTTGTCTATTTTCTGAGGCAGAGAGTTATTCATCTTTCCTTCCTTTAGGATAGTTAGTTCTCCGGCTGGGTTTGCGGTGCACAGGATGTTAGTTCACCCCTCGGCTACTTTTAGTGTTGATGGTTAGTAAGGGGATGGCGGCCAGATTAGTTGCCAATGCTCTTGTCACTTTTTACCAATGATTTGTGGTGGTTTTCCATGGTTCCGGATCATAACAAGAGAGGGTGTGAAGAAAAAACAAATGCTGACAGGTGTCTAGTGACAAGTATGGCCCTAGTGGTGAGGGCTCCCTTAGAAGCTCTTTTGGTGGGGGCCCCGGGGCTGGAGCCCCGCCTGCCCCGCCTATAATCCAGCCCTGGTTACGAGCACTGAGCACCCGAGCATGGTAGTGCCCGCTCATCACTAGTTACCAGTACTGAGCACCTGAGCATAGTAGTGCCCGCTCATCATTAGTTACCAGTACAAAGCACCCGAGCATGGTAGTGCCCGCTCATCACTAGTTACCAGTATAGAGCACCCGAGCATGGTAGTGCCCGCTCATCACTAGTTACCAGTACTGAGCACCTGAGCATGGTAGTGCCCGCTCATCATTAGTTACCAGTACAAAGCACCCGTGCATGGTAGTGCCCGCTCATCACTAGTTACCAGTACTGAGCACCCGAGCATGGTAGTGCCCGCTCATCACTAGTTACGAGTACTGAGCACCCGAGCATGGTAGTGCTCGCTCATCACTAGTTACCAGTACTGAGCACCTGAGCATGGTAGTGCCCGCTCATCACTAGTTACCAGTATAGAGCACCCGAGCATGGTAGTGCCCGCTCATCACTAGTTACCAGTACAGAGCACCCGAGCATGGTAGTGCTCACTCACAGTCTGGTGCTGGTGATCCAGTGGCTCAGATACTAGCGGACAGAGACAGAAGAGGCCCTTTACAATACCTCCTCATAATGCACAATTCCATCTGCTTTGGAGGTGAAAATGGACCCCCAGATGTCCCTAGGTACGGGGAATTACCAATCGAGCGGCAAAAGGGAAGGGAAACCCTGCGTCTAGAGAAGGAAGAGATGGTGACTTCTGACCAAACCAAGCGCTAGTCCCTGGGGTCCCTCACCATTCCAGATTAGTTCTGCACCTATGCACTGAGCCAGATACCTAATGCTAAATAGGGAATGGGTGGGATGAGCTCTTCATCAACCCCAGTAAACACTATAGAAGACACAAGGAGGACACAGGGGAAAAATCATGAAGTACTCATCTATGATGACTCAGGAAGGTGTTCAGCACCAATATCACAGTGGAGTACAAGCCACCTGCTTGCAACCAAGGCTTAAATGAACTGAAAATATCACCAGCACCAGTCCAAGGTAGGAAGGGGCATATAATCACCAAGACAATGACGATGATCAGCAGCTGGGAGGAGGCGAGCTCCTGCTGGATCCAAAAGGGGAGAGAAGAATCCAGCAGGAAAGCTTCCTATACCAATGATACTGACAGCAGGAACAATGGAAAGTCAGGAGCATTCTGTGCAGCCAGACGCTGTGACCTTGTATGGCCAGAAACCACATAACTGTCTGTGACCCGCGACATACCCACCCCTGGGCTCAGACACGTCCACGTACAGACGCACCATCGCCTGGACACAGGAGACAGGCGAGCCGAGCGCCATCATCAGCACCGACCCCTAGTTTGCTTTTGGGATCCTTCAGGATATTATTGTGCGCTTTTCCTACTTTACATCATAATACTGGAGGTAAAAAAGGCAAATTTCGGTGAACGCCTATTTTCCAAAACACATTGCACCTTATTCTATTGCAACTTAGAAGGCAGGGCTTAGTGTGAGGGGTGTGGCTTAGTATGGGGGTGGAGCTTATTATGAGGGGCAGAGCTTTTCATGCAATTCGGGAAACAGTCACCCGCTAATAGCTCAGATCTGCGCCATTGTTTACAGCAGGTTCTGCCAAAAATTACAAGAATTCTGATAATTGTCAGGAAATAGGACACATTAACCCCCAACAGCCCAAAGTATTCCCACTCCTGAAGGTTTATTAGTTGTGTGCAGCGCAGACTGATACATTGTAACAAACGCTCAGCACAGCAGAGTCCACAAGCCTTATCAGGCCACAGCTCAGGCGGTTACAATGTATGGCGTCTGTTCCTGGTGGTTTGTTACAATGTGTCAGTGCAGATACCCTGTGTCCATCCGGAGTCCAGCCTTCACCTCCCAGATTATCCAGCCTGGATTTCACTGTAACAGACCCTCAGCTGTGAGACTGACGTGGAGGTCACCGCCATGTGCGGACACCAGCGATCTTGGAGGAATTCCTCCATCACAGTGTAGGAAGTTGCAGAACTTCTGATTACGCCGTCACGTGGACGAGCCCTTTAAGGTCCTGATGAAGCTGCAAGTCATTTGGTGAAGAAGCCGTGTTGCCATGGTAACAATGTTGCCGGAGACGCCGTTGCCGGGGAGATCTCTGACACCGCATCAATGAGATCACATTCTGAATGAGGGGAAGTTTGTTTTTTCCTTATAAATTAGGGGATCTGATGAGATGCGGGGTCTATAAGATGCGGGGGAGGTTTCGCCGCGGCGTCCGCGCAGCCTCACTTGTCGCCTCAGTTTTATCTTTAGAGTAAACACAAAGTTTTGTGGAGCGGCGCGTCCCCGGAGAGACAATGGGAGAAAGCACTCGGCCATCTGTAAATTCAGGAGACCTAACGGCCGACGCGTTTCACGCTGAAGAAAGAGAAGGGTTTTATGGTTTTAATGAACTGGGTCACCTTACCGAAGACAATGGAGACGCTCGTCTGAAGACTCGGCCGAAGATGATCTGAGGCGGAAGAAAGAGGAGAAACGCCGAAATCACCGGAGCAGAAAGCGCAGAGTCAGCAATAAAGAGGAAGGACGTGCAAGGGGTAACAATGGAGGGGGAGAACGACGGAGGGGCCGAACGACGGAGGGGGCAAACGACGGAGGGGGCAAACGACGGAGGGGGCAAACGACGGAGGGGGCAAACGACGGAGGGAAGAGGGATGGAGGGGGCGAACAATGGAAGGGAGAACAATGGAAGGGAGGAGGATGGAGGGGTGAACAATGGAGTAGAGAAGGATGGAGGGGGGAGAACAATGGAAGGGAGAACGATGAAGGGGAGAGGGATGGAGGGGGGAGAACGATGGAAGGGAGAACGATGGAAGGGAGAACAATGGAAGGGAGAACAATGGAAGGGAGAACAATGAAAGGGAGAACAATGGAAGGGAGGAGAATGGAGGGGTGAACAATGGAGTAGAGAAGGATGGAGGGGCGAACGACGGAAGGGCGAACGATGGAAGGGAGAACGACGGAAGGGAGAACGACGGAAGGGAGAACGACGGAAGGGAGAACGATGGAGTGGAGAAGGATGGAGGGGCGAACGATGGAGGGGAGAATAATGGGGGGAGAACAATGGAAGGGAGAACAATGGAAGGGAGGAGGATGGAGGGGTGAACAATGGAGTAGAGAAGGATGGAGGGGCGAACGACGGAAGGGCGAATGACGGAAGGGAGAACGACGGAAGGGAGAACGACGGAAGGAGAACGACGGAAGGAGAACGACGGAAGGGAGAACGATGGAGTGGAGAATAATGGGGGGAGAACGATGGAGGGGAGAATAATGGGGGGAGAATCATGGAGGGGTGAACGATGGAGGGGGTGAACGATGGAGGGGGTGAACGATGGAGGGGGAGAACGATGGAGGGGGAGAACGATGGAGGGGGAGAACGATGGAGGGGGAGAACGATGGAGGGGGAGAACGATGGAGGGGGAGAACGATGGAGGGGGAGAACGATGGAGGGGGAGAACGATGGAGGGGAGAACGATGGAGGGGAGAACGATGGAGGGGGAGAACGATGGAGGGGAGAACGATGGAGGGGAGAACGATGGAGGGGGAGAACGATGGAGGGGAGAACGATGGAGGGGGAGAACGATGGAGGGGAGAACGATGGAGGGGGAAAACGATGGAGGGGAGAACGATGGAGGGGAGAACGATGGAGGGGGAGAACGATGGAGGGGGAGAACGACGGTTGGCAACACTGTCCCCATTGAAGTTCACAATCTAGAGTCCGTATCAGTCTTTGGTGCTTGGGAGGAAACCCACAGAAACACGGAGAGAACATACAGACTCCTTGCAGATGTTGTCCTTGGTGGGATTTGAACCCAGGACCCCAGCGCTGCAAGACTGCAGTGCTAACCACTGAGCCACTGTACAATGCTAACCACTGAGCCACTGTGCCGCCACTAACCATGCAGGGTGCCCAAACTTTTGCATAGGTCCATTTTCTTTTTTTGTTAATATAAAAATGTAAATGTAAAAGATGAATGTATTTTATTTTTTCTGCCTAAAACATAAAGGAGATTTGTCATCTGTAACTTTCTGCCTTTTAGAATTAATTTTATCTTCAGCTTGCTGAACTGTTCTCAATAATAGTAATGTTGACCAGGGGTGCGCAAACTTTTGCATGCCACTGTATCTAGTGTTCCAAATTGCAAAAATGTAATACTTCTGTTAAATGCTCCATAGATGCTCCATCTTTTTCTCCAGCCCTCATCATCCATACCAGGCTGAGGATCTGCTTCCGCTCAGAGCCATTTGTAGTTTCTATGTAACATTAGGCATAGAAAGATTTTATAGTTTTTGTTTTTAGATACATTTTAGTCTCTTTTTTTTGTAATGTATCCAGTAAATAAAACCAGATGTCACATAACGGATATTGGTTTCCAGCGGCAGAAAAAAGAACATTGTGCAGCTTAAAGGGGCTGCACCATGAAGCGTTATCAGGAGCGCTGCACTCCCCAGACCCTGCTGATGGGGGGCTGCGGCACAAAGCGCTGCACTCCCCAGACTCTGCTGATGGGGGCTGCACCATGATGCGTTATCAGGAGCGCTGCACTCCTCAGACTCTGCTGATGGGGGGCTGCATCATGATGCGTTTTCAGGAGCGCTCCACACCCCAGACTCTGCTGATGGGGGGCTGCACCATGATGCGTTTTCAGGAGCGCTCCACTCCCCAGACTCTGCTGATGGGGGGCTGCACCATGATGCGTTTTCAGGAGCGCTCCACTCCCCAGACACTGCTGATGAGGGGCTGCATCATGATGCGTTTTCAGGAGCGCTCCACTCCCCAGACTCTGCTGCTTAAAGGGGCTGCACCATAATGCGTTTTCAGGAGCGCTGCACTCCCCAGACTCTGCTGATGGGGGGCTGTACCATGATGCATTTTCAGGAGCGCTGCACTCCCCAGACTCTGCTGATGGGGGGCTGCGGCACAACGCATTTTCAGGAGCGCTGCACTCCCCAGACTCTGCTGATGGGGGGCTGCATCATGATGCATTTTAAAGAGCGCTCCACTCCCCAGACTCTTCTGCTTAAAGGGGCTGCACCATAATGCGTTTTCAGGAGCGCTGCACTCCCCAGACTCTGCTGATGGGGGGCTGCGGCACAACGCATTTTCAGGAGCGCTGCACTCCCCAGACTCTGCTGATGGGGGGCTGCGGCACGATGCGTTTTCAGGAGCGCTGCACTCCCCAGACTCTGCTGCTGGGGGGCTGCGGCACGATGCGTTTTCAGGAGCGCTGCACTCCCCAGATTCTGCTGATGGGGGGCTGCGGCACGATGCGTTTTCAGGAGCGCTGCACTCCCCAGACTCTGCTGATGGGGGGCTGCGGCACGATGCGTTTTCAGGAGCGCTGCACTCCCCAGACTCTGCTGATGGGGGGCACTGTGCACCCGATGATTCCCCACGTTTGCTGCCATTACAATACAACCCCTGATACTCCGCTCCGGCTTCGGTGCCGCTCCAGAGGAACATAATCTTAGTGTTTTTGTGCGTCCTGCCCGAGCGCCACGTGACCGGCCATTATTACAGGAGCCCCAGAACATTGTGTGAATCTCTCCCGACAGAACAGAATCTTCTCAGAATCCGCTGCATCTTGTACAAACAATAAAGCTGCCATATTTCTGTGCCTGCAGGTTTTATATAACAGATCGTCAGATAGGAGCCGGCACTGATGGCGGAGATTACTCCGGTGGAGCGCACCGACTCCGCTCTGTATCTAGATGTATATTTCATAAAGGTTATGCATCTATTAAATATGACTGAGCCCCGACTGCGTCTCTAAATGAAAAAGATAAGAAATTCTGTAGAAGTCTTTGAGAAGTTCTCTGATCACATCACTGGGATGGGCGCGGAGGAGTCTACTGCAGGGATTGCTATATCCCTGGTGACATTGGCTGGAGGTGAAAGCAAAATGTATCAGGCTGAGTTGTGGGAACAGATTGTGCTCCTCAGGGGCGGGGCTACCATCTTATCTGACCAATAAGACGCGTACAGAATAAATCAGTTTATATTTTTAACATCCTTAAGTAACAGCTCCCAGCTGCAGGCTCTCATAGCATGCTAGGTGTTGTAGTTGTTGGAGACCCTGTAAGAGGATCAGAGGGGAGGGGCTTAGGCCTCAGGGGGAGGGGCCTATTAATGAACAGGCCTGTTTCCTGGCTTCCATTGCATGCAGGGCAGTAGGGACGGACGCTCCCCGTCAGATTTATTATCTCAAATGTTCAAGCCCCAAAACTGTAAAGATAAGAGACAGAAAATTATTGTCACCTACAAAGTTCCTGCTTTGTCCTCCTACATCAGGGACAAAGCTTCAGTTTATTGCCTCAGTCATGTGTTCAGGGTGGACCTGTCCTTTCACACAAAACCTGCAGACAATCCTGGCTGTGCTGCCCTCATCCTGCAGCTGTTGGAGTTTTACCCGGGACTTTCCTGATTCCCCTGCTCTGTCACTTGATATGGATATGGTTGATCCTTATTCTCTGACTTCATCCAGTACAATAGGTGCAGGAACTTCTTTCACCTGCCCTAAACTGAATGCATGCTCCTCTTTCATACCTATGTCCATTTTCACAAACAAGAGAGCAAGAATTGCAACAAACACCCACCCTCACGTCCAATACAGAGACACAGACCCACCTACACTTCCTGTACAGAGGCACAGACCCACCCTCACGTCCTATACAGAGACACAGACCCATCTTCACATCCAATACAGAGACACAGACCCACCTACACTTACTGTACAGAGACACAGACCCACCTACACTTCCTGTACAGAGACACAGACCCAACTACACTTCCTGTACAGAGACACAGACCCACCCTCACGTCCAATACAGAGACACAGACCCACCTATACTTCCTGTACAGAGGCACAGACCCACCCTCACGTCCTATACAGACACAGACCCACCCTCACGTCCTATACAGAGACACAGACCCATCCTCACGTCCTATACAGACACAGACCCACCTACACTTCCTGTACAGACACAGACCCGCCCCCACTTCCTGTATGGAGGCGCAAACACTCCCTCACTTCCTTTATGGAGGCACAGGCCCACCTACACTTCCTGTAGAGATAGACCCTCCCCCACTTCCTCTAGAGATACAGATCCGACCCCACTTCCTGTATGGAGACACAGACCCACTCCCACTCCCTGTATGGAGGCACAGACACTCCTCCACATCCTTTATGGAGGCACAGACCTGCCCCCACTTCCTGTAGAGAGACACCCTCCCCCGCTTCCTGTAGACAGACCCTGCCCCACTTCCTGTAGACACAGACCCGCTCCCATTTCCTGTACAGACACAGACCAATCCCCACTTCCTGTATGGAGGCACAGACCCGACCCCACTTCCTGTACAGAGTCACAGACACGCCCCCACTTCCTGTAGAGACAGACACGTCCCCACTTCCTGTATGGAGGCACAGACCCGCCTCCACTTCCTGTATGGAGGCACAGACCTGCCTCCACTTCCTGTATGGAGGCACAGACACCCCCCCACTTCCTGTAGACACAGACACACACCCACTTCCTGTAGACACAGACACACCCCCACTTCCTGTAGACACAGACCTGCCCCCACTTCCTGTAGACACAGACCCACCCCCACTTTCTATTGACACAGACCCGCCCCCACTTCCTGTAGACACAGACGCGCCCCCACTTCCTGTAGACACAGACCCGCCCCCACTTCCTGTAGACACAGACCCGCCCCCACTTCCTGTAGAGAGACACAGACCCGCCCACACTTCCTGTACACAGACACGCCCCCACTTCCTGTACACAGACACGCCCCCACTTCCTGTAGTGACAGACCCACCCCCACTTCCTGTAGTGACAGACCCACCCCCACTTCCTGTAGGGACAGACCCACCCCTGCTCCTGCCATCACCTGAGCTGCCATTTCACCCATGACTCTGCCTTCTCCTAACTCCTATAGGTTACACTTAGGCCCTGTATATATGAGTTGTATACGGTCTTGTAGTCCTGCAGTGACTCGCGTCCCCTTGTTCCCTGTGGCTGCCCACCCGTGGCTCTTCTCTCTGGTGGAATACGTCTTCACCTGTTGCATCATGGACCCAATTTGTCGGAGCACGAGCATCTTGTGGGGCACTTGACCTCGGCACTCGCGCTGCGCTCTGCTCTGAAGACGTCTCCATTTTCCGTCTTGATGTCGGAGGGATAAACGAGGAGAGTGAATAACAATTCCATTTTCATCTTCCCAGTGGACTCCGCACAAGTTGAAGCCTTCAAAGAGGTAATAAGGCTACAAAACACAGATCGACTTTCTTTTGAAGAAATATTGTCTTGCTACTTTCGGACAAACCCCGGCTTTGGCTTCTCTTAAATCTGCTTTCAAGCATTTTCCTTTGAACTGACAGATTAGTTTCAGCAGTGGCCGAGTTCTGCAAAAAAAAGCGGCTTTTTATGATTCCACGCTGGAAATTGATACAAGACGTAAGGTTGTGTCATTGCAGAAGAGGAGGCTCTGATAGAGGCTGGGAAAGAGGGAGGCTGCAATACCAGGGCCTTCATGGAGGAGCAGCACACCACAAACGGGTCAGGCTCCGCGCCAGAAATGGGCCAGGCTTCTCCTCCGCCGCCTCTGATGACTGGTACCGCTCACATGTCACCATCGGGCGCGTTACTTCCACTCTAAGATTGGATTACATCGTCCACAGAAGCCAGAAGATGCCTCCATGTGACCAACACGACGGAAGAACGGAAGGAACAGAAGAGGCAAAGAAATGGCAACAAGACGGACGGCCTCAAATCCCGAGCCGAGAAATATCAGGACTGAAAACCAGAATAGAAGACGGAGCCTTCTGCAGGAACTTGTCACAACATTAACAGGGGAGGAACAAGAACAAGAACAAGAAGAAGAAGAAGAACAAGAAGAACAGGAACAAGAAAAAGAACAAGAACAAGAACAAGAAAAAGAACAAGAACAAGAACAAGAACAAGAACAAGAACAAGAACAAGAACAAGAACAAGAACAAGAACAAGAACAAGAACAAGAACAAGAACAAGAACAAGAAGAACAAGAAGAACAAGAAGAACAAGAAGAACAAGAAGAAGAAGAAGAAGAACAAGAACAAGAACAAGAAGAACAAGAACAAGAAGAAGAACAAGAAGAACAAGAACAAGAAGAAGAACAAGAAGAAGAACAAGAAGAAGAACAAGAAGAAGAACAAGAACAAGAAGAAGAACAAGAAGAAGAACAAGAACAAGAACAAGAAGAAGAACAAGAACAAGAACAAGAACAAGAAGAACAAGAACAAGAAGAACAAGAAGAACAAGAACAAGAACAGGAAGAAGAGGGGAGGAGGAAGAAGAGGGGAGGAGGAAGAAGAGGGGAGGAGGAAGAAGAGGGGAGGAGGAAGAAGAGCGAAGGAGGAAGAAGAGGGAAGGAGGAAGAAGAGGGGAAGGAGAAGAGGAAGAAGGAAGGAAGGAAGGAAGAAGAGGGAATGAAGAAAAGGGAAAGAAGAAGGGAGAAGAAGAAAGAAGGGAGAAGAAGTAGAGGGGAAGAAGAACGGAGAGAAGAGGGAGAGAGGGGGAGAAGAAGAGAAGGAAGAAGAGATGACAAGAACAAAAATAATAATGTTATTATTATTATTATTATGTAACTGCGCTGATAATTATCCCCATAGGTTCCCCATCAGACGTTGCAACCCGGAGTCCGCTTCTTCCGCCCTCGCACCCAGCAGTTGTTACCAGGGGAAGGAGGCCAGTCCATAAATCCAGTCCATAAATCCAGGTCATATCCCTAACGAGCATCATAAATGGCGCCCCATAAATGAAGGCTCTGTTTTTTCCTGCTCCCAGACTCTTGGCTTTGGCTGAGAAACTTCCATTCACTCTGCAAGCCCTGCCTGTGATCCGCTGCCTCCGCGAATGGTCGCCACAGAGACTGCACTACAAGAAGCGAAGTATCAGAGAGCCCGGCCACACGGAGGCGAGCCGAGCCCGGCCACACGGAGGCGAGCCGAGCCCGGCCACACGGAGGCGAGCAGAGCCCGGCCACACGGAGGCGAGCAGAGCCCGGCCACACGGAGGCGAGCAGAGCCCGGCCACACGGAGGCGAGCAGAGCCCGGCCACACGGAGGCGAGCAGAGCCCGGCCACACGGAGGCGAGCAGAGCCCGGCCACACGGAGGCGAGCAGAGCCCGGCCACACGGAGGCGAGCAGAGCCCGGCCACACGGAGGTGCAGAAAGTGCCAAAAACACATAAAAAAAGAGAATATGTCCTCAGAAAATACACAGAAAGCTAAACCTGATCTTAAGACTTTTAGTCAAGTGTTTGTTTTTTGTTTTGTTTTAAATAAATAAATAAATAAATAAAACAAATCTAGTATTGTTGCCATTTTTATACCGGCCAGGAGTCAGTTTAGGCTGTACCGCCGCTCTATTCAGGAGCAGTATACAGCAGCCTCCACATCACAGGAGCCCCCGGTCACTATAGGTGATGTCACAGCTCACCCCCTCGCCCTCCTGTAAAATGACTGGAAGCACCTCTATATAAAGTAGATAATACAGGAGTCACAATGTCACAGCTCACCTCTTCCCCCTTCTGAACAATGACCGATAACCTCTATATACAGTACATAACACAGGATCCACCATTCACAATAGGTGATGTCACAGCTCACCTCCTCCTGTAAAATGACTTGTATCACCTCTATATACAGTACATAACAGGATCCACCATTCACAATAGGCGATGTCACAGCTCACCTCCTCCCCCTCCTGTAAAATGACTTGCATCACCTCTATATACAGTACATAACACAGGATCCACCATTCACAATAGGTGATGTCACAGCTCACCTCCTCCCAGTCTGTTCAGAGATCTTTTCACACTTTGATTAGACATTCTAATACAACTGCTGGGCTCAGTTTTTCAGTGCACATTCCCTGATACTGCAGGGAGGACGCATCTATTTAAATCCCAGTGGTCGATGGGAAAATTCAAAGATTTTTAATTTTCATGTATAATAAAGATTGAAATAAGAAGAAAAAAAAATTTAAACATAAAAACCTGATTAACAATAGAACACTTTCTGCCCAATGGTGACGAGAGTTGCAGCATAAGTCTTGGCACCACTCCCCCTCAGAGCATCAGCAATTAATAACCCACATGTACACAGCACCAGGGAGGGAGGCGCGGTGACAACAAAATCAGCACCTGTGCCCTACACCATCCAGTCACCTTCAGAGCTGCACTCACTATTCTGCTGTTACCTCATGTCTTATACTCCACTCACCTCCAGAGCTGCACTCACTATTCTGCTGTTACCTCATGTCTTATACTCCACTCACCTCCAGAGCTGCACTCACTATTCTGCTATTATATCGTGTCTTATCCTCCAGTCACCTCCAGAGCTGCAGTCACTATCCTGCTGTAAGCACACAAAGCCAAACATCTCACTGCTGCCTCCTGCTGGTCTGGTGTCTGCATGGAGCATTGGGTTCAGGACTTCTGCATGGTGATGGCACGTGCGTCACCATAGCCGTAATGGATTGCACATGGCAACTCCAGTTTTATAAATGCAGCTCTGGAGGATCTGTCTGCAGCATTGTGAGGATGGGAATAGGTCCAGGACCCTCAACTATAGACTCCGATGCAACAAAGTAACGAATCTCACATTTATATTTTCATCAGATAAACGTCCTGAATGTATCCGATGCGTTATCAGTGCGGTCACATGAAAGGTTGCTGCACCGTGGTGGGGTCACACATTGGGTGCACCGTGGTGGGGTCACACATTGGGTGCACCGTGGTGGGGTCACACATTGGGTGCACCGTGGTGGGGTCATATATTGTGTGCACCGTGGTGGGGGGGGTCATATATTGGGTGCACCGTGGTGGGGTCACACATTGGGTGCACCGTGGTGGGGGGTCATATATTGGGTGCACCGTGGTGGGGGGTCATATATTGGGTGCACCGTGGTGGGGTCATATATTGGGTGCACCGTGGTGGGGGGTCATATATTGGGTGCACCGTGGTGGGCTCATACATTGGGTGCACCGTGGTGGGGTCATACATTGGGTGCACCGTGGTGGGGTCATATATTGGGTGCACCGTGCTGGGGTCATACATTGGGTGCACCGTGCTGGGGTCATACATTGGGTGCACCGTGCTGGGGTCATACATTGGGTGCACCGTGCTGGGGTCATATATTGGGTGCACCATGGTGGGGGTCACATATTGGGTGCACCGTGGTGGGGTCATACATTGGGTGCACCGTGGTGGGGTCATACATTGGGTGCACCGTGGTGGGGTCATACATTGGGTGCACCGTGGTGGGGTCATACATTGGGTGCACCGTGGTGGGGTCACATATTGGGTGCACCGTGGTGGGGTCATACATTGGGTGCACCGTGGTGGGGTCACATATTGGGTGCACCGTGCTGGGGTCATACATTGGGTGCACCGTGCTGGGGTCATACATTGGGTGCACCATGGTGGGGTCACATATTGGGTGCACCATGGTGGGGTCACATATTGGGTGCACCGTGGTGGGGTCATACATTGGGTGCACCGTGGTGGGGTCATACATTGGGTGCACCGTGGTGGGGTCACATATTGGGTGCACCGTGGTGGGGTCATACATTGGGTGCACCGTGGTGGGGTCATACATTGGGTGCACCGTGGTGGGGTCATACATTGGGTGCACCGTGGTGGGGTCATACATTGGGTGCACCGTGGTGGGGTCATACATTGGGTGCACCGTGGTGGGGTCACATATTGGGTGCACCGTGGTGGGGTCATACATTGGGTGGGGAGGCAGCAGAGGACGAGTTTGGGGAGGTCAGTTTTGACCCCGCTGACTTTCTGCGCCAGCTCCACACCTTACTTGTTGTTTTTTGCCTGTTTTCTCTGGTGTCCTCCTTACAATAAGCCGCTCTGATGTGGAGTCTTCCGGAATCATTGGCTGCAGATCACAGACGCTTTATGCGGTTCCGCCTCGCTAATGCACTATAATTGCGTTTGAGTCTTTCACCTGCAGATTTTCTATGGGGGAAACTGCACAGAAGACTCAGCGTTCCCGCAAGAGAAAGCGACGTGCTGCAGATCGCAAAAACGCAGGCAAGATACGAGGAGGGAAAGAAGCGCTGAGGAGCCGAGATTCCTATGACTCCATCCACTTCAATGGAAAACGCTGAGTCCAGAACACGAGACACTGATGGTGGGAAATCTGCCCCAGTGTGACTGCAATATAACCACCCGTGATATCATCACCTCTCCACGTACTGACCTCATACACAGATCAGATCTGATCAAGCAGAGCTGCAGTGTAAAGCATGGGGGAAGAACAAAGCAGCAGCCTGAGCTAGTATTCATACACAGATCAGATCTGATCAAGCAGAGCTGCAGTGTAAAGCATGGGGGAAGAACAAAGCAGCAGCCTGAGCTAGTATTCATACACAGATCAGATCTGGTCAAGCAGAGCTGCAGTGTAAAGCATGAGGGAAGAACAAAGCAGCTGCCTGAGCTAGTATTCATACAAAGAATAATATATAGTCAAGCAAAGCTGCAGTGTAAAGCATGGGGGAAGAACAAAGCAGCAGTCTGAGCTAGTATTCATACAAAGAATAATATATAGTCAAGCAGAGCTGCAGTGTAAAGCATGGGGGAAGAACAAAGCAGCCGCCTGCACTAGTATTCATACACAGATCAGATCTGGTCAAGCAGAGCTGCAGTGTAAAGCATGGGGGAAGAACAAAGCAGCTGCCTGAGCTAGTATTCATACAAAGAATAATATATAGTCAAGCAGAGCTGCAGTGTAAAGCATGGGGGAAGAACAAAGCAGCCGCCTGCACTAGTATTCATACACAGATCAGATCTGGTCAAGCAGAGCTGCAGTGTAAAGCATGGGGGAAGAACAAAGCAGCAGCCTGAGCTAGTATTCATACACAGATCAGATCTGGTCAAGCAGAGCTGCAGTGTAAAGCATGGAGGAAGAACAAAGCAGCTGCCTGAGCTACTAGTATTCATACACAGAATCCTATCTGGTCAAGCAGAGCTTCAGTGTAAAGCATGGGGGAGGAACAAAACAGCAGCTGCTTGAGCTAGTATTCATACACAAAATCATATATGGTCAAGCAGAGCTGCAGTGTAAAGCATGGGGGAAAAACAAAGCAGCAGCCTTGGCTTGTACTGACTCCATGTGGAGCATAAACGTATGCACAGAATACTGTCTGATCCGGCAGAGCTGCAGTGTAAAGCATGAGGGAAGCAGAATCACTCCTGTCTTCCTGCTCAGCTTGTGCTCATGTACAGAATCCTATCCCATCAAGACAAACTGCAGTATAAAGCATAGCGGAGGGTTAGAGCCGCAGACTGTGATTGTATCACACATTACTCAGACTCCAACAAACAAACAATGCATGGACAGGAGCCACTGATCATAGGTGTGTGCTACTGGAGCAGTGCTGGTGTATAAAGCAAGGGGGAGAGCAGCCTCAACAGGGGTGCAGATATTGGAAAATCAGTATTACTGGTCAGCACAGACCCCTACTATGACACAAAACCATGAACATACCATGTGTGATGTCATTGTGATGTCACCTGTGGGCGGAGCCTTGGCACAGCTGTCACACTCCGCCTCCAGCGCTGGGTATATAATGACCGGGCACTAATCACGTCAGCGGCTCGTTATGTCTCTGGATCTGGTTGTGATTTGGGACATTTTTGTGGTCGACCTCTGATTATGTATCATGTTCTGTAAAGAGGATTCCAGATGCTCAGCGCTTCACGGACAGAGGCGTATGTGAGAGTCAGACAATACCTGCAGCCGGGCCCCGGGTGGACTGGTCACAGACCCCGGGGGGCCCCACATATATATATATATTATATACATACACACACACAGTATATATACTGTATATACAGTACATATATATTATTATAATATATATACACATACACAGTATATATACTGTATATACAGTACATATATATTATTATAATATATATACACATACACAGTATATATACTGTATATACAGTACATATATATTATTATAATATATATACACACATACACAGTATATATACTGTATATACAGTACATATATATTATTATAATATATATACACATACACAGTATATATACTGTATATACAGTACATATATATTATTATAATATATATACACATACACAGTATATATACTGTATATACAGTACATATATATTATTATAATATATATACACATACACAGTATATATACTGCATATACAGTACATATATATTATATAATATATATACACATACACAGTATATATACTGTATATACAGTACATATATATTATACACAGTATATATACTGCATATACAGTACATATATATTATATAATATATATACACATACACAGTATATATACTGTATATACAGTACATATATATTATTATAATATATATACACACACACACAGTATATATACTGTATATACAGTACATATATATTATTATAATATATATACACATACACAGTATATATACTGTATATACAGTACATATATATTATTATAATATATATACACATACACAGTATATATACTGTATATACAGTACATATATATTATTATAATATATATACACATACACAGTATATATACTGTATATACAGTACATATATATTATTATAATATATATACACATACACAGTATATATACTGTATATACAGTACATATATATTATTATAATATATATACACATACACAGTATATATACTGCATATACAGTACATATATATTATATAATATATATACACATACACAGTATATATACTGTATATACAGTACATATATATTATACACAGTATATATACTGCATATACAGTACATATATATTATATAATATATATACACATACACAGTATATATACTGTATATACAGTACATATATATTCTAATATATATATTCTAATATATATATATATATATAGGACCCAGCAGACCCTGGGATACCCGGATCATACACACTGCAAACCCTTAGTTTCCCTCCACTCTCTATACAGACACATCTGCAGGCTTTACCCTCCCTCTCTATACAGACATCTGCAGGTTTTACCCTCCGCTCTCTATACAGACACATCTGCGGTTTATTCCCTCCACTCTCTATACAGACACATCTGCGGTTTATTCCCTCCACTCTCTATACAGACACATCTGCAGGTTTTTTCTCTCCACTCTCTATACAGACAATTCTGCAGGCTTTACCCTCCCTCTCTATACAGACACATCTGCAGGTTTTACCCTCCGCTCTCTATACAGACACATCTGCGGTTTATTCCCTCCACTCTCTATACAGACACATCTGCAGGTTTTTCTCTCCACTCTCTATACAGACACATCTGCGGTTTATTCCCTCCACTCTCTATACAGACACATCTGCAGGTTTTTTCTCTCCACTCTCTATACAGACACATCTGCAGGTTTTCCCCTCCCTCTCTATACAGACACATCTTCAGGTTTTTCTCCCATTTTCGGTCAATTAGGAACCAAAATTATTTCTATTTGCCAAATACCAGAATAATGAGAGAGAGGGAATTTTTTCAGGCATTTTTATTACTTTCTGCACAGTGAAGTTTCCATACACTAAGAGCACTGTGCCTTTAAACAATATGGGCAGCCCATATGATGATGTCATGTCTTGTGAAGCTTCTGATTGGTTTATTGGAACATCTGAGTTAATTACAGACGCACCTGTGGCTGTATTGTAATGCACCTGAAACACACGGCTTCTTTGTGTAGCATCATGGGAAAATCAAAAGAAATCAGCCAAGATCTCAGGAAGAGAATTGTGGACTTGCACAAGTCTGGTTCATCCTTGGGTGCAATTTCCAGATTCCTGAAGGTGTCTCATTCATCTGTTCAAACAATTATATGCAAGTACAAACAAGAAGGGAATGTGCAGCCATCATACCGCTCAGGAAGGAGATGGGTTCTGTGCACCAGAGATGAACGTGCTTTGGTCAGACATGTGCAGATCAACCCAAGAACAAAAGCAAAAGACCTTGTGAAGACGCTGGCGGAAGCTGGAAAGATTGTGTCATTAGCCACAGTGAGACGAGCACTGCATCAACATGGGCTGAAAGACCACTCTGCAGGAAGAAGCCATTACTCCAAAAGATACAGAAAAAAATCCAGATTAATGTTTGTAAATGCACACAGGAACAAAGACCTTCATTATTGGAGACGTCCTGTGGTCTTAAGAAATGAACATTGATCTGTTTAGCAATAATGACCATTGTTATGTTTGGATGAACAAGGGAGAGGCTTTGCAGCCTAAGACCACCCAACTGTCACATACATGGGCGGCAGCATCATGTTGGGGGTTGTTTTGCTGCAGGAGGGACTGGTGACTTCACAAAATAGACGGTGTCATGAGGAAAGAAGATTATGTGGCAATACTGAAAAATATCTCAAGACATCAGCCAGGAACTTACAGCTTGGGGTAAATGGGTCTTCCAGATGAACAGTGCCCCGAAGCTACTGCCAAACTGGGTACACAGCGGCTTAAGGAGAACAAAGTCAATGTTTTGGAGTGGCCATCACAAAGCCCTGATCTCAGAGGCGTAGCTAGGGGTTTGGCTCAGAAGGGGCGAAACTTCTGAGTGGGCCCCTAACCAGGACACCATATTTACAACTAAGGGCTTGTGTAGACGCCCGTATTTTTGGTCCAGGTGCCATCCGACAAAACACGGGATCACACTAGGACCAATGTTACCCAATGAGGCAGTGCACATGTTCGATTCTGTCCTCGGACCGAGTCATGAGAGAACAAAATAAATTGCAGCACGGATGGGCACACGGGTACAGTTAAGGGCAGCGGCAGGGCCGTAGTTGGCGTTCTTGCTGAACTAAGCGCTTAAATTGATCACGCTCCCTACCAATAAACCAGGTAGTCCAGCATATTCCTGAGCTCTGTATAACTGCAGCAGCAGAGGAGACCGCTCAGTAAGTGACACATCGCTGGAATCAGGCTCTCTGCCCCTACATTATGCTGCTCTCAGATGGGCAGATTCCCTTTAAAGGCGCCAATTGTCCAGTGTAAATGCACCTTAGCTCCAGTTACCTTATTGGTGACTTCTCTGTAATTGTCTCATCTTCTTCATCTGCTCCAGATATTATGATGACTGTGGACCGCCACACCTCGTCTCCGCAGACTTCCATCTTCTTCCACAACATATCCCAACACGATGCCCTAAAAAATTGAGTGTCGTTATTACACCTACATAAAACATATCCCCACACGCTGTGCACTGGCCTCCAGACTATCCCCTCATACACCACAACACCAACCTGAATTATGGCCGCCACACTGTCTTCCATGTGACATATATCCGTGAAACCATCCCCCGTCATTAACCATGGTCTACACGCGCTGTCCATACAACATAATGTACCTGCGATATGAACAATGGCCGCCACGCTGTCCTCTGATATACCACAACGTATACTGCTCCCCTCATACACTGTCCCCCGTATACTGCTCCCCTCATACACTGTCCCCTGTATACTGCTCCCCTCATACACTGTCCCCCGTATACTGCTCCCCTCATACACTGTCCCCCGTATACTGCTCCTCTCATACACTGTCCCCCGTATACTGCTCCCCTCATACACTGTCCCCCGTATACTGCTCCCCTCATACACTGTCCCCGTATACTGCTCCCCTCATACACTGTCCCCCGTATACTGCTCCCCTCATACACTGTCCCCCGTATACTGCTCCTCTCATACACTGTCCCCCGTATACTGCTCCCCTCATACACTGTCTCCCGTATACTGCTCCCCTCATACACTGTCCCCCGTATACTGCTCCCCTCATACACTGTCCCCCGTATACTGCTCCCCTCATACACTGTCCCCCGTATACTGCTCCCCTCATACACTGTCCCCCGTATACTGCTCCCCTCATACACTGTCCCCCGTATACTGCTCCTCTCATACACTGTCCCCCGTATACTGCTCCTCTCATACACTGTCCCCCGTATACTGCTCCCCTCATACACTGTCCCCCGTATACTGCTCCCCTCATACACTGTCCCCCGTATACTGCTCCCCTCATACACTGTCCCCCGTATACTGCTCCCCTCATACACTGTCCCCCGTATACTGCTCCCCTCATACACTGTCCCCCGTATACTGCTCCTCTCATACACTGTCCCCCGTATACTGCTCCTCTCATACACTGTCCCCCGTATACTGCTCCCCTCATACACTGTCCCCCGTATACTGCTCCCCTCATACACTGTCCCCCGTATACTGCTCCCCTCATACACTGTCCCCCGTATACTGCTCCCCTCATACACTGTCCCCCGTATACTGCTCCTCTCATACACTGTCCCCCGTATACTGCTCCTCTCATACACTGTCCCTCGTATACTGCTCCCCTCATACACTGTCCCCCGTATACTGCTCCCCTCATACACTGTCCCCCGTATACTGCTCCCCTCATACACTGTCCCCCGTATACTGCTCCTCTCATACACTGTCCCCCGTATACTGCTCCCCTCATACACTGTCCCCCGTATACTGCTCCCCTCATACACTGTCCCCCGTATACTGCTCCCCTCATACACTGTCCCCCGTATACTGCTCCCCTCATACACTGTCCCCCGTATACTGCTCCTCTCATACACTGTCCCCCGTATACTGCTCCCCTCATACACTGTCCCCCGTATACTGCTCCCCTCATACACTGTCCCCCGTATACTGCTCCCCTCATACACTGTCCCCCGTATACTGCTCCTCTCATACACTGTCCCCCGTATACTGCTCCTCTCATACACTGTCCCCCGTATACTGCTCCCCTCATACACTGTCCCCCGTATACTGCTCCCCTCATACACTGTCCCCCGTATACTGCTCCCCTCATACACTGTCCCCCGTATACTGCTCCCCTCATACACTGTCCCCCGTATACTGCTCCCCTCATACACTGTCCCCCGTATACTGCTCCCCTCATACACTGTCCCCCGTATACTGCTCCCCTCATACACTGTCCCCCGTATACTGCTCCCCTCATACACTGTCCCCCGTATACTGCTCCCCTCATACACTGTCCCCCGTATACTGCTCCCCTCATACACTGTCCCCCGTATACTGCTCCCCTCATACACTATCCCCCGTATATTGCTCCCCTCATACACTGTCCCCCGTATACTGCTCCCCTCATACACTGTCCCCCGTATACTGCTCCCCTCATACACTGTCCCCCGTATACTGCTCCTCTCATACACTGTCCCCCGTATACTGCTCCCCTCATACACTGTCCCCGTATACTGCTCCCCTCATACACTGTCCCCCGTATACTGCTCCCCTCATACACTGTCCCCCGTATACTGCTCCCCTCATACACTGTCCCCCGTATACTGCTCCCCTCATACACTGTCCCCCGTATACTGCTCCCCTCATACACTGTCCCCCGTATACTGCTCCCCTCATACACTGTCCCCCGTATACTGCTCCCCTCATACACTGTCCCCCGTATACTGCTCCCCTCATACTGTCCCCCGTATACTGCTCCCCTCATACACTGTCCCCCGTATACTGCTCCCCTCATACACTGTCCCCCGTATACTGCTCCCCTCATACACTGTCCCCCGTATACTGCTCCCCTCATACACTGTCCCCCGTATACTGCTCCCCTCATACACTGTCCCCCGTATACTGCTCCTCTCATACACTGTCCCCCGTATACTACTCCCCTCATACACTGTCCCCGTATACTGCTCCCCTCATACACTGTCCCCCGTATACTGCTCCCCTCATACACTGTCCCCCGTATACTGCTCCCCTCATACACTGTCCCCCGTATACTGCTCCCCTCATACACTGTCCCCCGTATACTGCTCCCCTCATACACTGTCCCCCGTATACTGCTCCCCTCATACACTGTCCCCCGTATACTGCTCCCCTCATACACTGTCCCCCGTATACTGCTCCCCTCATACACTGTCCCCCGTATACTGCTCCCCTCATACACTGTCCCCCGTATACTGCTCCCCTCATACTGTCCCCCGTATACTGCTCCCCTCATACACTGTCCCCCGTATACTGCTCCCCTCATACACTGTCCCCCGTATACTGCTCCCCTCATACACTGTCCCCCGTATACTGCTCCCCTCATACACTGTCCCCCGTATACTGCTCCCCTCATACACTGTCCACGGTATACTGCTCCCCTCATACACTGTCCCCCGTATACTGCTCCCCTCATACACTGTCCCCCGTATACTGCTCCCCTCATACACTGTCCCCCGTATACTGCTCCCCTCATACACTGTCCCCCGTATACTGCTCCCCTCATACACTGTCCCCCGTATACTGCTCCCCTCATACACTGTCCCCCGTATACTGCTCCCCTCATACACTGTCCCCCGTATACTGCTCCCCTCATACACTGTCCCCCGTATACTGCTCCCCTCATACACTGTCCCCCGTATACTGCTCCCCTCATACACTGTCCCCCGTATACTGCTCTCCTCATACACTGTCCCCTGTATACTGCTCCCCTCATACACTGTCCCCTGTATACTGCTCCCCTCATACACTGTCCCCCGTATACTGCTCCCCTCATACACTGTCCCCCGTATACTGCTCCCCTCATACACTGTCCCCTGTATACTGCTCCCCTCATACACTGTCCCCCGTATACTGCTCTCCTCATACACTGTCCCCTGTATACTGCTCCCCTCATACACTGTCCCCCGTATACTGCTCCCCTCATACACTGTCCCCCGTATACTGCTCCCCTCATACACTGTCCCCCGTATACTGCTCCCCTCATACACTGTCCCCCGTATACTGCTCCCCTCATGTACTGTCCCCGTATACTGCTCCCCTCATACACTGTCCCCTGTATACTGCTCCCCTCATACACTGTCCCCTGTATACTGCTCCCCTCATACACTGTCCCCCGTATACTGCTCCCCTCATACACTGTCCCCCGTATACTGCTCCCCTCATACACTGTCCCCGTATACTGCTCCCCTCATACACTGTCCCCTGTATACTGCTCCCCTCATACACTGTCCCCCGTATACTGCTCCCCTCATACACTGTCCCCGTATACTGCTCCCCTCATACACTGTCCCCGTATACTGCTCCCCTCATACACTGTCCCCCGTATACTGCTCCCCTCATACACTGTCCCCGTATACTGCTCCCCTCATACACTGTCCCCTGTATACTGCTCCCCTCATACACTGTCCCCCGTATACTGCTCCCCTCATACACTGTCCCCCGTATACTGCTCCCCTCATACACTGTCCCCCGTATACTGCTCCCCTCATACACTGTCCCCCGTATACTGCTCCCCTCATACACTGTCCCCCGTATACTGCTCCTCTCATACACTGTCCCCTGTATACTGCTCCCCTCATACACTGTCCGCCGTATACTGCTCCCCTCATACACTGTCCCCCGTATACTGCTCCCCTCATACACTGTCCCCCGTATACTGCTCCCCTCATACACTGTCCCCCGTATACTGCTCCCCTCATACACTGTCCCCCGTATACTGCTCCCCTCATACACTGTCCCCCGTATACTGCTCCCCTCATACACTGTCCCCCGTATACTGCTCCCCTCATACACTGTCCCCCGTATACTGCTCCCCTCATACACTGTCCCCCGTATACTGCTCCCCTCATACACTGTCCCCCGTATACTGCTCCCCTCATACACTGTCCCCCGTATACTGCTCCCCTCATACACTGTCCCCTGTATACTGCTCCCCTCATACACTGTCCCCTGTATACTGCTCCCCTCATACACTGTCCCCCGTATACTGCTCCCCTCATACACTGTCCCCCGTATACAGCATCTACCCCCCATACTCCACACACCCTGTACCTCCAACTTACCCCTCATTCAAGCACCCTGCACCCCTTCACACCCCTCTATCACAGTCTGCCCCCCATTTGCTACTCACCCTGCACCCCCCAATATCCCCCTCTTCCCTCATTACCGGTCACGTGTCCCCATCTCCTTCAGCATCTCATTATACTTCCTGCCCGGCAAAACTCTGCGGCTCCTCCCACACGGTCACATGGGTATGACATCATCGCAGGTCCTGGCTGCACCACTAGGGGATGTATTTTCCTCATCTGGGCAGGAGCTTCCGCTCTCAGTGTTCTGCCCCTGCAGTGCGCAGCTCAGAAGCTCGGGGTGCGCCCCTCCAGGTCAGGACCACCCCCCCTTCCCCGCCCCCTCACTGCTGGCAGCTTCTGGCCACTGACAGATCGGATAAGTCTTCTTCCTCAGACTTGTGTCCTGTACCCAGCTCATGCCCCGCGTGCCCCCCGTCCTGCCCTCGCGCCCTCCCGTCCTGCCCTCGTTCCCCCCGTCCTGCCCTCGCGCCCTCCCGTCCTGCCCTCGTTCCCCCCGTCCTGCCCTCGTTCCCCCCGTCCTGCCCTCGCGCCCTCCCGTCCTGCCCTCGTTCCCCCCGTCCTGCCCTCGCGCCCTCCCAGCCTGCTTGCGTGCCCCCCATCCTGTCCGCGTGCCCCCCGTCCTGCCCTCGCGCCCTCCCGGCCTGCCCGCGTGCCCCCCCGTCCTGCCCGCGTGCCCCCCGTCCTGCCCGCGTGCCCCCCGTCCTGCCCTCGTGCCCTCCTGTCCTCGTGCCCTCCTGTCCTCGTGCCCTCCTGTCCTGCTCGCGTGCCCCCCGTCCTGCCCGCGTGCCCCCCATCCTGCCCTCGCGCCCTCCCGTCCTGCCCGCGTGCCCCCCGTCCTGCCCGCGTGCACCCGTCCTGCCCTCGCGCCCTCCCGTCATGCCCTCGCGGCCTCCAGTCCTGCCCTCGCGCCCTCCCAGCCTGCCTGCGTGCCCCCCGTCCTGCCCTCGCGCCCTCCCGGCCTGCCCGCGTGCCCCCCCGTCCTGCCCGCGTGCCCCCCGTCCTGCCCGCGTGCCCCCCGTCCTGCCCTCGCGCCCCTCCCGTCCTGCCCGCGTGCCCCCCGTCCTGCCCGCGTGCACCCGTCCTGCCCTCGCGGCCTCCAGTCCTGCCCTCGCGGCCTCCAGTCCTGCCCTCGCGGCCTCCAGTCCTGCCCTCGCGGCCTCCCGTCCTGCCCGCGTGCTCTCCTGTCCTCGTGCCCTCCTGTCCTGCTCGCGTGCCCCCCGTCCTGCCCGCGTGCCCCCCATCCTGCCCTCGCGCCCTCCCGTCCTGCCCGCGTGCCCCCCGTCCTGCCCGCGTGCCCCCCTTCCTGCCCTCGTGCCCTCCTGTCCTGCTCGCGTGCCCCCCGTCCTGCCCGCGTGCCCCCCATCCTGCCCTCGCGCCCTCCCGTCCTGCCCGCGCGCCCTCCCGTCCTGCCCGCGTGCCCCCCGTCCTGCCCGTGTGCCCCCCGTCCTGCCCGCGTGCACCCGTCCTGCCCTCGCGCCCTCCCGTCCTGCCCTCGCGGCCTCCAGTCCTGCCCTCGCGCCCTCCCGTCCTGCCCGCGTCTCGGCCCGGCGGTCAGTCATTGGCGTCGGTGTCTCCATCACTAAGCTCGTTCTTCTCAGACAAGAGAATCCTTTCTAACATGAAGGCAGCGAAGCAAATCCAGCTGCTCGGGGCCACGAGAGGCTCGTGCTGGGGAAGCGTGGCAGCGGCACAAGCGCCCCCCGGAGCCGCGGATTCTCCCCGTTACTGCCCTTTAATCCCCCGCCCGAGTCTCGCTGGTGAAATGTCAGCGTCTATTTTTGACAGAATTTTCCCTTCTATCGTCCCGATTCTATTTTGGCGGGAGATTAATGCCGGCCCGCGCTCGCCGCACGTTCCAGCCCCTCCGGGGGCCTCTGCTTACAGAACGTTAATGGCAAACATAACATATTAATTAGCGCCTGTGACTTTCTGCAATGAATTGTAATTAAACCCCAATTTTGACGTGACTTTGCAGTGGTGCGGCTCCAGGAGAGGAGAGGCCGAGACCCCCCGACGCCGCCACCTGAGTCACAATAATCCGCTACTTCTGAAGACAAAGACTAATTAAAAAGTCATCTATGATGTTACAATGTGAGCGACAGTCTCCGGGCAGCACATCCGCTACAAGCCTGCCCGCCCAGAGACCAGGTGACCCATCCAGACGAGCAGTCAGCTACTTCCTGCCGCCAGCCTCCGCCTCCGCCAGCCTCTATCGCCCCCCGGTATCAGACGCTTTCATCAAAGTGCTACTAAACTTCAAGACGACTTTTCAAAAGTCATAGAAACTTATCAGAAATATTGATTGGGGGAAGGTGAGAAATGCTCAGTGGACCGCTGCTGTGCGAGTCATGGACCTGCTACTGAGCCCCCACATCAGTCCCTGAACCCCCACCACTAAAAACTTTCTAAAATTTTCTAACACTTCAGATACACTTTAAGCAAATCAGTCTGGTTAGAAAGTCGAGAGAGGTTCTCTCACTGAGATTGACAGGAAGAGCTAACAGAGGGATAGGAGGACTGAGCGACTAAGGGATCAGCTGTAGGATACCCAATATAGAAATCATAGGATTCAGCTACAAATGGGAACCCCCCCCCCCCTCACATCTCCATCTGCCACATACGCCCCACATCACTCCTCATACATCCTGGAATCTGATTTTCAAAGATCAAAATCTTCCCTGGTTCACGGTTTCTTTGCTCTACACCGTCCGGATCTCTGCTCTGGACCCAGAACAAACGTCTGCCCAGTGTATAAGGAATCTACATCAGGGGTTGGAGCCATGGCCTGAGCTCTCCGCCTGGCAGGTCCTGGGGCTGCGGCCTGAGCTCTCCACCTGGCAGGTCCTGGGGCTGCGGCCTGAGCTCTCCACCTGGCAGGTCCTGGGGCTGCGGCCTGAGCTCTCCACCTGGCAGGTCCTGGGGCTGCGGCCTGAGCTCTCCGCCTGGCAGGTCCTGGGGCTGCGGCCTGAGCTCTCCGCCTGGCAGGTCCTGGGGCTGCGGCCTGAGCTCTCCGCCTGGCAGGTCCTGGGGCTGCGGCCTGAGCTCTCCGCCTGGCAGGTCCTGGGGCTGCGGCCTGAGCTCTCCGCCTGGCAGGCCCTGGGGCTGCGGCCTGAGCTCTCCGCCTGGCAGGTCCTGGGGCTGCGGCCTGAGCTCTCCGCCTGGCAGGTCCTGGGGCTGCGGCCTGAGCTCTCCACCTGGCAGGCCCTGGGGCTGCGGCCTGAGCTCTCCGCCTGGCAGGCCCTGGGGCTGCGGCCTGAGCTCTCCACCTGGCAGGTCCTGGGGCTGCGGCCTGAGCTCTCCGCCTGGCAGGCCCTGGGGCGGTGGTCTGGCCTCTCCGCCTGGCAGGTCCTGGGGCTGCGGCCTGAGCTCTCCACCTGGCAGACCCTGGGGCCATGGCTTGGCCTCTCCACCTGGCAGGTCCTGGGGCTGTGATGTGAGCTCTCCGCCTGGCAGGCCCTGGGGCGGTGGTTTGGCCTCTCCACCTGGCAGGTCCCGGGGCTGGGGTCTGAGCTCTCCGCCTGGCAGGCCCTGGGGCTGGGGTCTGAGCTCTCCACCTGGCAGGCCCTGGGGCCGTGGCTTGGCCTCTCCGCCTGGCAGGCCCTGGGGCCGTGGCTTGGCCTCTCCGCCTGGCAGGCCCTGGGGCCGTGGCTTGGCCTCTCCGCCTGGCAGGTCCTGGGGCCGTGGCCTGAGCTCTCCACCTGGCAGGCCCTGGGGCCATGGCTTGGCCTCTCCACCTGGCAGATCCCGGGGCTGGGGTCTGAGCTCTCCGCCTGGCAGGCCCTGGGGCCGTGGCTTGGGCTCTCCACCTGGCAGGTCCTGGGGCCGTGGCTTGGCCTCTCCACCTGGCAGGCCCTGGGGCCGTGGCTTGGCCTCTCCACCTGGCAGGCCCTGGGGCCGTGGCTTGGCCTCTCCACCTGGCAGGCCCTGGGGCCGTGGCTTGGCCTCTCCACCTGGCAGGCCCTGGGGCCGTGGCTTGGGCTCTCCACCTGGCAGGTCCTGGGGCCGTGGCTTGGCCTCTCCACCTGGCAGGCCCTGGGGCCGTGGCTTGGCCTCTCCACCTGGCAGGCCCTGGGGCCGTGGCTTGGCCTCTCCACCTGGCAGGCCCTGGGGCCGTGGCTTGGCCTCTCCACCTGGCAGGCCCTGGGGCCGTGGCTTGGCCTCTCCACCTGGCAGGTCCTGGGGCCGTGGCTTGGCCTCTCCACCTGGCAGGTCCTGGGGCCGTGGCTTGGCCTCTCCACCTGGCAGGCTCTGGGGCCGTGGCTTGGCCTCTCCGCCTGGCAGGCCCTGGGGCTGCGGCCTGAGCTCTCCACCTGGCAGGTCCTGGGGCTGCGGCCTGAGCTCTCCGCCTGGCAGGCCCTGGGGCGGTGGTCTGGCCTCTCCGCCTGGCAGGTCCTGGGGCTGCGGCCTGAGCTCTCCACCTGGCAGACCCTGGGGCCATGGCTTGGCCTCTCCACCTGGCAGGTCCTGGGGCTGTGATGTGAGCTCTCCGCCTGGCAGGCCCTGGGGCGGTGGTTTGGCCTCTCCACCTGGCAGGTCCCGGGGCTGGGGTCTGAGCTCTCCGCCTGGCAGGCCCTGGGGCTGGGGTCTGAGCTCTCCACCTGGCAGGCCCTGGGGCCGTGGCTTGGCCTCTCCGCCTGGCAGGCCCTGGGGCCGTGGCTTGGCCTCTCCGCCTGGCAGGCCCTGGGGCCGTGGCTTGGCCTCTCCGCCTGGCAGGTCCTGGGGCCGTGGCCTGAGCTCTCCACCTGGCAGGCCCTGGGGCCATGGCTTGGCCTCTCCACCTGGCAGATCCCGGGGCTGGGGTCTGAGCTCTCCGCCTGGCAGGCCCTGGGGCCGTGGCTTGGGCTCTCCACCTGGCAGGTCCTGGGGCCGTGGCTTGGCCTCTCCACCTGGCAGGCCCTGGGGCCGTGGCTTGGCCTCTCCACCTGGCAGGCCCTGGGGCCGTGGCTTGGCCTCTCCACCTGGCAGGCCCTGGGGCCGTGGCTTGGCCTCTCCACCTGGCAGGCCCTGGGGCCGTGGCTTGGCCTCTCCACCTGGCAGGTCCTGGGGCCGTGGCTTGGCCTCTCCACCTGGCAGGTCCTGGGGCCGTGGCTTGGCCTCTCCACCTGGCAGGCTCTGGGGCCGTGGCTTGGCCTCTCCACCTGGCAGGTCCTGGGTCTGTGGCCTGAGCTCTCCACCTGGCAGGTCCTGGGGCCATGGCTTGGCCTCTCCACCTGGCAGGTCCTGGGGCCGTGGCTTGGCCTCTCCACCTGGCAGGCCCTGGGGCCGTGGCTTGGCCTCTCCACCTGGCAGGTCCTGGGGCCGTGGCTTGGCCTCTCCACCTGGCAGGTCCTGGGGCCGTGGCTTGGCCTCTCCACCTGGCAGGTCCTGGGGCCGTGGCTTGGCCTCTCCACCTGGCAGGTCCTGGGGCCGTGGCTTGGCCTCTCCGCCTGGCAGGTCCTGGGGCCGTGGCCTGAGCTCTCCACCTGGCAGGCCCTGGGGCCGTGGCCTGAGCTCTCCACCTGGCAGGCCCTGGGGCCGTGGCTTGGCCTCTCCACCTGGCAGGTCCTGGGGCCGTGGCCTGGGCTCCATGCACTGATAACCCAGACAAACACTTATGAGGTTGTAGTTGACAAATTAAATTCTGTGATCCACAGTGACATCTAGAGGCCACAAGTTGCATTACAGCCTTGGATAATAAATCACATGCATTTATGTCCATGTAATGAGGCAGCGTTCCTCTAATGTTCCTCCTGTCCAGGGGCGGCTGTAAACCGAGCAGGAGTCTCCTCATACAAATGATTCCTTCCCTTTAAGAAACATGGCAGCTGCGGAGAGCGGAGCGCTGCACTTCTCAGACACCGCATAATAGCTTTGTTTTAATTGAGTAAGACATGAAAACCTCAGCGAAAGCCATCAGCGCAATGTGTTGATGTTTATGTCTCTCGGGGAAGACGGCTACATTTCCCTCTCGCTCCATTCAGACGCCATTTGACAATCTGCAACGTATTACGGCTGGCGGAGGGCGCGGGAACGATAATGCGTCTGCAGCTTCTCTACCAATTTAGGTCACTCATTATAGCGAGATGGAATAATAAACAGCGAAGACGTCACCGCGGGCGCAGAGGACGAGGGGTCACCGGAGGCTCCGGGGCTCGGACCGGTCACCTCCGCCGGGGCCAATATCTGGATACAGAAGCTGCGCGGTTTTCTTAGGCTCTGTTCACACTCACATTTTTCAGGAGTTCAAAATCCACAAATTTTCAAGCAGAAGCCACTTCTAGAGCCGCAGCTTTACTGTCCCTTTTAGGTGGGGAGTTTTAGTGGAGTTTTCTTTTTTCCTGCAGGTTTTGATCAATCGCTGCCCGGGAGGGGATCCGCTGCCCGGGGGGATCCGCTGCCCGGGAGGGGATCCGCTGCCCGGGGGGTAATCCGCTGCCCGGGGGGGATCCTGCTGCCCGGGAGGTAATCCGCTGCCCGGGGGGGATCCGCTGCCCGGGGGGGATCCGCACTTTCTTCCCCTTCTCTCCCCTGAAGTTTTACAACATTATTTCAAACAAAAAAAAGCTGAAACAATTCCTCATCTGAGCAGCAGAGTGGATTTACATCAGAAATCAATGGGACGAGTTTTTGAAGCTTTTGTTGGGTTGGATTTTGTAACGTTTCCATTTGAGATAACCTAGAAAAACCCTCAGTGTGAACACAGCCTTATAGAATGTGGGTTAATTTGTACTCAAGATCTCTGCTTCATGTCAGCAAATGGAAGTATTCACCCCAAAGGGCCACACCGAGCGCCCGCCCCAAAGGACCACACCGAGCGCCCGCCCCAAAGGGCCAGACTGGGCGCCTTCCTCAAAGGACTACACCGAGCGCCCGCCCCAAAGGACCACACCGAGCGCCCGCCCCAAAGGACCACACCGAGCGCCCGCCCCAGAGGACCACACCAAGCACCTGCCACAAAAGGACCACACCGAGCACCTGCCACAAAGGACCACACCGAGCACCCGCCCCAGAGGACCACACCAAACGCCCGCCCCAAAGGACCACACCAAGCGCCCGCCCCAAAGGACCACACCAAGCGCCCGCCCCAAAGGACCACACCAAGCGCCCGCCCCAAAGGACTACACTGAGCACTTTGCTGGTCTCCTCCAGTGTCAAAGCACACAGGCGTAGGAGAAGGGAAGTTTTGGTTGTACAAAAGCAAGAGCTGTCAATCAAATTCAGGCAATGTCCGAGTTATCAAAATTGGAGGGTGTAACGGTGCACCGAATCTGTATATGGATTAATTGTGAACATTTCTAAAACACTAAGATGTATATAGAGAGCTATGTGGGGGCTCATACTGTATATAGAGGGACTGTGGGACCGCAAGCTGTATATAGGGGCTATATGAAAGCTCATACTGTATATAGGAGGCTATTTTGGGGCTCATACTGTATATAGAGTGACTATGTGGGACCTCAAGCTGTATACAGGAGGCTATGTGGGGGCTCATACTGTATATAGGAAGCTATGTGGGACCTCAAGCTGTATATAGGGGCTATATGAAAGCTCATACTGTATATAGGAGGCTATTTTGGGGCTCATACTGTATATAGAGTGACTATGTGGGACCTCAAGCTGTATACAGGAGGCTATGTGGGGGCTCATACTGTATATAGGAGGCTATGTGGGACCTCAAGCTGTATATAGGGGCTATATGAAAGCTCATATTGTATATAGGAGGCTATTTTGGGGCTCATACTGTATTTTAGAGGCTATTTTGGGGCTCATACTGTATATAGGAGGCTATTTTGGGGCTCATACTGTATATAGAGTGACTATGTGGGACCTCAAGCTGTATACAGGAGGCTATGTGGGGGCTCATACTGTATATAGGAGGCTATGTGGGGGCTCATACTGTATATAGGGGGCTATGTGGGGGCTCATACTGTATATAGGGGGCTATGTGGGGGCTCATACTGTATATAGGAGGCTATGTGGGGGCTCATACTGTATATAGGAGGCTATGTGGGGGCTCATACTGTATATAGGAGGCTATGTGGGGGCTCATACTGTATATAGGGGGCTATGTGGGGGCTCATACTGTATATAGGAGGCTATGTGGGGGCTCATACTGTATATAGGAGGCTATGTGGGGGCTCATACTGTATATAGGAGGCTATGTGGGGGCTCATACTGTATATAGGGGGCTATGTGGGGGCTCATACTGTATATAGGGGGCTATGTGGGGCTCATACTGTATATAGAGGGGCTATGTGGGGCTCATACTGTATATAGGAGGCTATGTGGGGCTCATACTGTATATAGGAGGCTATGTGGGGGCTCATACTGTATATAGGAGGCTATGTGGGGGCTCATACTGTATATAGGAGGCTATGTGGGGGCTCATACTGTATATAGGAGGCTATGTGTGGCTCATACTGTATATAGGGGGCTATGTGGGGCTCATACTGTATATAGGAGGCTATGTGGAGGCTCATACTGTATATAGGAGGCTATGTGGGGCTCATACTGTATATAGGGGGCTATGTGAGGGCTCATATTTTATATAGGGGGCTATGTGAGGGCTCATTTTATATAGGGGGCTATGTGATGGCTCATACTGTATATAGGGGGATGTTGGTATACTTAATTCTGCTCAATATTAAGTGATACAATTATTATTATTATTATTAATATATTACTGTTGAGCAGGATTAATTTCAGGCTATTGGTCCGGCCTCCACAACAGTCACAGTCTCTCATGTGGCCCCTCGGAAGAATTAATTGCCCCCCCTCCCCCGGGGCCTAAACGACTCCATACTGACCCAGACGCCTCCAGACCTGAACCTTGCTCCATCCATCAGAGCAGATATGTGGTATCAGCCCGGGGCCCGCTGTGTTTGTGCAGTCGGGGGGAGACCTGACCTGTGTGACATTAGGGCACCCCCCGGCTGTCGGCAGATTGTGCCGTTCACTGACAGACAGCAGAGCTCCTGTAAGTCTGATGCAGAGCTCCTCGTGGATTATTTCGGGGACACCGGCCTCTTCTTCCTGGATTTGGTTCTTTTTATGGAAAAATCTTCTGGATCAGAAATAAAAGAAAACAATAAATTCTGAAGAGTGAAGATGTGGGGGTGGGGGGCTGTGATTCTGGAGGAGGGGGTCGTCTGCCCCCCGCTGCGTCTATTGTTCTGAGCGCTTTTCCCAAGTTTGGCGCTGCTCGCGGCTCTGAGGCCACACGTGCTCCCGGCCCTTTATTCAGCCTCCGCTTCTCTCGCATTTGTAACAAATCCGGCAGAAATCACTTATTTATCAACGGACAAAAAGTTGTGTCCAGAAGTTTTTTCCTAATGGATCTCTGGAGGATCCGATGTAAGGGATGATCCCGGGAGGTGTGATCTCTGCCAAAGCCTCGCTGCAAGCTGCGATTCACACGGAGGAGTGCAGAAAAGAAAAATAAATCTCTGCTCGCTGTGTATGGCAGAGAGTCTCACATCACACGCTCCAATACAAGCCTATAGTGTGAGAAACATCGCACTGCACTCGGATGACATCAGTCCGACACACGCAGAGACAGACAGTGGAGAAGATGGAGAGACCGCTGCCCCCCTCCGCTCCACACACGTCATCCAATCATAACATCAGATCACAGCAAACGACCCTCGCACTTACAGCAGATGCTTCTTCAGCTTGCGTTTGCAGCAGACGTCGCCCGGCTCGCACCAGACGACGCCCGGCTCGCGCTAGCAGCAGACGACGCCCGGCTCGCACCAGACGACGCCCGGCTCACGCTAGCAGCAGACGACGCCCGGCTCGCACCAGACGACGCCCGGCTCACGCTAGCAGCAGACGACGCCCGGCTCGCACCAGACAACACCCGGCTCGCGCTAGCAGCAGACGACGGCTGGCTCGCAGCAGACGACGCCCGGCTCGCACCAGACGACGCCCGGCTCACGCTAGCAGCAGACGACGCCCGGCTCGCACCAGACGACGCCCGGCTCACGCTAGCAGCAGACGACGCCCGGCTCGCACCAGACAACACCCGGCTCGCGCTAGCAGCAGACGACGGCTGGCTCGCAGCAGACGACGCCCGGCTCGCAGCAGATGATGCCTGGCTCACGCTAGCAGCAGACGACGCCTGGCTCGCAGCAGACGACGCCTGGCTCGCAGCAGACGACGGCCGGCTCGCAGCAGATGATGCCTGGCTCACGCTAGCAGCAGACAACACCCGGCTCGCAGCAGATGATGCCTGGCTCGCGCTAGCAGCAGACGACGGCCGGCTCGCAGCAGAAGACGCCCGGCTCGCAGCAGGCGATGCCTGGCTCACGCTAGCAGCAGACGACGCCTGGCTCGCAGCAGACGACGCCCGGCTCACAGCAGATGATGCCTGGCTCGCAGCAGACGACGCCCGGCTCGCAGCAGATGATGCCTGGCTCACGCTAGCAGCAGACGACGCCTGGCTCGCAGCAGACGACGCCTGGCTCGCAGCAGACGACGCCCGGCTCGCAGCAGATGATGCCTGGCTCACGCTAGCAGCAGACAACACCCGGCTCGCAGCAGATGATGCCTGGCTCGCGCTAGCAGCAGACGACGGCCGGCTCGCAGCAGACGACGCCCGGCTCGCAGCAGGCGATGCCTGGCTCACGCTAGCAGCAGACGACGCCCGGCTCGCAGCAGACGACGCCCGGCTCACAGCAGATGATGCCTGGCTCGCAGCAGATGATGCCTGGCTCACGCTAGCAGCAGACGACGCCCGGCTCGCAGCACACGATGCCTGGCTCGCAGCAGACGACGCCCGGCTCGCAGCAGATGATGCCTGGCTCGCGCTCGCACCAGACAACGCCCGGCTCGCATCAGACGACGCCCGGCTCGCGCTAGCGGCAGCAGAGCAGGAGCTGTGGGTCATTAGCAGATTCCGTCAGATGCCATACGCTAGTGGGAGCGAGGCGACAGGAGCGCTGCGGTGCGATGCACTTAGTGCAGTTGGTGCATGTTGCCTTCTATGAATTTGGCGCACTTTCAGCTGCTCGGATCCATCACTCAGGGGCTGCAGGACATTTCACTTTTGTTGAATACATTCTGGTGAATTTGTGGGGTCCGTTGGGCCGTGCCTCGTTCTTCCAGACCTCTGGCCCCTTTCTAATTATTGATGGACCTTGCTGGGACTGGGCAGCGCTAAAGCAACAGCAGTTTTGTGCGATGTCGAGTTGCCCAATAATTTTGATATTGTAATCCATCTTTCTACAATAGAACTTCTAATTCTGGTAAATGCCCGATGGGCCGCCCCGGCCGTGGCCCGCACCACTCTGTCACCAGTATGGGCAGTGTCAGGACTCTGGTATTATCAGCTGTGGTGAAGAATAGAGCCACCTATGGAGGGACACAGGGGTCTGCCGGAGGCCGCTGCCGCATTGTGCAGCACATTAATGTGACTGCATCGCACCATCCTCCGCAGCACAGGATAGAAGAGGAGACAGCGGCTGTGGAGGCCGGGTTACAGGAGTACGAGGGGTATTTATAAGCTATGGTGCCGATAGTACTGTGTGTGGGGGAGGGGGATCATCACACTGTATGGGGGGCTGAGAGGGGATCATCACACTGTATGGGGGGCTGAGAGGAGATCATCACACTGTATGGGGGGCTGAGAGGAGATCATCACACTGTATGGGGGGCTGAGAGGGGACCATCACACTGTATGGGGGGCTGAGAGGGGACCATCACACTGAATAGGAGCTGTAAGGACCATCATACTATGTTTGGGGAACATCATACTGTGGGGGAACCATAATACCATGTGGGGGCTGTGGAGACCATATTGTGTGGGGACCCGGGGTGGCCATCTTACTGTGTGGGGTTGTTATAATGTGTGGGAGAATTTATAGAGGCATCATACACTTCCATGGTCCCCATAGGGTATCATACCTGGTGAGAACACTGAGGGGCTTCAGGAGGGGTGAAATAACGAAGTGCTGCAGTACATATCCTTCTCAGTGTCTTAAAAGTTGGGAGATTTTCAGCGGCATAACTAAAGTCCGATGAGCCCCGGGGAAAGATTAGGATCTGGGCCCCTCATTCCATATAATCCCTCCCCCGCACATGTATGGGCCTCCTTCCATTATGTACTAATGTCCCCCATCCTGGTGATTATGTCCTCATCCTGGGCCTATCCTGCTATATACACAGTGTGTCCACCCATATCCTGTATACACCGCACCTATATACAGTGCGTCCACCCATATCCTGTATACACCGCACCTATATACAGTGCGTCCACCCATATCCTGTATACACCGCACCTATATACAGTGTGTCCACCCGTATCCTGTATACACCGCACCTATATACAGTGTGTCCACCCATATCCTGTATACACCGCACCTATATACAGTGTGTCCACCCATATCCTGTATACACCGCACCTATATACAGTGCGTCCACCCATATCCTGTATACACCGCACCTATATACAGTGCGTCCACCCATATCCTGTATACACCGCACCTATATACAGTGCGTCCACCCATATCCTGTATACACCGCACCTATATACAGTGCGTCCACCCATATCCTGTATACACCGCACCTATATACAGTGCGTCCACCCATATCCTGTATACACCGCACCTATATACAGTGCGTCCACCCATATCCTGTATACACCGCACCTATATACAGTGTGTCCACCCGTATCCTGTATACACCGCACCTATATACAGTGTGTCCACCCATATCCTGTATACACCGCACCTATATACAGTGTGTCCACCCATATCCTGTATACACCGCACCTATATACAGTGTGTCCACCAATATCCTGTATACACCGCACCTATATACAGTGTGTCCACCCGTATCCTGTATACACCGCACCTATATACAGTGTGTCCACCCATATCCTGTATACACCGCACCTATATACAGTGTGTCCACCCATATCCTGTATACACCGCACCTATATACAGTGTGTCCACCCATATCCTGTATACACCGCACCTATATACAGTGTGTCCACTCATATCCTGTATACACCGCACCTATATACAGTGTGTCCACCCATATCCTGTATACACCGCACCTATATACAGTGTGTCCACCCATATCCTGTATACACCGCACCTATATACAGTGTGTCCACCCATATGCTGTCCACCGCCATTAACTTGAGAACGGCGGCAGCTATAGGCATAGAAGTGGTGTCTAGGTATAGTAAAGTAGCCATGCGCTACGCAATGAAGCCACCTATAGCGCCACCTGGTGGAAAACAACGGAGTTAGCATTTTTATCTCGTAAACGGAACGAGATAGAGAAAAAAAGTGAATTACAAAGTTTTGGGCCTCATCAATTCAATACGAGTCCACACCTTGCACAGAAATGCTGTGATTAGAAGGTGTAAACCTCACAAGGCTGCGGAGGTGAAGCGACACCTCATGGAGACCTCCTACAAGTCATTGGGTATGGAGCTGTGTGGCCTCCGCTCACCTGACCTGACCCCATTGGACTTCTTTCTGTGAGGTCACATCACACAGCAGCGACCCCCTCCCCCAACATTGCAGGACCTACCACCACGTATCACAGATGTGTGCAAACGTGTCACCTACCATATTGCACAGCATGCAGCCAGATACAGTATGCTGTGCAGAGGCCAGATGTGCATTGCAGCCAGATACAGTATGCTGTGCAGAGGCCAGATGTGCATTGCAGCAAGATACAGTATGCTGTGCAGAGGCCAGATGTGCATTGCAGCCAGATACAGTATGCTGTGCAGAGGCCAGATGTGCATTGCAGCCAGATACAGTATGCTGTGCAGAGGCCAGATGTGCATTGCAGCCAGATACAGAATGCTGTGCAGAGGCCAGATGTGCATTGCAGCCAGATACAGTATGCTGTGCAGAGCCCAGATGTGCATTGCAGCAAGATACAGTATGCTGTGCAGAGGCCAGATGTGCATTGCAGCAAGATACAGTATGCTGTGCAGAGGCCAGATGTGCATTGCAGCAAGATACAGTATGCTGTGCAGAGGCCAGATGTGCATTGCAGCCAGATACAGTATGCTGTGCAGAGTCCAGATGTGCATTGCAGCCAGATACAGTATGCTGTGCAGAGGCCAGATGTGCATTACAGCAAGATACAGTATGCTGTGCAGAGTGCAGATGTGCATTGCAGCAAGATACAGTATGCTGTGCAGAGGCCAGATGTGCATTGCAGCAAGATACAGTATGCTGTGCAGAGGCCAGATGTGCATTGCAGCCAGATACAGTATGCTGTGCAGAGGCCAGATGTGCATTGCAGCCAGATACAGTATGCTGTGCAGAGGCCAGATGTGCATTGCAGCCAGATACAGTATGCTGTGCAGAGCCCAGATGTGCATTGCAGCCAGATACAGTATGCTGTGCAGAGACCAGATGTGCATTGCAGCCAGATACAGTATGCTGTGCAGAGGCCAGATGTGCATTGCAGCAAGATACAGTATGCTGTGCAGAGTCCAGATGTGCATTGCAGCCAGATACAGTATGCTGTGCAGAGGCCAGATGTGCATTGCAGCAAGATACAGTATGCTGTGCAGAGGCCAGATGTGCATTGCAGCCAGATACAGTATGCTGTGCAGAGGCCAGATGTGCATTGCAGCCAGATACAGTATGCTGTGCAGAGGCCAGATGTGCATTGAGGCTGACGGGGGACACTAATGAGCGCCATATGCGTGACCAGCATTCAATGTTTAGGGGGGTCATGGGTTTCATATCATAGCATTTCTGTGCAAGGTGTGGATTCGTATTGAATTGATGATGCCCAAAACTTTGTAATTCACTTTTTTCTTTATCTCGTTCCGTTTTCGAGATAAAAATGCTAACTCCGTTGTTTTCCACCAGGTGGCGCTATAGGTGGTTTCATTGCTAGCGCATGTGACTGATATCAGCCCCTCTTATAACGCTCCAGTGCTGATATAACTCCAGACATTACATATGTGACTGATATCAGCCCCTCTTATAATGCTCCAGTGCTGATATAACCCCAGACATTACATATGTGACTGATATCAGCCCCTCTTATAATGCTCCAGTGCTGATATAACCTCCAGACATTACATATGTGACTGATATCAGCCCCTCTTATAATGCTCCAGTGCTGATATAACCTCCAGACATTACATATGTGACTGATATCAGCCCCTCTTATAATGCTCCAGTGCTGATATAACCTCCAGACATTACATATGTGACTGATATCAGCCCCTCTTATAATGCTCCAGTGCTGATATAACCCCAGACATTACATATGTGACTGATATCAGCCCCTCTTATAATGCTCCAGTGCTGATATAACCTCCAGACATTACATATGTGACTGATATCAGCCCCTCTTATAATGCTCCAGTGCTGATATAACCTCCAGACATTACATATGTGACTGATATCAGCCCCTCTTATAATGCTCCAGTGCTGATATAACCTCCAGACATTACATATGTGACTGATATCAGCCCCTCTTATAACGCTCCAGTGCTGATATAACCCCAGACATTACATATGTGACTGATATCAGCCCCTCTTATAACGCTCCAGTGCTGATATAACCTCCAGACATTACATAGGTGACTGATATCAGCCCCTCTTATAACGCTCCAGTGCTGATATAACCTCCAGACATTACATATGTGACTGATATCAGCCCCTCTTATAATGCTCCAGTGCTGATATAACCCCAGACATTACATATGTGACTGATATCAGCCCCTCTTATAATGCTCCAGTGCTGATATAACCTCCAGACATTACATATGTGACTGATATCAGCCCCTCTTATAATGCTCTGGTGCTGATATAACCCCCAGATATTATATACACTGATGATAAGTAACTAAACTAAATAACTAAAATCGTCCTACTTTCTGGCAGGAGACTAGGATTGATTTTACACGCATGAAGTGTTTCCAGCCATAGATGTGTCTCTGCAGGGTCTTTGTTTAGTTGAGGCCATTTGTAGCTTGGATTTGTGACCCATCTCTAACAGGGCTCTGTGCACACTGAGGTCTGGAACTCTCCTAATACTCTTAAAAAAACGTGATGTTTCTGCTTGGAGAATTCTGCAAAAAGACTTAGGGCGGCTTTGCACGTTGCGACATTGCACGTGCGATGTCGATGGGGTCAAATCGAAAGTGACGCACATCCGGCGTCGCAGTCGATATCGCAACGTGCAAATCCTTTTTGATACGATGAACGAGCGCAAAAGCGTCGTTATCGTATCATCGCTGCAGCCTCCGACATTTCCATAATGCCGGTGCTGCGACAGGTGCGATGTTGTTCCTCGCTCCTGCGGCAGCGCACATCGCTGTGTATGAAGCCGCAGGAGCGAGGAACTTCACCTTACCTGCCGCCGGCTGCAATGAGGACGGAGGTGGGAGGGATGTTTACATCCTGCTCATCTCCGCCCCTCCACTTCTATTGGCCGCCTGCCGTGTGACGTCGCTGTGACGCCGCACGACCCGCCCCTTTAGGAAGGAGGCGGGTCGCCGGCCAGAGCGACGTCGCAGGGCAGGTATGTGCGTGTGAAGCTGCCGTAGCGATAATAATCGCTACGGCAGCTTTCACTAGATATCGCACGTGCGACGGGGGCGGGACTATCGCTGCAGCATCGGTAACACATTGTTACCGATGTCGCAGCGTGCAAAGCCCGCCTTAGTCTGCACAGCGCCCTAGGATAACTCCACATAGGACAGAAAAGACCTGCATTAACCCATTCTTTGCAAAGGGGGTAATCCAAAAGGAAAAGCAATAGGCAGGAGTGCGGATTTGGCTTTAATCTTCACTCCCGTTGCTGATTATCTGCAGCAGGTGACGAGTCAGAGTCACAGTGAGAAGAAACCAGAATTACAACCCGGCACCACAAGAAGAGGCAAGAACATGGGATTTATCTAGGACAGCAGCAGCTCTAGAATATTCCGGGATCTAAATAAATCCCATTTTTTGCCTCCTCTTGTAATGCCTGGTTATAATTAGGCTGTGTCCACACTTTGCTTTTTACCTGCTTTTTCAACTGCAGCGTTTAATGCCAAAATGGATGTGTTCTGCTTTTCAAAGAAGCAACATGTCAATTGTTTTTGCCATTTGGGTTTTTAACTGCAAAGCAGAGTTTTTGCCCAAATTTCTGCCACAAAAAGGCTGCAGTTTGAACTGCATAGTGCGGACAAGAAACCCAAATTCCCATAGACTTTGCTTGAAAAGCAGAACACATCCATTTTTGCATTAAACGCTGCAGTTGAAAAACCAGCAAAAAAAGCTGGTGCATTATCTGCAGTGTGTGACAGTTCCCGCCGCGTGGATCGGATTCTCTGAACCTCGCGCCCACTACACTTTTTTTTTTTTATGGCATAATTAACCGAGATCAGCAATAAATAAACCTTAGAACTGTTCACTTTTTTCTTAATTTACACTAGAAAATCATCGCCAATGGTAACAATAAGCTCCCGTGCGCACGCTGCTGTTTCTATGCGGTTTTGCCGCTTTTTTGGGTGCAGTTTGTTGCCCAGATCTGCAGGTCTATCCTTCCTCAGCAAAGTCTGCGATTTCTGGAGCGCTGTGCACACGCTGCTTCTTTTTTCCTTGCAGTTTTGGTTGCATAAGGCTACATGCGCACGCTGAGTTTTTGCCGCAGTTTTGTTGTTAGAACTTTCTGACTTCCCAGCAAAGTCTATGAGGAGTCAGATTTGTGCTTGTTGCAGTTTATTTCTCAGCGGTTTTTTGTCACAGAGATGCCGCGTGTTCATTCCTCCTGCGGTTTTGTCAACATTTGTCACAAAAACACAGCAAAAACGTATGTGGTGAAAAGTGCACCAAAAACGCACCAACATTACACACGGTTTTTTTACATTTCCAGACTCTCTGACAAGGTGCAGTTTTGGCTGCAGTTTGTGAACACAAAAAGATGCAGCGTGCGCACATAGCCTTAAAAAGAAGCCTAAATACAGGAAATCAGCAAGTAATGGTGAATAACCCGTCCCTCACCCCGCAGCACAAAGCAGAGGGCACCACCACATACCACAGCAGAGTACAAAATCCTTCCCCCAGGGCTTGATGAACCCCTTGGGCCGGACTAGTCCAGGGTAGTCAGTGGTGGCGGGGCCCGACTCCGTGACCCTGGCGGGGTCAACTAATATGGCAGTGGTGGGGGTGGTAGCTTTGATTAAAGTTTGTGGAAGTATTCGTGACGCCACCTGTGGATTGCGGCTATGGAGCCGCCGCTGCTGTATGGGACCTCCGGGGCTGATGCATTAGCAGCTGGGATGGTTCTGCTCCCCACAGGTGGAGCGGTGCCCCGGGGCAACCGTTGGTGCTTATTAAAGTCTATGGTGCCTTGGAAATGGTGCGGTGCAGGGCGAAATAAAGGAGGCAACACCAGGGGGTGCAGTTTCAGGGTCTTTACTCACTGTGGCCAGGGCTGCAGCAGACTGGTGTCTTTGGGTTACTGAAATTCGCTGTCAGGGACCTCCGCCGGTCCCGGGTAATTCTTGGGGTTAATACCGGTGCACCCTTGGTTGTGTCTCCTTCCTGACTTCAGAGCCTTGCCCTTTATAGATGAACTTGTCTCGGCCTCTCCCATAGACTCTGGTGAAGGGGCTCGCCTGGCTAGTTTCTTGCCCTCTCCCCAGGGGATCTACGGCAGGTGGTGGCCCCGGGCGCTTGCAGCCACCCTGGACCTCGGTGTCACTTTCTGAGGAATTGTCTTTCTTCCCTTTGTCTGGGGACCGTCCCCGAATGCAGCCAGATCCCTCCACCCGAACGTCCAGTGGAACAGGCCACGAGCCAATATGCCCTTCCGTGGCCCTTCCTTCTCGGTCTGTGGTGTCACCTGGGCCTAACTAGACCCCAGGATCTCACCAGGAACCTTCTCTCTGTCACGTTCGCTCCACTCTGCTGAGGTGACCACCGCCCTCTCCTCCTCTCAACTCACTACTGACCTTGTACTTCCTGTTCCTACTCTCACTTTCTGTTGGCTCCTCCCACTTTCCCTGTTGCTAGGCCCCACCCTATGGGAGAAGAGATGGGTCTTACGGCCCCCCAGCATGCAGCACGGGGGTAGCTGCCACTATCCCCAGTCCCAAAATATGCCTAACTATGGGTGTAGTTTGAATTTGCCTGTGAACCGGCATGTACCCTTGTCCTTACCCAGGATGGCACATCACACCTCTGGCTGAGGTGCAATATCTCTGTGGTGACGGAAGCCTCAGGGGCGCCACAGATTCCCCGGCGATTGCCGTTCAGGTCAGCACAGCTGCAGCCAGGCCGGGCTGATCTCTGGAGCTCAGGTGACAGCTCCGGAGTTCAGTGCATGTAACCGCGGCCAGGCCTGGACTTACTGGAGATTCCTCCGGGAGCCAGTCTGACGCGGTATGCATAAACACTCACATAGCACCCGCATGACGCTCGCATGTCACACGGATGCTACGTGAGGAAAAAAACACACACCGTACGCAGATCACACGCAGATCACATGCAAGACATACACAGGACATACACAGATCACACGCAGACCACACACAGACCACACGCAGACCACACACAGACCACACACAGGACATACACAGATCACACGCAGGACATACACAGATCACACGCAGGACATACACAGATCACACGCAGATCACATGCAGACCACACGCAGGACATACACAGATCACACGCAGATCACACGCAGACCACACGCAAGACATACACAGATCACACGCAGATCACACGCAGACCACACGTAGACCACACACAGATCACACGTAGACCACACGCAGATCACACGTAGACCACACACAGACCACACGCAGACCACACACAGACCACACACAGGACATACACAGATCACACACAGATCACACGCAGGACATACACAGATCACACGCAGATCACACGCAGGACATACACAGATCACACGCAGATCACACGCAGACCACACACAGGACATACACAGATCACACGCAGATCACACGCAGGACATACACAGATCACACGCAGATCACATGCAGATCACACGCAGACCACACGCAAGACATACACAGGACATACACAGATCACATGCAGATCACACGCAGACCACACGTAGACCACATACAGACCACACGCAGACCACACACAGACCACACGCAGACCACACACAGGACATACACAGATCACACACAGATCACACACAGATCACACGCAGGACATACACAGATCACACGCAGATCACACGCAGGACATACACAGATCACACGCAGATCACACGCAGACCACACACAGGACATACACAGATCACACGCAGATCACACGCAGGACATACACAGATCACACGCAGGACATACACAGATCACACGCAGATCACATGCAGATCACACGCAGACCACACGCAAGACATACACAGGACATACACAGATCACATGCAGATCATACGCAGACCACACGCAAGACATACACAGATCACACACAGATCACACACAGATCACACACAGATCACACGCAGACCACACGCAGATCACACGCAGACCACACGCAAGACATACACAGGACATACACAGATCACACGCAGATCACACGCAGCTCACACGCAGATCACACACAGATCACACACAGATCACACACAGACCACACAGGACATACACAGATCACACACAGATCACACGTAGACCACACGCAGATCACACGTAGACCACACGCAGATCACACGTAGACCACACGCAGACCACACGCAGACCACACACAGGACATACACAGATCAGACACAGATCACACGCAGGACATACACAGATCACACGCAGACCACACACAGGACATACACAGATCACACGCAGATCACACGCAGGACATACACAGATCACACGCAGGACATACACAGATCACATGCAGACCACACGCAAGACATACACAGGACATACACAGATCACATGCAGATCACACGCAGACCACACGCAAGACATACACAGGACATACACAGATCACATGCAGATCACTCGCAGACCACACGCAAGACATACACAGATCACACACAGATCACACGCAGATCACACGCAGACCACACGCAGACCACACGCAGATCACTCGCAGATCACTCGCAGACCACACGCAAGACATACACAGGACATACACAGATCACACACAGATCACACGCAGGACATACACAGATCACACGCAGACCACACGCAGGACATACACAGATCACACGCAGATCACACGCAGGACATACACAGATCACACGCAGACCACACACAGGACATACACAGATCACACGCAGACCACACACAGGACATACACAGATCACACGCAGACCACACGCAGGACATACACAGATCACACGCAGGACATACACAGATCACACGCAGATCACACGCAGACCACACGCAGGACATACACAAGACATACACAGATCACACACAGATCACACACAGACCACACGCAGATCACACGCAGACCACACGCAGGACATACACAGATCACACACAGATCACACGCAGACCACACGCAGATCACACGCAGACCACACGCAGGACATACACAAGACATACACAGATCACACACAGACACACAGATCACACGCAGACCACACGCAGACCACACGCAGATCACACGCAGACCATACGCAGGACATACACAGATCACACGCAGACCACACGCAGATCACACGCAAGACATACACAGATCACACGCAGATCACACGCAGACCACACACAGGACATACACAGGACATACACAGATCATACGCACATCACACGCAGACCACACGCAGGACAAACACAGATCACACGCAGACCACACGCAGATCACACGCAGACTACACGCAGGACATACACAAGACATACACAGATCACACACAGATCACACGCAGACCACACGCAGATCACACGCAGACCACACGCAGGACATACACAAGACATACACAGATCACACACAGACACACAGATCACACGCATACCACACGCAGACCACACGCAGATCACACGCAGACCATACGCAGGACATACACAGATCACACGCAGACCACACGCAGATCACACGCAAGACATACACAGATCACACGCAGATCACACGCAGACCACACGCAGACCACACACAGGACATACACAGGACATACACAGATCATACGCACATCACACGCAGACCACACGCAGGACAAACACAGATCACACGCAGACCACACGCAGACCACACGCAGGACATACACAAGACATACACAGATCACACACAGATCACACGCAGACCACACGCAGATCACACGCAGACCATACGCAGATCACACGCAGATCACACACAAGACATACACAGATCACACGCAGACCACACGCAGACCACACGCAGACCACACACAGGACATACACAGGACATACACAGGACATACACAGATCATACGCACATCACACGAAGACCACACGCAGGACAAACACAGATCACACGCAGACCACACGCATATCACATGCAGACCACACGCAGACCACACGCAGACCACACGCAGATCACACGCAGACCACACGCAGATCACGTGCAGATCACACGTAGATCACACACAGGGGCTCGCCTGGCTAGTTTCTTGCCCTCTCCCCAGGGGATCTACGGCAGGTGGTGGCCCTGGGCGCTTGCAGCCACCCTGGGCCTCGGTGTCACTTTCTGAGGAATTGTCTTTCTTCCCTTTGTCTGGGGACCGTCCCCGAATGCAGCCAGATCCCTCCACCCGATCTTCCTGTGGAACAGGCCACGAGCCAATATGCCCTTCCGTGGCCCTTCCTTCTCGGTCTGTGGTGTCACCTGGGCCTAACTAGACCCCAGGATCTCACCAGGAACCTTCTCTCTGTCACGTTCGCTCCACTCTGCTGAGGTGACCACCGCCCTCTCCTCCTCAACTCACTACTGACCTTGTACTTCCTGTTCCTACTCTCACTTTCTGTTGGCTCCTCCCACTTTCCCTGTTGCTAGGCCCCACCCTATGGGAGAAGAGATGGGTCTTACGGCCCCCCAGCATGCAGCACGGGGGTAGCTGCCACTATCCCCAGTCCCAAAATATGCCTAACTATGGGTGTAGTGTGAATTTGCCTGTGAACCGGCATGTACCCTTGTCCTTACCCAGGATGGCACATCACACCTCTGGCTGAGGTGCAATATCTCTGTGGTGACGGAAGCCTCAGGGGCGCCACAGATTCCCCGGCGATTGCCGTTCAGGTCAGCACAGCTGCAGCCAGGCCGGGCTGATCTCTGGAGCTCAGGTGACAGCTCCGGAGTTCAGTGCATGTAACCGCGGCCAGGCCTGGACTTACTGGAGATTCCTCCGGGAGCCAGTCTGACGCGGTATGCATAAACACTCACATAGCACCCGCATGACGCTCGCATGTCACACGGATGCTACGTGAGGAAAAAAACACACACCGTACGCAGATCACACGCAGATCACATGCAAGACATACACAGGACATACACAGATCACACGCAGACCACACACAGACCACACGCAGACCACACACAGACCACACACAGGACATACACAGATCACACGCAGGACATACACAGATCACACGCAGGACATACACAGATCACACGCAGATCACATGCAGACCACACGCAGGACATACACAGATCACACGCAGATCACACGCAGACCACACGCAAGACATACACAGATCACACGCAGATCACACGCAGACCACACGTAGACCACACACAGATCACACGTAGACCACACGCAGATCACACGTAGACCACACACAGACCACACGCAGACCACACACAGACCACACACAGGACATACACAGATCACACACAGATCACACGCAGGACATACACAGATCACACGCAGATCACACGCAGGACATACACAGATCACACGCAGATCACACGCAGACCACACACAGGACATACACAGATCACACGCAGATCACACGCAGGACATACACAGATCACACGCAGATCACATGCAGATCACACGCAGACCACACGCAAGACATACACAGGACATACACAGATCACATGCAGATCACACGCAGACCACACGTAGACCACATACAGACCACACGCAGACCACACACAGACCACACGCAGACCACACACAGGACATACACAGATCACACACAGATCACACACAGATCACACGCAGGACATACACAGATCACACGCAGATCACACGCAGGACATACACAGATCACACGCAGATCACACGCAGACCACACACAGGACATACACAGATCACACACAGATCACACGCAGACCACACGCAGATCACACGCAGACCACACGCAGGACATACACAAGACATACACTGATCACACACAGATCACACGCAGACCACACGCAGATCACACGCAGACCACACGCAGGACATACACAAGACATACACAGATCACACAGACACACAGATCACACGCAGACCACACGCAGACCACACGCAGATCACACGCAGACCATACGCAGGACATACACAGATCACACGCAGACCACACGCAGATCACACGCAAGACATACACAGATCACACGCAGATCACACGCAGACCACACACAGGACATACACAGGACATACACAGGACATACACAGATCATACGCACATCACACGCAGACCACACGCAGACCACACGCAGACCACACACAGACCACACGCAGATCACACGCAGATCACACGCAGGACATACACAGGACACCCCACTCACATTTGTAGCCGAGTGTCGCTGTGAATTTGTAATCGCCAGTGGAGAAGAGCCCTTACTTTGTCACTTGGTCCATGAATTTTGTGCAAAATATTACAAATAAAGCCTCTATATTCTGGGGTCCTGGCTTTTAGGGCGAATAGTCCCACGTTCTGCTGAAATGACACAAAAGTCTCAAAAAAATTGTTTAAAAGAACAGAGAGTCCTCAGTGGTTGATACCTTTTAATGGCTAACTGAAAAGATGGTAATAATTGCAAGCTTTCGAGACTACTCAGGTCTCTTCATCAGGCATGGTACCATGCCTGATGAAGAGACCTGAGTAGTCTCGAAAGCTTGCAATTATTACCATCTTTTCAGTTAGCCATTAAAAGGTATCAACCACTGAGGACTCTCTGTTCTTTTAAACAATTTTTTTTATCTCTACTGGCTAACACGGTACAAAGATATATTTTACTTGTAACAAAAGTCTCAGGAAGACAGAAAACTGTTCCAGGATAAGGAGTCACACTCGCGAGTGTAAAATCGCTCCGATTCCCATGCTAGAAAGTCGGACGATTTCTGTTCACTTTTCATCAGGCCTCTGCCACACTCACGTGAAAATCACGCACGTGCCGAGAGACACGTATTTCCCCTGCGTGTTGCGTGCAGGTAAGTACGTGTCTCTGGTACGTGCGGGCCACGTGTGTTCTACGTGTGCTATCCGCGATAACACACGTAGAACCGGTAATTATTATACTCACCTGGTCCTTCCTGATGTCCGCGCTGCTGTCCGTGGTGCTGATCCTCGGTCTCCAGCCCTCCCGTCTCCCCGCTGCTGCTGCTGCCAGGCAGTGAAGTGAATATTCAATGAGAATAATGAGCGGCGGTCAGCAGCAAGAGGCAGCAGCGGCAGAGACAGCAGCGCTGGAGAAGGTGAGTTAAGGGTTTTTTTTTTTCTGTGGCACATGTGTTTTCTTCGGCGCGTGTCACACGGGACCGCATCCACACTACACCCGTGTGACACCCGTGCTGCCGGAGAAAACACTGACATGTCAGCGTTTAGAAAAACGCACACACATACAAACGCACACGGACACACGTTCCGTGTGGTTTTACGTGTGTGTGCCTGCTACAATAGGGTAGCATTGCTTAACGTGTCTCCATGCCGCTGGTACGTGCAAAAAATGACAAACACGTACCGGCGGCACAGATGTGTGTCGCAGGCCTCAGTGTGCAGTCAGTGTGCAGTCAGTGTGCAGTCAGTGTGCAGTCCGTGTGCAGTCAGTGTGCAGTCAGTGTGCAGTCAGTGTGCAATTTTACCCTCAACAGCTGCTACTCATGTACTCTTATGTACAGGAGCATTTACAGTGTTCTCTGCTACATGCGTGAAATGTATTGAGAAAAACGGATGTCACTAGGATGGTGTGCGCCGTCCGTGTGACATCCGTTTTTTTTCACGCACCCATAGACTTGCATTGAAGAGACTCGTGCGAGAAACTCACCCACACGCGGCATGCTGGGATATGTTTCTCAGCCGATTTGGACTGAGAAATAAATCGCAGATGGGAGCAGCCTCATTGATTAACATGGGTCCGAGTGCAATGCGAGGATTTCTCACACTACACTCGTGCGAGATAATCGCAAGTGAAAAGCCGGCCTAAGAAGGGAGAAAAGTTCCACTGACGACTTTTTAAACAGTTACAATTGGTGAAACGGCTGCAAATATCTGAAAAAAAAAAACCTGTGCAAATTGGAAAACATAAAAAAGTAAAAATTAAAAATATATATAGAAAAGCCAATAAACTGGAAAATGGTGCAAATTACAAACAGGCTGAAAACACCAAACACTTAAAAAGGCGCAAATACAATAAAAAATTGGTCCAAGGTTTATTTAAAAGATGCAAAACTTTGCACCAGGAAGGTCTGTGCGAGCAGAGACTGGAGGACTCGAGAGTCAGCCACTGGATCCGTCCCGTGACCGGGCGCCGCACCAAGGCCTCAGCATTTCTGAACCTCACAAAGTAAATGTACCAAAACCGAGATGACCAGTGATCGAGACCAAAACAGAGACCGGAGAGCGAGACCACGGCGGAGACCGGAGAGCGAGACCACGGCGGAGACCAGAGAGCGAGACCAAAACAGAGACCGGAGAGCGAGACCACGGCGGAGACCGGAGAGCGAGACCACGGCGGAGACTAGAGAGCGAGACCAAAACAGAGACCGGAGAGCGAGACCACGGCGGAGACCAGAGAGCGAGACCACGGCGGAGACCAGAGAGCAAGACCACGGCGGAGACCAGAGAGCGAGACCACGGCGGAGACCAGAGAGCGAGACCACGGTGGAAACCGGAGAGCGAGACCACAACAGAGACCAGAGAGCGAGACCACGGCGGAGACCAGAGAGCGAGACCACGGCGGAGACCAGAGAGCGAGACCACAACAGAGACCGGAGAGTGAGACCACGGCGGAGACCAGAGAGCGAGACCACAGCGGAGACCAGAGAGCGAGACCACGTCGGAGACCAGAGAGCGAGACCACGGCGGAGACCAGAGTGCGAGACCACAACAGAGACCGGAGAGTGAGACCACGGCGGAGACCAGAGAGCGAGACCACGGCGGAAACCAGAGAGCAAGACCACGGCGGAGACCAGAGAGCGAAACCACAGCGGAAACCAGAGAGCAAGACCATGGCGGAAACCAGAGAGCGAAACCACAGCGGAAACCAGAGAGCAAGACCACAGCGGAAACCAGAGAGCAAAACCACAGCGGAAACCAGAGAGCAAGACCACAGCGGAAACCAGAGAGCGAAACCACAGCGGAAACCAGAGAGCGAGACCACGGCGGAGACCAGAGAGCAAAACCACGGCGGAAACCGGAGAGTGAGACCACAGCGGAGACCAGAGAGCGAGACCACAACAGAGACCGGAGAGTGAGACCACAACAGAGACCAGAGAGCGAGACCACAACAGAGACCAGAGAGTGAGACCACAACAGAGACCAGAGAGCGAGACCACAACAGAGACCGGAGAGTGAGACCACGGCGGAAACCAGAGAGCGAGACCACGGCGGAGCCCAGAGAGCGAGACCACGGCGGAAACCAGAGAGCGAGACCACGGCGGAGCCCAGAGAGCGACACCAGAGAGCGAGACCATGGCAGAGACCAGAGAGCGAGACCACAACAGAGACCGGAGAGTGAGACCACAACAGAGACCAGAGAGCGAGACCACAACAGAGACCAGAGAGTGAGACCACAACAGAGACCAGAGAGCGAGACCACAACAGAGACCGGAGAGTGAGACCACGGCGGAAACCAGAGAGCAAGACTACGGCGGAGACCAGAGAGCGAGACCACGGCGGAGACCAGAGAGCGAGACCACGGCGGAGACCAGAGAGCGAGACCATGGCGGAGACCAGAGAGCGAGACCACAACAGAGACCAGAGAGTGAGACCACAACAGAGACCAGAAAGCGAGACCACAACAGAGACCGGAGAGTGAGACCACGGCGGAAACCAGAGAGTAAGACCACGGCGGAGACCAGAGAGTGAGACCACAACAGAGACCAGAGAGCGAGACCACGGCAGAGACCGGAGAGTGAGACCACAGCAGAAACCAGAGAGCAAGACCACGGCAGAGACCGGAGAGTGAGACCACAGCGGAAACCAGAGGACAAGACCATGGCAGAGACCGGAGAGTGAGACCACGGCGGAAACCAGAGAGCGAGACCACAACAGAGACCGGAGAGTGAGACCACGGCGGAAACCAGAGAGCAAGATCACAGCAGAGACCGGAGAGTGAGACCACAGCGGAAACTAGAGAGCAAGACCACGGCAGAGACCGGAGAGTGAGACCACAGCGGAAACTAGAGAGCAAGACCACGGCAGAGACCGGAGAGTGAGACCACAGCGGAAACCAGAGGACAAGACCATGGCAGAGACCGGAAAGAGAGACCATGACGGAAACCAAAGAGCGAGACCACAACAGAAACCGGAGATCAAGAACATGGCGGAAACCAGAGAGCGAGACCACAGCGGAAACCAGAGAGCGAGACCACAACAGAGACCGGAGAGTGAGACCACGGCGTAAACCAGAGAGCGAGACCACGGCGGATACCAGAGAGCGAGACCACGGCGGAGGCCAGAGAGCGAGACCACGGCGGAGGCCAGAGAGCGAGACCACGGCGGAGGCCAGAGAGCGAGACCACAACAGAGACCGGAGAGTGAGACCACGGCGGAAACCAGAGAGCAAGACCACAACAGAGACCGGAGAGTGAGACCACAACAGAGACCAGAGAGCGAGACCACAACAGAGACCGGAGAGTGAGACCATGGCGGAAACCAGAGAGCAAGACCACGACGGAGACCACAGAGCAAGACCACAACAGAGACCGGAGAGTGAGACCACGGCGGAAACCAGAGAGCAAGACCACAGCAGAGACCGGAGAGCAAGACCACAGCGGAAACCAGAGAGCAAGACCACGGCAGAGACCGGAGAATGAGACCACAGCGGAAACCAGAGGACAAGACCATGGCAGAGACTGGAAAGCGAGACCACGGCGGAAACCAGAATGCGAGACCACAACAGAGACCGGAGAGCAAGAACATGGCGGAAACCAGAGAGCGAGACCACGGCGGAAACCAGAGCGCAAGACCACGGCAGAGACCGGAGAGCGAGACCACGGCGGAAACCAGAGAGCAAGAACACGGCGGAAACAGGAGAGCGAGACCACAACAGAGACCGGAGAGTGAGACCATGGCGGAAACCAGAGAGCGAGACCACGGCGGAGACCAGAGAGCGAGACCACAACAGAGACCAGAGAGGGAGACCACAACAGAGACCGGAGAGTGAGACCACGGCGGAAACCAGAGAGCAAGACCACAACAGAGACCGGAGAGTGAGACCACAACAGAGACCAGAGAGCGAGACCACAACAGAGATCGGAGAGTGAGACCATGGCAGAAACCAGAGAGCAAGACCACGGCGGAGACCAGAGAGCAAGACCACAACAGAGACCAGAGAGCGAGACCACAACAGAGACCGGAGAGTGAGACCATGGCAGAAACCAGAGAGCAAGACCACGGCGGAGACCAGAGAGCAAGACCACAACAGAGACCGGAGAGTGAGACTACGGCGGAAACCAGAGAGCAAGACCACGGCAGAGACCGGAGAGTGAGACCACAGCGGAAACCAGAGAGCAAGACCACAACAGAGACCGGAGAGTGAGAACACAGCGGAAACCAGAGGACAAGACCATGGCAGACACCGGAGAGTGAGACCACGGCGGAAACCAGAGAGTGAGACCACAACAGAGAGCGGAGAGTGAGACCATGGCGGAAACCAGAGCGCAAGACCACGGCAGAGACCGGAGAGCGAGACCACGGCGGAAACCAGAGAGCAAGAACACGGCGGAAACCAGAGAGCAAGACCACAACAGAGACCGGAGAGTGAGACCACGGCGGAAACCAGAGAGCAAGACCACGGCGGAAACCGGAGAGCGAGACCACAACAGAGACCGGAGAGTGAGACCATGGCGGAAACCAGAGAGCGAGACCACGGCGGAGACCAGAGAGCGAGACCACAACAGAGACCAGAGAGGGAGACCACAACAGAGACCAGAGAGTGAGACCACGGCGGAAACCAGAGAGCAAGACCACAACAGAGACCGGAGAGTGAGACCACAACAGAGACCAGAGAGCGAGACCACAACAGAGATTGGAGAGTGAGACCATGGCAGAAACCAGAGAGCAAGACCACGGCGGAGACCAGAGAGCAAGACCACAACAGAGACCAGAGAGCGAGACCACAACAGAGACCGGAGAGTGAGACCATGGCAGAAACCAGAGAGCAAGACCACGGCGGAGACCAGAGAGCAAGACCACAACAGAGACCGGAGAGTGAGACCACGGCGGAAACCAGAGAGCAAGACCACGGCAGAGACCGGAGAGTGAGACCACAGCGGAAACCAGAGAGCAAGACCACAACAGAGACCGGAGAGTGAGAACACAGCGGAAACCAGAGGACAAGACCATGGCAGAGACCGGAGAGTGAGACCACGGCGGAAACCAGAGAGTGAGACCACAACAGAGAGCGGAGAGTGAGACCACGGCGGAAACCAGAGAGCAAGACCACGGCAGAGACCGGAGAGTGAGACCACAGCGGAAACCAGAGAGCAAGACCACGGCAGAGACCGGAGAGTGAGACCACAACAGAGACCGGAGAGCGAGACCACGGCGGAAACCAGAGAGCTAGACCACGGCGGAGACCAGAGAGCTAGACCACGGCAGAGACCGGAGAGCGAGACCACGGCAGAGACCGGAGAGCGAGACCAGAGAGCGAGACCACGGCAGAGACCAGAGAGCGAGACCACAACAGAGACTGGAGAGTGAGACCACAACAGAGACCAGAGAGCGAGACCACAACAGAGACCGGAGAGTGAGACCACAACAGAGACCAGAGAGCGAGACCACAACAGAGACCAGAGAGCGAGACCACAACAGAGACCAGAGAGCGAGACCACAACAGAGACCAGAGAGTGAGACCACAACAGAGACCAGAGAGCGAGACCACAACAGAGACCGGAGTGTGAGACCACGGCGGAAACCAGAGAGCGAGACCACGGCGGAGCCCAGAGAGCGAGACCTCGGCAGAGACCGGAGAGCGATACCACGGCAGAGACCGGAGAGCGACACCAGAGAGCGAGACCATGGCAGAGACCAGAGAGCGAGACCACAATAGAGACCGGAGAGTGAGACCACAACAGAGACCAGAGAGCGAGACAACGGCAGAAACCAGAGAGCGAGACCACGGCGGAGACCAGAGAGCGAGACCACGGCGGAAACCAGAGAGCAAGACCACGGCAGAGACCGGAGAGCGAGACCACGGCAGAGACTGGAGAGTGAGACCACGGCGGAAACCAGAGAGCAAGACCACAACAGAGACCAGAGAGTGAGACCACGGCGGAAACCAGAGAGCAAGACCACGGCAGAGACCGGAGAGCAAGACCACAACAGAGACCGGAGAGTGAGACCACGGCGGAAACCAGAGAGCAAGACCACGGCGGAGACCAGAGAGCAAGACCACAACAGAGACCGGAGAGTGAAACCACGGCGGAAACCAGAGAGCGAGACCACGGCGGAGACCAGAGAGCGAGACCACGACAGAGACCGGAGAGTGAGACCACGGCGGAAACCAGAGAGCAAGACCACAACAGAGACCGGAGAGTGAGACCACAACAGAGACCAGAGAGCGAGACCACAACAGAGACCGGAGAGTGAGACCATGGCAGAAACCAGAGAGCAAGACCACGGCGGAGACCAGAGAGCAAGACCACAACAGAGACCAGAGAGCGAGACCACAACAGAGACCGGAGAGTGAGACCATGGCAGAAACCAGAGAGCAAGACCACGGCGGAGACCAGAGAGCAAGACCAAAACAGAGACCGGAGAGTGAGACCACGGCGGAAACCAGAGAGCAAGACCACGGCAGAGACCGGAGAGTGAGACCACAGCGGAAACCAGAGAGCAAGACCACAACAGAGAACGGAGAGTGAGAACACAGCGGAAACCAGAGGACAAGACCATGGCAGAGACCGGAGAGTGAGACCACGGCGGAAACCAGAGAGTGAGACCACAACAGAGAGCGGAGAGTGAGACCACGGCGGAAACTAGAGAGCAAGACCACGGCAGAGACCGGAGAGTGAGACCACAGCGGAAACCAGAGAGCAAGACCACGGCAGAGACCGGAGAGTGAGACCACAGCGGAAACCAGAGGACAAGACCATGGCAGAGACTGGAAAGCGAGACCACAGCGGAAACCAGAGAGCGAGAACACAACAGAGACCGGAGAGCAAGAACATGGCGGAAACCAGAGAGCGAGATCACGGCGGAAACCAGAGAGCAAGACCACGGCGGAAACCAGAGAGCAAGACCACGGCAGAGACCGGAGAGTGAGACCACGGTGGAAACCAGACGACAAGACCATGGCATAGACCGGAAAGCAAGACCACAGTGGAAACCAGAGAGCGAGACCACGGCAGAAACCAGAGAGCGAGACCACGGCGGAGACCAGAGAGCGAGACCACGGCGGAAAACAGAGAGCAAGACCACGGCAGAGACCGGAGAGCGAGACCACGGCAGAGGCTGGAGAGTGAGACCACGGCGGAAACCAGAGAGCAAGACCACAACAGAGACCAGAGAGTGAGACCACGACAGAGACCGGAGAGTGAAACCACGGCGGAAACCAGAGAGCAAGACCACAACAGAGACCAGAGAGTGAGACCACGACAGAGACCGGAGAGTGAAACCACGGCGGAAACCAGAGAGCGAGACCTCGGCAGAGACCGGAGAGCAAGACCACAACAGAAACCGGAGAGTGAGACCACAACAGAGACCAGAGAGCGAGACCACAACAGAGACCGGAGAGTGAGACCACGGCGGAAACCAGAGAGCAAGACCACAGCGGAGACCAGAGAGCAAGACCACAACAGAGACCGGAGAGTGAAACCACGGCGGAAACCAGAGAGCGAGACCTCGGCGGAGACCAGAGAGCGAGACCACGACAGAGACCGGAGAGTGAGACCACGGCAGAGACTGGAGAGTGAGACCACGGCGGAAACCAGAGAGCAAGACCACAACAGAGACCAGAGAGTGAGACCACGGCAGAGACCGGAGAGCGAGACCACGGCAGAGACTGGAGAGTGAGACCACGGCGGAAACCAGAGAGCAAGACCACAACAGAGACCAGAGAGTGAGACCACGGCGGAAACCAGAGAGCAAGACCACGGCAGAGACCGGAGAGCAAGACCACAACAGAGACCGGAGAGTGAGACCACAACAGAGACCAGAGAGCGAGACCACAACAGAGACCGGAGAGTGAGACCACGGCGGAAACCAAAGAGCAAGACCACGGCGGAGACCAGAGAGCAAGACCACAACAGAGACCGGAGAGTGAAACCACGGCAGAAACCAGAGAGCGAGACCTCGGCGGAGACCAGAGAGGGAGACCACGACAGAGAACGGAGAGTGAGACTACGGCGGACACCAGAGAGCAAGACCACAACAGAGACCGGAGAGTGAGACCACAACAGAGACCAGAGAGCGAGTCCACAACAGAGACCGGAGAGTGAGACCATGGCGGAAACCAGAGAGCAAGACCACGGCGGAGACCAGAGAGCAAGACCACAACAGAGACCGGAGAGTGAGACCACGGCGGAAACCAGAGAGCAAGACCACAGCAGAGACTGGAGAGTGAGACCACAGCGGAAACCAGAGAGCAAGACCATGGCAGAGACCGGAGAGTGAGACCACGGCGGAAACCAGAGAGCGAGACCACAACAGAGACCGGAGAGTGAGACCACGGCGGAAACCAGAGAGCAAGACCACGGCAGAGACCGGAGAGTGAGACCACAGCGGAAACCAGAGAGCAAGACCACGGCAGAGACCGGAGAGCGAGACCACAACGAAAACCAGAGAGCAAGACCGCGGTGGAGATCAGAGAGCGAGACCACAATGGAGACCAGAGAGCGAGACCACAACAGAGACCAGAGAGCGAGACCACAACAGAGACCAGAGAGCAAGACCACAGCGGAAACCAGAGAGCGAGACCACGGTGGAGAACAGAGAGCGAGACCACGGCGGAAACCAGAGAGCTAGACCATGGCAGAGACTGGAGAGCGAGACCACGGCGGAAACCAGAGAGAGCGAGACTACGGCAGAAACCAGAGAGCAAAACCACTGTGGAGACCAGAGAGCGAGACCACGGCAGAGACCGGAGAGTGAGACCACAATGGAGAGCGAGACCACGGCGGAGACCGGAGAGCATTCTAGAAAAAAAAAATGATCCAAAACGAAAAATTTACAGAATGGATGGATATTAAATGTGACCCTCTTTCAGGGCTGGATGTGGCTCGTCGTGACCCTCTCTCTGGGCTGGATGTGGCTCGTGACCCTCTCTCAGGGCTGGATGTGGCTCCTGATCCTTTCTCAGGGCTGGATGTGGCTCGTGACCCTCTCTCAGGGCTGGATGTGGCTTGTGACCCTCTCTCGGGGCTGGGTGTGGCTCGTTACCCTTTCTCGGGGCTGGGTGTGGCTCCTGACCCTCTCTCAGGGCTGGATGTGGCTCGTGACCCTCTCTCAGGGCTGGATGTGGCTCGTGACCCTCTCTCAGGGCTGGATGTGGCTCGTGACACTCTCTCGGGGCTGGATGTGGCTCGTGACCCTCTCTCAGAGCTGGATGTAGCTCGTGACCCTCTGTCAGGGCTGGATGTGGCTCGTGACCCACTGTCAGGGCTGGATGTGGCTCGTGACCCTCTCTCAGGGCTGGATGTGGCTCGTGTGATCCTCTCTCAGGGCTGAATGTGGCTCGTGACCCTCTCTCAGGGCTGGATGTGGCTCGTGACTCTCTCTCAGGGCTGGATGTGGCTCGTTGTGACCCTCTCTCAGTGCTGGATGTGGCTTGTGACCCTCTCTCGGGGCTGGGTGTGGCTCGTTACCCTCTCTCGGGGCTGGGTGTGGCTCCTGACCCTCTCTCAGGGCTGGATGTGGCTCGTGACCTTCTCTCAGGGCTGGATGTGGCTCGTGACCCTCTCTCAGGGCTGGATGTGGCTCGTGACCCTCTCTCAGGGCTGGATGTGGCTCGTGACCCTCTCTCAGGGCTGGATGTGGCTCGTGACACTCTCTCGGGGCTGGATGTGGCTCGTGACCCTCTCTCAGAGCTGGATGTAGCTCGTGACCCTCTGTCAGGGCTTGATGTGGCTCGTGACCCACTGTCAGGGCTGGATGTGGCTCGTGACCCTCTCTCAGGGCTGGATGTGGCTCGTGTGATCCTCTCTCAGGGCTGAATGTGGCTCGTGACCCTCTCTCAGGGCTGGATGTGGCTCGTGACTCTCTCTCAGGGCTGGATGTGGCTCGTGACTCTCTCTCAGGGCTGGATATGGCTCGTGACCCTCTCTGAGGGCTGGATGTGGCTCCTGACCCTCTCTCAGAGCTGGATGTGGCTTGTGACCCTCTCAGAGCTGGATGTGGCTTGTGACCCTCTATCAGAGCTGGATGTGGCTCGTGACCCTCTGTCAGAGCTCGATGTGGCTCCTGATCCTTTCTCAGGGCTGGATGTGGCTCGTGACCCTCTCTCGGGGCTGGATGTGGCTCGTGACCCTCTCTCGGGGCTGGATGTGGCTCGTGACCCTCTCTCGGGGCTGGATATGGCTCGTGACCCTCTCTCGGGGCTGGAAGTGGCTCGAGACCCTCTCTCGGGGCTGGATGTGGCTCGTGACCCTCTCTCAGGGCTTGATGTGGCTCGTGACTCTCTCTCGGTGCTGGATGTGGCTCCTGACCCTCTCTCAGGGCTGGATGTGGCTCCTGACCCTCTTTCAGGGCTTGTTGTGGCTCCTGACCCTCTCTCGGGGCTTGATGTGGCTCGTGACCATCTCTCGGGGCTGGATGTGGCTCCTGACCCTCTTTCAGGGCTTGTTGTGGCTCCTGACCCTCTCTCAGGGCTGGATGTGGCTCGTGACCTTCTCTCAGGGCTGGATGTGGCTCGTGACCCTCTCTCAGGGCTGGATGTGGCTCGTGACCCTCTCTCAGGGCTGGATGTGGCTCGTGACCCTCTCTCAGGGCTGGATGTGGCTCGTGACACTCTCTCGGGGCTGGATGTGGCTCGTGACCCTCTCTCAGAGCTGGATGTAGCTCGTGACCCTCTGTCAGGGCTGGATGTGGCTCGTGACCCACTGTCAGGGCTGGATGTGGCTCGTGACCCTCTCTCAGGGCTGCATGTGGCTCGTGTGATCCTCTCTCAGGGCTGAATGTGGCTCGTGACCCTCTCTCAGGGCTGGATGTGGCTCGTGACTCTCTCTCAGGGCTGGATGTGGCTCGTGACTCTCTCTCAGGGCTGGATGTGGCTCGTGACTCTCTCTCAGGGCTGGATATGGCTCGTGACCCTCTCTGAGGGCTGGATGTGGCTCCTGACCCTCTCTCAGAGCTGGATGTGGCTTGTGACCCTCTCAGAGCTGGATGTGGCTTGTGACCCTCTATCAGAGCTGGATGTGGCTCGTGACCCTCTGTCAGAGCTCGATGTGGCTCCTGATCCTTTCTCAGGGCTGGATGTGGCTCGTGACCCTCTCTCGGGGCTGGATGTGGCTCGTGACCCTCTCTCGGGGCTGGATGTGGCTCGTGACCCTCTCTCGGGGCTGGATGTGGCTCGTGACCCTCTCTCGGGGCTGGATATGGCTCATGACCCTCTCTCGGGGCTGGAAGTGGCTCGAGACCCTCTCTCGGGGCTGGATGTGGCTCGTGACCCTCTCTCAGGGCTTGATGTGGCTCGTGACTCTCTCTCGGGGCTGGATGTGGCTCCTGACCCTCTCTCAGGGCTGGATGTGGCTCCTGACCCTCTTTCGGGGCTTGTTGTGGCTCCTGACCCTCTCTCGGGGCTTGATGTGGCTCGTGACCATCTTTCGGGGCTGGATGTGGCTCCTGACCCTCTTTCAGGGCTTGTTGTGGCTCCTGACCCTCTCTCAGGGCTGGATGTGGCTCGTGACCCTCTCTCGGGGCTTGATGTGGCTCGTGACCCTCTCTCAGGGCTGGATGTGGCTCGTGACCCTCTCTCAGGGCTTGATGTGGCTCGTGACTCTCTCTCAGGGCTGGATGTGGCTTCTGACCCTCTTTCAGGGCTTGTTGTGGCTCCTGACCCTCTCTCCGGGCTGGATGTGGCTCGTGACCCTCTCTCAGGGCTGGATGTGGCTCGTGACCCTCTCTCAGAGCTGGATGTGGCTCGTGACCCTCTCTCAGAGCTGGATGTGGCTCGTGACCCTCTGTCAGAGCTGGATGTGGCTCGTGACCCTCTCTGAGGGCTGGATGTGGCTCGTGACCCTATATCAGAGCTGGATGTGGCTCGTGACCCTCTCTCAGAGCTGGATGTGACTCGTGACCCTCTGTCAGAGCTGGATGTGGCTCGTGACCCTCTGTCAGGGCTGGATGTGGCTCGTGACCCTCTCTCGGGGCTGGATGTGGCTCGTGACCCTCTCTCGGGGCTGGATGTGGTTCGTGACCCTCTCTCGGAGCTGGATGTGGCTCCTGACCCTCTCTGAGGGCTGGATGTGGCTTGTGACCCTCTATCAGAGCTGGATGTGGCTCGTGACCCTCTGTCAGAGCTCAATGTGGCTCCTGATCCTTTCTCAGGGCTGGATGTGGCTCGTGACCCTCTCTCGGGGCTGGATGTGGCTCGTGACCCTCTCTCGGGGCTGGATGTGGCTCGTGACCCTCTCTCGGGGCTGGATATGGCTCGTGACCCTCTCTCAAGGCTGGAAGTGGCTCGTGACCCTCTCTCGGGGCTGGATGTGGCTCGTGACCCTCTCTCGGGGCTTGATGTGGCTCGTGACTCTCTCTCGGGGCTGGATGTGGCTCCTGACCCTCTCTCGGGGCTGGATGTGGCTCCTGACCCTCTCTCAGGGCTGGATGTGGCTCCTGACCCTCTCTCAGGGCTGGATGTGGCTCCTGACCCTCTTTCGGGGCTTGTTGTGGCTCCTGACCCTCTCTCAGGGCTGGATGTGGCTCCTGACCCTCTTTCGGGGCTTGTTGTGGCTCCTGACCCTCTCTCGGGGCTGGATGTGGCTCCTGACCCTCTCTCAGGGCTGGATGTGGCTCCTGACCCTCTTTCAGGGCTTGTTGTGGCTCCTGACCCTCTCTCGGGGCTGGATGTGGCTCGTGACCCTCTCTCGGGGCTTGATGTGGCTCGTGACCCTCTCTCGGGGCTGGATGTGGCTCGTGACCCTCTCTCGGGGCTTGATGTGGCTCGTGACTCTCTCTCGGGGCTGGATGTGGCTCCTGACCCTCTCTCAGGGCTGGATGTGGCTCCTGACCCTCTTTCGGGGCTTGTTGTGGCTCCTGACCCTCTCTCGGGGCTGGATGTGGCTCCTGACCCTCTCTCAGGGCTGGATGTGGCTCCTGACCCTCTTTCAGGGCTTGTTGTGGCTCCTGACCCTCTCTCGGGGCTGGATGTGGCTCGTGACCCTCTCTCGGGGCTTGATGTGGCTCGTGACCCTCTCTCGGGGCTGGATGTGGCTCGTGACCCTCTCTCGGGGCTTGATGTGGCTCGTGACTCTCTCTCGGGGCTGGATGTGGCTCCTGACCCTCTCTCAGGGCTGGATGTGGCTCTTGACCCTCTTTCAGGGCTTGTTGTGGCTCCTGACCCTCTCACAGGGCTGGATGTGGCTCGTGACCCTCTCACAGGGCTGGATGTGGCTCGTGACCCTCTCTCAGGGCTGGATGTGGCTCTTGACCCTCTGTCAGAGCTGAATGTGGCTCCTGACCCTCTGTGAGGGCTGGATGTGGCTCGTGACCCTATATCAGAGCTGGATGTGGCTTGTGACCCTCTCTCAGAGCTGGATGTGGCTCGTGACCCTCTGTCAGGGCTGGATGTGGCTCGTGACCCTCTGTCAGGGCTGGATGTGGCTCGTGACCCTCTGTCAGGGCTGGATGTGGCTCGTGACCCTCTGTCAGGGCTGGATGTGGCTCGTGACCCTCTCTCGGGGCTGGATGTGGCTCGTGACCCTCTCTCGGGGCTGGATGTGGCTCGTGACCCTCTCTCGGGGCTGGATGTGGCTCGTGACCCTCTCTCGGGGCTGGATGTGGCTCGTGACCCTCTCTCGGGGCTGGATGTGGCTCCTGACCCTCTCTGAGGGCTGGATGTGGCTCGTGACCCTCTCTCAGAGCTGGATGTGGCTCGTGACCCTCTCTCAGAGCTGGATGTGGCTCGTGACCCTCTGTCAGAGCTGGATGTGGCTCGTGACCCTCTGTCAGGGCTGGATGTGGCTCGTGACCCTCTCTCGGGGCTGGATGTGGCTCGTGACCCTCTCTCGGGGCTGGATGTGGCTCGTGACCCTCTCTCGGGGCTGGATGTGGCTCGTGACCCTCTTTCGGAGCTGGATGTGGCTCGTGACCCTCTCTCGGGGATGGATGTGGCTCGTGATCCTCTCTCGGGGCTGGATGTGGCTCGTGACCCTCTCTCGGGGCTGGATGTGGCTCCTGACCCTCTCTCGGGGCTGGATGTGGCTCGTGACCCTCTCTCGGGGCTGGATGTGGCTCGTGACCCTCTCTCGGGGCTGGATGTGGCTCGTGACCCTCTCTCGGGGCTGGATGTGGCTCGTGACCCTCTCTCGGGGCTGGATGTGGCTCGTGACCCTCTCTCCGGGCTGGATGTGGCTCGTCGTGACCCTCTCTCAGGGCTGGATGTGGCTCGTCGTGACCCTCTCTCGGGGCTGGATGTGGCTCGTCGTGACCCTCTCTCAGGGCTGAATGTGGCTCGTGACTATCTCTCAGGGCTGGATGTGGCTTGTTGTGACCCTCTCTCAGGTCTGGATGTCGCTCGTGACCCTCTCTCAGGGCTGGATGTGGCTCGTGACACTCTCTCAGGGCTGGATGTAGCTCGTGACCCTCTCTCAGAGCTGGATGTGGCTCGTGACCCTCTCTCAGAGCTGGATGTGGCTCGTGACCCTCTCTCAGAGCTGGATGTGGCTCGTGACCCTCTGTCAGGGCTGGATGTGGCTCGTGACCCTCTGTCAGGGCTGGATGTGGCTCGTGACCCTCTCTCAGGGCTGGATGTGGCTCGTGACACTCTCTCAGGGCTGGATGTAGCTCGTGACCCTCTCTCAGGGCTGGATGTGGCTCGTGACCCTCTCTCAGAGCTGGATGTGGCTCGTGACCCTCTCTCAGAGCTGGATGTGGCTCGTGACCCTCTGTCAGGGCTGGATGTGGCTCGTGACCCTCTGTCAGGGCTGGATGTGGCTCGTGACCCTCTGTCAGGGCTGGATGTGGCTCGTGACCCTCTGTCAGGGCTGGATGTGGCTCGTGACCCTCTGTCAGGGCTGGATGTGGCTCGTGACCCTCTCTCAGGGCTGTATGTGGCTCGTCGTGATCCTCTCTCAGGGCTGGATGTGGCTCGTCGTGACCCTCTCTCAGGGCTGGATGTGGCTCGTCGTGACCCTCTCTCAGGACTGAATGTGGCTCGTGACCCTCTCTCAGGGCTGAATGTGGCTCGTGACCCTCTCTCAGGGCTGGCTGGATGTATTTATGTATGTGTGTGTGTATACATTTACAATCACAACATTTTGCACAGCTGCCCCATGTGACTCAGGGAACATCATAGACCATGTTTCAGGGGAAATTTTAACCCCGCGTTTTACAGTTACTCTCCAGAAAAAAAAAAAAGCGCACTTACTGTTTGGACATGTGAGGTAATATATTGTCTGTTTTGACAGTTACCCTGGATATTTATCAGGTGGCCTATAGCAACCAATCACAGCTCTGCTTCTATTATTAATAGGAGCTGTGAGTGGTTGCTATAGGCAACAAAGGACATTCTTACTATAAGAAGCTTCTGTGTGAGGTAATGTGATTTTCGTTTATTATACTCCAGAGCTGCACTCACTATTCTGCTGGTGCAGTCACTGTGTACATACATTACATTACTGATCCTGAGTTACACCCTGTATTATACTCCAGAGCTGCACTCACTATTCTGCTGGTGCAGTCACTGTGTACATACATTACATTACTGATCCTGAGTTACCTCCTGTATTATCCTCCAGAGCTGCACTCACTATTCCTTTATTCCATCAGAAACTAAATTCTGCTATATTTTATTCTTCTGTCATATCCAGAGCTGCAGTCTTAATTCTGCTCTTACATTATGCTGTGTAGTAGCAGTTGGACCTGTCCGTATTGTGCTACCGTAGTAAATGATCGCTGTGTTGGTGTATTGTGGGAATTGCAGAACTACAAATCTCAGAATACATCACAGCAGGACAGGGAGATACAAGATCCTGGATGAATTGTGAGTGCAGCTCTGGATGTGACTGGAGCACACTATCTGAGCTCAGACGTGCTGCGCTGCGGCCGCGGTAACAGAAGCAGACTCAGGCGGCGGTATCATGGCAAACGGGTTCTTATTGTACAACCCTGTACAGTACTTCAGCAATTTTAAAGATTTAAAAAGCAAAGAGTTACAAAACTGTTTGCAGGACCTGGAAATAGAAAAGTAGCACTTCTTTGTTTTAGATTCCATTATATAGTACACCGTATAAATTACAGAGCCGCGATGCACAAACGCATCTCGCTAACATTTATCAAATGTAAATGGGACTTGGGGCCGGCGCTCGGCTCCGCGCTGCGAGTCCGCTCAGTCCGCTGCGTGCGGAGCCCCGGGGCCGTCACGCCATCACGTGTGGCAATGCTCCAGATCTGGAACGCTGCTGTTGTTGCAGTACCGCAGGTTGTTGGGGATGTGGCAGTCTGTATAGGTGATGCCCCCATTTGGGGCGTAAATGGGCTGCAGTCTGAAACCTCCTTTAAGGAGCTGGTCATTGTTTAAGGAGACGATCTGGAAGCTGGTTTCCGTCATCTCCAGGATTGAGTTGTCCTTCTTGGTTCCCGCCTCGCAGTAGTCGTCTTTCCGGCGCCCACGGTTGTATTTCCATTTCTGAGATGTGTAGCGACCCTTTTTGTGCATATGCCAGCAGAAGATGCTGAGGAGAACTACAAGTACAATAATAACCGCCCCCCCAATGAGCCCGGCCAGCAGAAACGGGGAGCCTATGCTCTGGGTAGTCGTCTGCTCGTGGCTGGAGGGGCTGTTGCTGCCGTTTTTCAGCAGGGAAGCTTTGGTGGTGGCCTCGGTGCAGACGGTCTCGTCACTTGCACGGTAGTTATTAAAGGCGTCCAGGGGAACCAGGCAAATCCGGTAAGTGGACTTGGGCTCTAGGTTCAATAAACTCAAGTGTTGCTTCTCCCCGCTGACTATGCGCTCATGCACAACCCCCTCCACTAGGCTGTGCCCCATTTTGACCCACGTCAGCTTGTAGGACACCACGCTGACGAAGGACAACCAGCTGACCTGCACGCTCGTGTCATTTATAAAACGGATAGAGAGCAGGAGACGTTCTCGGAGGGGCGGTGTCACCTTCTCGATCACCACTATCTCCGGCTCAGGCACAGTCGTGGCTTCTGGCGTAGGGGTTGGTGTGGGGACTGTAGGTGTTGTGGTGGGCATAGGGATGAAGAAGACAGTTGTGGGAACGGTGGTCAGAGCCACAGTTGGAGGAGGTTGGGTAACCGGAAGTAATCCGGGAGTGGTGGTCGGGCAAGAGAGCAGATTGACATTGAGCTCCCTCACCGCCATCCCCCGGAAATGCTCCGGCCCCTGGCACATGAACGCTCGAACATTAATAGCAGCTGGAAGAGACTTGAGCCACTCGGTCACCCATCGGATACTGCAATCACAATACCAGGGATTGTTCCTCGCAGTCAACTGTTTCAAATTTGTCAAGTTATCGAAGACGCCCCTGACCAATAATTGGAGCCGGTTGTTGGATATATCCAATCTCTCGAGCTTGTGCAGTTTGGCAAATGCTGACACGGGGATGTGGTTGATTTGGTTGTCCTGCAGGTTCAACTTTACCAAGTAGGTGCCCTGGAGATCGGTGGGTGGACTGGTGAGGGAATTACGTACCATGGAGAACTCTTTCAGCTTGGGTAAATAGCTGAAGGTGCCATCGGCAATGCCCTTGTTGGTGAGGAGATTGCCATCTAGTATCAGTCGTTCCAAGCTGGTAAGGTTCTGGAAGGCTTGTTCAGAGATGCGGGCAATGCGGTTCTCGTCCAACCTTAACTCTTGGAGATCGAATGGAAGTCCAACGGGCACGCTGCTCAGGTGGTTCTTGGAGAGGAAGAGCAGTTTTAGGCTGATTGCTTCCCGGAAGGCTCCATCCTCCACCCCAACTGTGGAGATGGAGTTATCATCTAGATGCAGCTCTTCCAGTTTTAGCAGTTGGGCGAGCGCCACCCTGGAGATGGTCTGGATGTTGTTCTCCTGGAGGTGGAGCACTTTGACATTCTTGGGAAGGTTCATGGGGAACTCGTCCAGTTGGTTGCCGTACAGATACACTGTGTGCACGGACTGGACATTGTGCAGTTCTGCAGGGAATCCAGCATTATTAATTTGGTTATTGTGGAGGTAGAGAACTGTGACGCCCTCCGGAATCCCTAGAGGCACTGAGGTCAAACTCCGCTCGTTGCAGTACACAAAGTTGCGGTCGCAGCGGCACACAGTGGGGCAGGACCTGGACACGGCGATCTGCATGGAAAGCCCAAGTGCAAACACAATCCACGACTTCAAAAACGGCACCCAGTCCACGGGCCAGAGTACTGTCCGCAGGCCCATCTCTGGTTCCGAGAAAAGAAAAGGCTAAAACTAGAGGTGCAAAAGCAAAAAAGGAGTGCAAATCTCAGCATTTAATGTGCTTGTGTCCAGCCGCCGGGCAAGAAGAGCGTGCCACGCGGCTAGAGGTGCAGCCGTCCTCCACAGCCCCCGGCCATCGAGACTGCACGCAGGGACCACCGGGGAACGGCCTTTCCTTCCGAGGAGGACGCTGGTGACTCTGGGCAGGATTGTGGCACAGTGCTTGTCCTGAAGGGCGACCTCGGCCTCTTCTCAGTGGAGACTCCTCGCTCTATGGAAGATCTGCTCCAATCTCCAACAGCCGGACCTGCGGAAAGAGACAAACGTCAGTGACCAGAAAGCATCAGACCCGCATCATACACTCATCACTGTGCAGAGAACCCGCAACTGGGACCTCCAGCACTGGTATAACCCATGATATTACACATGTGACTGATATAAGAGGGGCTGATATCCGTCACATATGTAATGTCTGGGGTTATATCAACACTGGAGCATTATAAGAGGGGCTGATATCCGTCACATATGTAATGTCTGGGGTTATATCAGCACTGGAGGGTTATAAGAGGGGCTGATAACGCTCCAGCACTGGTATAACCCATGATATTACACATGTGACTGATATCAGCCCCTCTTATAATGCTCCAGTGCTGATATAACCCATGATATTACACATGTGACTGATATAAGAGGGGCTAATAACGCTCCAGTACTGGTATAACCCATGATATTACATATGTGACTAATATCAGCCCCTCTTATAACGCTCCAGTGCTGATATAACCCCAGACATTACATATGTGACTGATATCAGCCCCTCTTATAACGCTCCAGTGCTGATATAACCCCAGACATTACATATGTGACTGATATCAGCCCCTCTTATAACGCTCCAGTGCTGATATAACCTCCAGACATTACATATGTGACTGATATCAGCCCCTCTTATAACCCTCCAGTGCTGATATAACCCCAGACATTACATATGTGACTGATATCAGCCCCTCTTATAACGCTCCAATACTGATATAACCTCCAGACATTACATATGTGACTGATATCAGCTCCTCTTATAACGCTCCAGTGCTGATATAACCCCAGACATTACATATGTGACTGATATCAGCTCCTCTTATAATGCTCCAGTGCTGATATAACCCCAGACATTACATATGTGACTGATATCAGCCCCTCTTATAACCCTCCAGTGCTGATATAACCCCAGACATTACATATGTGACGGATATCAGCCCCTCTTATAATGCTCCAGTGTTGATATAACCCCAGACATTACATATGTGACTGATATCAGCTCCTCTTATAATGCTCCAGTGCTGATATAACCCCAGACATTACATATGTGACTGATATCAGCCCCTCTTATAACACTCCAGTGCTGATATAACCCCAGACATTACATATGTGACTGATATCAGCCCCTCTTATAACCCTCCAGTGCTGATATAACCTCCAGACATTACATATGTGACTGATATCAGCTCCTCTTATAATGCTCCAGTACTGATATAACCTCAGACATTACATATGTGACTGATATCAGCCCCTCTTATAATGCTCTAGTAATGATATAACCCCAGACATTACATATGTGACTGATATCATCCCCTCTTATAATGCTCTAGTAATGATATAACCCCAGACATTACATATGTGACTCATATCAGGCCCTCTTATAATGCTCCAGTGCTGATATAACCTCCAGACATTACATATGTGACTGATATCAGCCCCTATTATAATGCTCCAGTACTGATATAACCCCAGACATTACATATGTGACTGATATCAGCCCCATGGTTGAGCCTCCTCTTACCACGCTGCACCCTCTCTTAGAACGCTGCGACCCCTCCTTTTAGAACACTGCATCCCCTCCTCTTAGAACGCTGCACCCCCTCCTCTTAGAACACTGCGCCCCCTCTTAGAATGCTGCACCCCCCTCTTAGAATGCTGCGCCCCCTCTTACAATGCTGCGCCCTCTCTTAGAAGGCTGCGCTCCCTCTTAGAAGGCTGCGCTCCCTCTTAGAAGGCTGCGCTCCCTCTTAGAAGGCTGCACCCCCCTCTTAGAATGCTGCGCCCCCTCTTAGAATGCTGCACCCCCCTCTTAGAATGCTGCACCCCCCTCTTAGAATGCTGCACCCCCCTCTTAGAATGCTGCACCCCCCTCTTAGAATGCTGCACCCCCCTCTTAGAATGCTGCACCCCCCTCTTAGAATGCTGCACCCCCCTCTTAGAATGCTGCGCCCCCCTCTTAGAATGCTGCGCCCCTTCTTAGAATGCTGCACCCTCTCTTAGAAGGCTGCGCTCCCTCTTAGAAGGCTGCGCTCCCTCTTAGAATGCTGCACCCCCCTCTTAGAATGCTGCACGCCCCTTCTTAGAATGCTGCACCCCCTCTTAGAATGCTGCACCCCCCTCTTAGAATGCTGCACCCCCCTCTTAGAATGCTGCACCCCCCTCTTAGAATGCTGCACCCCCTCTTAGAATGCTGCACCCCCCTCTTAGAATGCTGCACCCCCCTCTTAGAATGCTGCACCCCCCTCTTAGAATGCTGCACCCCCCTCTTAGAATGCTGCGCCCCCCTCTTAGAATGCTGCGCCCCTTCTTAGAATGCTGCACCCTCTCTTAGAAGGCTGCGCTCCCTCTTAGAAGGCTGCGCTCCCTCTTAGAATGCTGCACCCCCCTCTTAGAATGCTGCACGCCCCTTCTTAGAATACTGCACCCCCCTCTTAGAATGCTGCACCCCCCTCTTAGAATGCTGCACCCCCCTCTTAGAATGCTGCACCCCCCTCTTAGAATGCTGCACCCCCCTCTTAGAATGCTGCACCCCCCTCTTAGAATGCTGCACCCCCCTCTTAGAATGCTGCGCCCTCTCTTAGAAGGCTGCGCTCCCTCTTAGAATGCTGCACCACCCTCTTAGAATGCTGCACCCCCTCTTAGAATGCTGCACCCCCTCTTAGAATGCTGCACCCCCCTCTTAGAATGCTGCACCCCCCTCTTAGAATGCTGCACCCCCCTCTTAGAATGCTGCGCCCTCTCTTAGAAGGCTGCGCTCCCTCTTAGAATGCTGCACCACCCTCTTAGAATGCTGCACCCCCTCTTAGAATGCTGCACCCCCTCTTAGAATGCTGCACCCCCTCTTAGAATGCTGCACCCCCTCTTAGAATGCTGCGCCACCCTCTTAGAATGCTGCACCCCCTCTTAGAATGCTGCGCCACCCTCTTAGAATGCTGCACCCCTCTTATAATGCTACACCCCCTTTACAATGCTGCACCCCCTCTTGTAACGCTGCGGCCCTTTTTATAATGCTGCGCCCCCTCTTAGAACGCCGCCCTGCATTTGCTCGTGGTCCTGCCCTTTTTCTATGTGATTTATGTTCCCGTGTAAACGACGTCCTCCTAGCCCAGAGAGCGCGGAGTCTGCAGCACGGGGCGCTCCGGGCATCCAGCGCAGCTGTGACAGATCCGCACTCACACAAAATCTGCACTAATAAATAATTCAGCCACATTTCCCAGATTTCAGAGAATGCCGGCGGGGGACACGAGTAACCCACATTTCCACCGAAAAGATGAGCGGCGCGCGGCACACCGATCCACACAGCCAGATTATTACTCATGTGAAGACGAAACAGCTGACAACAAAGGGTGAAGAGTCCCAGAGAGGAGGAGAAGAAGGGGATAAAGAGCCAGAGAGGAGGAGGAGAAGGGGATACAGAGTCCCAGAGAGGAGGAGAAGAAGGGGATACAGAGTCCCAGAGAGGAGGAGGAGAAGGGGATACAGAGTCCCAGAGAGGAGGAGGAGGAGAAGGGGATACAGGGTCCCAGAGAGGAGGAGGAGAAGGGAATACAGAGTCCCAGAGAGGAGGAGGAGAAGGGGATACAGAGTCAGAGAGGAGGAGGAGAAGGGGATACAGAGTCCCAGAGAGGAGGAGGAGAAGGGAATACAGAGTCCCAGAGAGGAGGAGGAGAAGGGGATACAGAGTCCCAGAGAGGAGGAGGAGAAGGGGATACAGAGTCCCAGAGAGGAGGAGGAGGAGAAGGGGATACAGAGTCCCAGAGAGGAGGAGGAGAAGGGAATACAGAGTCCCAGAGAGGAGGAGGAGAAGGGGATACAGAGTCCCAGAGAGGAGGAGGAGAAGGGGATACAGGGTCCCAGAGAGGAGGAGGAGGAGAAGGGGATACAGGGTCCCAGAGAGGAGGAGGAGAAGGGGATACAGAGTCCCAGAGAAGAGGAGGAGGAGAAGAGTATAAAGTCCCAGAGAGGAGGAGGAGAAGGGGATACAGAGTCCCAGAGAGGAGGAGGAGAAGGGGATACAGAGTCCCAGAGAGGAGGGTCATCCATAGGTCACTGGGTACTGCACAAATCAAAAGAAAAATGTTGCAAAATCAAATATCAGTTGTCAGTGAGGCGCGGAGAGCTGAGGCCTTATATCAATTACCAATCCTGCAGATAGGGGGCATCAAAAATATCAAGAGCCAGAAATAGGAACCTGACATTTTTACTACCATTGATGTCAGTAGATGGCGCCATTTCCTTTTCCTCTCTGGACTCTACCAGCTCTCTGCTTCACATTGCAGGGCCTGGATGTATAGCATACCCCACATATACAGTATATCACAAAAGTGAGTACACCCCTCTTATTTGTGTAAATATTTTACTACATCTTCTCCTGGGACAGCGTAGCATATCTGACCCTGTCATACAATGTGCAGTGTCAGTGTACAGCTTGTATACAATGTGCAGTGTCAGTGTGCAACTTGTATACAATGTGCAGTGTCAGTGTGCAACTTGTATACAATGTGCAGTGTCAGTGTGCAACTTGTATACAATGTGCAGTGTCAGTGCGCAGCTTGTATACAATGTGCAGCGTCAGTGCGCAGCTTGTATACAATGTGCAGTGTCAGTGCGCAGCTTGGATACAATGTGCAGTGTCAGTGCGCAGCTTGGATACAATGTGCAGTGTCAGTGCACAGCTGGTATACAATGTGCAGTGTCAGTGCGCAGCTTGTATAACAGTGTAAATAACTCATCACACAGCCATTAATGTCTAAACCGCTGGCAACAAAAGTGAGTTCACCCCTAAGTGAGAATGGCCACATTGTGCCCTTGGTGTGTATATTTGATGTGGTCACCATTATTTCCCAGCACGGCCTTCCCTCTCTTGTGTCTGGAGGTCACTAGATCTTCACAGGAGCTGCTGGATCCTCTTCATCCTCCATGACGACCTCCCGGAGCTGGTGGATGTCGCGGCTGGAGCGAGACCCCGGGACCACGCCGCCACTATACGTGATAACGAGCCCCTCTATACTGTGTGTCTGGTCGTAGGATCATCCCCCAACATCCGCCACATTCCACGTCTTCAATCTCTAATCTGCAAATTGCTGCATTACACCGGGAGCGGATCAATCCCAGAGCCATTCATTTTCACTGCCATTATCACCCAATCACACGGCGGCGGCCTGGCACAGCACTCATGTAGCAGAGCTGAAAGGCTGTCCGAGCGCGCAGTCCTGTGCAAAACCACAAGGAACGCAGGAAAGGAGTGAGATCAGCCAATGAGAAACTCAGAAACAGCGACAATCACAGCTCTGTCTGGTAATGAACCTCTGCTGCACGACATATTCAGCTCTGCTATATATAAGATACTCAGCTCTGCTGCATCTGACATATTCAGCTCTACTATATATAGTATGCTCAGCTCTGCTGCATCTGATAAAATGACTGCATGTCTGGCCAGCTCTGCTGCATGTGACGCGCTCGGCTCTGCTGCAGGTGACGCGCTCGGCTCTGCTGCAGGTGACGTGCTCGGCTCTGCTGCAGGTGGCGCGCTCGGCTCTGCTGCAGGTGGCGCGCTCGGCTCTGCTGCATGTGACGCGCTCAGCTCTGCTGCATGTGACGCGCTCGGCTCTGCTACATATAGTATGCGCGGCTCTGCTGCAGGTGACGCGCTCGGTTCTGCTGCTGGTGACGCGCTCGGCTCTGCTGCAGGTGACGTGCTCGGCTCTGCTGCATGTGGCGCGCTCAGCTCTGCTGCATGTGACGCGCTCGGCTCTGCTGCATGTGACGCGCTCGGCTCTGCTGCATGTGACGCGCTCGGCTCTGCTGCATGTGACGCGCTCGGCTCTGCTGCAGGTGGCGCGCTCGGCTCTGCTGCAGGTGGCGCGCTCGGCTCTGCTGCAGGTGGCGCGCTCGGCTCTGCTGCATGTGACGCGCTCGGCTCTGCTGCATGTGACGAGCTCGGCTCTGCTGCATGTGACGCGCTCGGCTCTGCTGCATGTGACGCGCTCGGCTCTGCTGCATGTGACGCGCTCGGCTCTGCTGCATGTGACGCGCTCGGCTCTGCTGTGCGCGTCACGTGGCGCTGGCTGTGAGAGGACAGCTTGGCTCCAATTACTGCGGATGACGTGCGTCTGCATAAAAAGATCCTGTAACTGGATTATGGTCCTAACTCAATTGTGACAGCGGCCGTTTATCCCTCTTCACGCGCCGCGCTTCGTGTCTGATCGCGCTGCGCTTCGTGTCTGATCGCACCGTCTTGTTTTCGAATCTTCTCCTTGTCATGTGAATTGAATCTCAATGGGGTCCGGGGGGCTGTGGCTTAACCATTTCAGCACTGGGCGCAGGATGGGGGGCGGTGGACGGAGAGAGAATGGCGCAGCTGCCTCCATTGTCATCATTTAGTAAAGACGCTGGATTGTTGCAGCGCTTGACAAGTTAATAACGATTGTCTGCAGCAACATGTTAATACATCTTACAGCAGCCAATCATGCGGCGGAGCGCGGCGGTGACCGCACACAAATGTCCCCGCTCCACTTTATCTACAAAAAGAATAAAAAAGAAACAAAAATATCCAAAATCCCAGAGAAAACGGCCCCTGTGAGCGCGGCTCTGTCTCTGTGTCGCAGCCTGATTTGCGGTCACGAGTGAAGGACTCACCTGTGACCACAAATCACCTGAGTGACGGCACCGCTGATCACGTGGCTCACTTCGGTCACTCGCGTGATTTGCTGTCACAGGTGGAGGCTCCAGCGGTGGCCGCGGGTAACCTGAGTGACGTCACCGCTGACTGCGCGACTCACTACAGTTGCTGCATGGAGCTCACAGCTAGCGGTCGTGGTCTGTGGCCGCTCCTGTCAGCTTTATGTAGCAGAGCTGGAAGCGTTCTTGGACCTTGTGTGGATTACGTCGGACCTGGTGGGGGGTTTGTGGTTAATAAAGTGGTGAAAGAGGGTGTTTTTTTGTCTTTTATTCCAAATAAAAGATTTTTTGTGTGTGTGTGTTTATTTACTTTCACTTACAAATTTATCATGGGGGGATGTCTCATAGACGCCTGCCAGGATTGACCTAGGACTTAGTGGCAGCTATGGGCTGCCATTAACTCCTTATTATCCCGATTGTCACCGCACCAGGACATTCAGGATGAGCCGGGTAAAGTCCCATGACCGTCGCATCTAATGGATGTAGCAATTCCAGGAGGCTGCTGGCTGATATTTTGAGGCTGGGGGATCCCAATAACGTGGGTCTCCCCAGTCTGGGAATACCAGCCTTCAGCTGTGTGGCTTTATCTTGGCAGGTATCAAAATCTGGTGGGGACCGCATGCCGGTTTTTTAAATTATTTATTTATTTATTGTACTGCATGATATAGACCCGCCCACCGGCGGCTGTGATTGGTTGCAGTGAGACAGCTGTAACTCAGCGTGGGGGTGAGTCTGACTGCAACCAATCAGTCACCGGTGGGCGGGGGAAGCAGTGAATATGAGATGAGCCTAATCAGCGGACGGCATTTTTCAGAAGCAGGAGAAGCTGAAGGAGAAGTGTGACAGCCGCGCTGGTGATCGGTGAGTATGAAGGAGGGAGAGAAGGAGAGACAGACAGAGAGACCGACAGAGAGAGACCGAGACCGACAGAGAGAGACCGAGACCGATAGAGAGAAAGACCGAGACCGTAACAGAGAGAGACCGACAGAGAGAGACCGACAGAGAGAGAGACCGAGACCGATAGAGAGAGACACTGACAGAGAGAGACCGAGACCGACAGAGAGAGACCGAGACTGATAGAGAGAAAGACCGAGACCGTAACAGAGAGAGACCGACAGAGCGAGAGACCGACAGAGCGAGAGACCGACAGAGCGAGAGACCGACAGAGAGAGAGACCGACAGAGAGAGAGACCGACAGAGAGAGAGACCGACAGAGAGAGAGACCGACAGAGAGAGACCGACAGAGAGAGACCGACAGAGAGAGACCGACAGAGAGAGAGACCGAGACCGACAGAGAGAGACCGAGACTGATAGAGAGAAAGACCGAGACCGTAACAGAGAGAGACCGACAGAGAGAGACCGACAGAGAGAGACACCGACAGAGAGAGACCGACAGAGAGAGACACCGACAGAGAGAGACCGACAGAGAGAGACCGACAGAGAGAGACCGACAGAGAGAGACCGACAGAGAGAGACACTGACAGAGAGAGACCGAGACCGACAGAGAGAGACCGAGACCGATAGAGAGAAAGACCGAGACCGTAACAGAGAGAGACCGACAGAGAGAGACCGACAGAGAGAGACCGACAGAGAGAGACACCGACAGAGAGAGACCGACAGAGAGAGACACCGACAGAGAGAGACCGACAGAGAGAGACCGACAGAGAGAGACCGACAGAGAGAGACCGAGACCGTCAGAGAGAAAGAAAGAGAGAGACCGACAGAGAGAGACCGACAGAGAGAGACCGACAGAGAGAGACCGACAGAGAGAGACCGACAGAGAGACCGACAGAGAGAGACCGAGACCGATAGAAAGAAAGACCGAGACAGTAACAGAGAGAGACCGACAGAGAGAGACACCGACAGAGAGAGACCGACAGAGAGAGACACTGACAGAGAGAGACCGACAGAGAGAGACACTGACAGAGAGAGACCGACAGAGAGAGACCGACAGAGAGAGACCGACAGAGAGAGACCGAGACCGTCAGAGAGAAAGAAAGAGAGAGACCGAGACCGATAGAGAGAAAGACCGAGACCGTAACAGAGAGAGACCGACAGAGAGAGAGACCGACAGAGAGAGAGACCGACAGAGAGACACTGACAGAGAGAGACCGACAGAGAGAGACACTGACAGAGACCAAGACCGACAGAGAGAGACCAAAACCGACAGAGAGAGACCAAAACCGACAGAGACTGAGACCGACAAAGAGAGACTGAGACCGACAGAGAGAGACTGACAGTAAAATGTGGCAGTTGTAATCTGACCACTCAGGAAGCTAAGGCAGCTGTAATCTGACCACTCAGGAAGCTAAGGCAGCTGTAATCTGACCCCTCAGGAAGCTATGGCTGCTGTAATCTGACCCCTCAGGAAGCTATGGCTGCTGTAATCTGACCCCTCAGGAAGCTATGGCTGCTGTAATCTGACCCCTCAGGAAGCTATAGCAGCTGTAATCTGACCCCTCAAGAAGCTGTGGCAGCTGTAATCTGACCCCTCAGGAAGCTGTGGCAGCTGTAATCTGACCCCTCAGGAAGCTGTGGCAGCTGTAATCTGACCCCTCAGGAAGCTGTGGCAGCTGTAATCTGACCCCTCAGGAAGCTGTGGCAGCTGTAATCTGACCCCTCAGGAAGCTGTGGCAGCTGTAATCTGACCCCTCAGGAAGCTATGGCTGCTGTAATCTGACCCCTCAGGAAGCTATGGCTGCTGTAATCTGACCCCTCAGGAAACTGTGGCAGCTGTAATCTGACCCCTCAGGAAGCTATGGCTGCTGTAACCTGACCCCTCAGGAAGATATGGCTGCTGTAATCTAACCCCTCAAGACACTATGGCAGCTGTAATCTGACCCCTCAGGAAGCTGTGGCAGCTGTAATCTGACCCCTCAGAAAGCTGTGGCAGCTGTAATCTGACCCCTCAGGAAGCTATGGCAGCTGTAATCTGACCCCTCAGGAAGCTATGGCAGCTGTAATCTGACCCCTCAGGAAGCTATGGCAGCTGTAATCTGACCCCTCAGGAAGCTATGGCAGCTGTAATCTGACCCCTCAGGAAGCTATGGCTGCTGTAATCTGACCCCTCAGGAAACTGTGGCAGCTGTAATCTGACCCCTCAGGAAGCTGTGGCAGCTGTAATCTGACCCCTCAGGAAGCTATGGCTGCTGTAATCTGACCCCTCAGGAAGCTATGGCTGCTGTAATCTGACCCCTCAGGAAACTGTGGCAGCTGTAATCTGACCCCTCAGGAAGCTATGTCTGCTGTAACCTGACCCCTCAGGAAGCTATGGCTGCTGTAATCTGACCCCTCAAGAAGCTATGGCAGCTGTAATCTGACCCCTCAGGAAGCTGTGGCAGCTGTAATCTGACATCTCAGGAAGCTGTGGCAGCTGTAATCTGACCCCTCAGGAAGCTATGGCAGCTGTAATCTGACCCCTCAGGAAGCTATGGCAGCTGTAATCTGACCCCTCAGGAAGCTATGGCTGCTGTAATCTGACCCCTCAGGAAACTGTGGCAGCTGTAATCTGACCCCTCAGCAAGCTATGGCAGCTGTAATCTGACCCCTCAGGAAGCTATGGCAGCTGTAATCTGACCCCTCAGGAAGCTATGGCTGCTGTAATCTGACCCCTCAGGAAGCTATATCTGCTGTAATCTGACCCCTCAGGAAGCTATGGCAGCTGTAATCTGACCCCTCAGGAAGCTATGGCAGCTGTCATCTAACCCCTCAGGAAGCTATGGCAACTGTAATCTGACCCTCTGACCCCTCAGGAAGCTATGGCAGCTGTAATCTGACCCCTCAGGAAGCTATGGCTGCTGTAATCTGACCCCTCAGGAAGCTATGGCAGCTGTAATCTGACCCCTCAGGAAGCTATGGCTGCTGTAATCTGACCCCTCAGGAAGCTGGTATTCTCTCTTCTTTTGATCAAGATGGATTTTAGCAATTTTCAGAGTAAAAGATATTGAAGACATGGAACGACGCCGAGTGTGACCAGAGGTGTATCGCTCGGGTGGTATCGCTCGGGTGGTATCGCTCGGGTGGGCCGGGCTGGGCTCCTGCGGTCACTTATTGCACCCCCTCAATATTTCCAGTGTGATTTCCTAGTGTCCACATAAAACGAATGCATCAAGAATTCGGAGAAGATTCGGCCATTAGGACGGAATCATTGAACGTCCGGCTACAAGTCATTTTATTAATCTGTTGGAGGTGAGTGGTCGGAGTGAATATTGGCCTCGGTGACTCTACACAATATGGCGGTTTTATTGGATGCCACAATTTTTAAGCAGAAGAAAAGAACTAAAGGATTTAATGAGAATGTCTCAATTCGGGGCATTGGATATTGAACGCGCCCCACTAGCGCCTGGATACAGTGCGACGACACAGACGACACCTCCATCATCAGTCTGAAGAACACATAATCCAGAGGCAGATAAAGCGTGCGAGGCGGACTACACCCCACCAAAGCCCATAATAGCCGGGGTGGGGGCAGGGAGCTCAGGCGGCAAATCCAGATTTACCGACACCTCGGGACCAGCACAGCAAGATCCAGGCTGATCCTCGGGCGGCTGAGGAATCCCATACACGAGGGCAAATAGAAAACCAGGATCGGGCCCCTGTATGGTCCTGCTGTGACTAGAGGGCCCCTGTATGGTCCTGCTGTGACTAGAGGGCCCCTGTATGGTCCTGCTGTGACTAGAGGGCCCCTGTATGGTCCTGCTGTGACTAGAGGGCCCCTGTATGGTCCTGCTGTGACTAGAGGGCCCCTGTATGGTCCTGCTGTGACTAGAGGGCCCCTGTATGGTCCTGCTGTGACTAGAGGGCCCCTGTATGGTCCTGCTGTGACTAGAGGGCCCCTGTATGGTCCTGCTGTGACTAGAGGGCCCCTGTATGGTCCTGCTGTGATTAGAGGGCCCCTGTATGGTCCTGCTGTGACTAGAGGGCCCCTGTATGGTCCTGCTGTGATTAGAGGGCCCCTGTATGGTCCTGCTGTGACTAGAGGGCCCCTGTATGGTCCTGCTGTGACTAGAGGGCCCCTGTATGGTCCTGCTGTGACTAGAGGGCCCCTGTATGGTCCTGCTGTGACTAGAGGGCCCCTGTATGGTCCTGCTGTGACTAGAGGGCCCCTGTATGGTCCTGCTGTGACTAGAGGGCCCCTGTATGGTCCTGCTGTGACTAGAGGGCCCCTGTATGGTCCTGCTGTGACTAGAGGGCCCCTGTATGGTCCTGCTGTGACTAGAGGGCCCCGGTATGGTCCTGCTGTGATTAGAGGGCCCCGGTATGGTCCTGCTGTGACTAGAGGGCCCCTGTATGGTCCTGCTGTGACTAGAGGGCCCCTGTATGGTCCTGCTGTGACTAGAGGGCCCCTGTATGGTCCTGCTGTGATTAGAGGGCCCCTGTATGGTCCTGCTGTGACTAGAGGGCCCCTGTATGGTCCTGCTGTGATTAGAGGGCCCCTGTATGGTCCTGCTGTGATTAGAGGGCCCCTGTATGGTCCTGCTGTGATTAGAGGGCCCCTGTATGGACCTGCTGTGATTAGAGACCCCCTGTATGGTCCTGCTGTGATTAGAGGGCCCCTGTATGGACCTGCTGTGATTAGAGACCCCCTGTATGGTCCTGCTGTGATTAGAGGGCCCCTGTATGGTCCTGCTGTGATTAGAGGGCCCCTGTATGGACCTGCTGTGATTAGAGACCCCCTGTATGGTCCTGCTGTGATTAGAGGGCCCCTGTATGGTCCTGCTGTGACTAGAGGGCCCCTGTATGGTCCTGCTGTGATTAGAGGGCCCCTGTATGGTCCTGCTGTGACTTAAGGGCCCCTGTATGGTTCTGCTGTGATTAGAGGGCCCCTGTATGGTCCTGCTGTGACTAGAGGGCCCCTGTATGGTCCTGCTGTGATTAGAGGGCCCCTGTATGGTCCTTGTGTGATTAGAGGGCCCCTGTATGGTCCTGCTCTGACTAGAGGGCCCCTGTATGGTCCTGCTGTGACTAGAGGGCCCCTGTATGGTCCTGCTGTGACTAGAGGGCCCCTGTATGGTCCTGCTGTGACTAGAGGGCCCCTGTATGGTTCTGCTGGGATTAGAGGGCCCCTGTATGGTCCTGCTGTGATTAGAGGGCCCCTGTATGGTCCTGCTGTGACTAGAGGGCCCCTGTATGGTTCTGCTGGGATTAGAGGGCCCCTGTATGGTCCTGCTGTGACTAGAGGGCCCCTGTATGGTCCTGCTGTGACTAGAGGGCCCCTGTATGGTCCTTGTGTGATTAGAGGGCTCCTGTATGGTTCTGCTGTGATTAGAGGGCCCCTGTATGGTCCTGCTGTGACTAGAGGGCCCCTGTATGGTCCTTGTGTGATTAGAGGGCTCCTGTATGGTTCTGCTGTGATTAGAGGGCCCCGGTATGGTCCTGCTGTGACTAGAGGGCCCCTGTATGGTCCTGCTGTGACTAGAGGGCCCCTGTATGGTTCTGCTGTGATTAGAGGGCCCCTGTATGGTCCTGCTGTGACTAGAGGGCCCCTGTATGGTCCTTGTGTGATTAGAGGGCCCCTGTATGGTCCTGCTGTGATTAGAGGGCCCCTGTATGGTCCTGCTGTGACTAGAGGGCCCCTGTATGGTCCTGCTGTGACTAGAGGGCCCCTGTATGGTCCTGCTGTGACTAGAGGGCCCCTGTATGGTCCTGCTGTGACTAGAGGGCCCCTGTATGGTCCTTGTGTGATTAGAGGGCTCCTGTATGGTTCTGCTGTGATTAGAGGGCCCCGGTATGGTCCTGCTGTGACTAGAGGGCCCCTGTATGGTCCTGCTGTGACTAAGGGGCCCCTGTATGGTCCTGCTGTGACTAGAGGGCCCCTGTATGGTCCTGCTGTGACTAAGGGGCCCCTGTATGGTCCTGCTGTGATTAGAGGGCCCCTGTATGGTTCTGCTGGGATTAGAGGGCCCCTGTATGGTCCTTGTGTGATTAGAGGGCCCCTGTATGGTCCTTGTGTGATTAGAGACCCCCAGTCCAGGTGCCACCTCTGCTCCCCAGTGATTGTAGCACTGACCCCATGATATCCGCACACCAGTGCAGATACGCGTTGCTGGGCGATGTGAAGTCCACACATTGTAACACATATGTAGCGGTTTTTCCTATTTTCCCCTTGTGCGGTGTTTACAGCGGCTGCGTCTTCTACGTGTGACCCCGGATCCTGCAGGGACAGATCCACAGGAATGGAATATACAATGTGGCGGTGTCTCCGGCCTGTGCGGTCCCTTTAACACCCTCCATACGTTGGGAATGTGCTGACGAGCGGCTTCCGTACAGCCGGTGTCAGGTTCGGTGCCCACACCGCGGGTAACCGTAGCGCTTCCACCCGGGAAGGTGAATGGCGGAGGCCTATAGGCGAGCGCTTGCGGTTTTGCTTACACGCTCATAAAGCCGCTCGTCTCCTCCCAATCTACATTTGGAAGCAAATTCCATCCCCGCTTAATAAACAGAGGTCATTAAGAGCGGAGCTTAGAAAATCAGAATTGTCTGTAAGCACCGCCGACAACTGCACCGATAATGCAAGAAGCTGGCTCCGGAGCGGAACGCGGAATGCCAATTCCCACATCACAAGGGCTGCCTGACATTGCACCGGCGGAGGGGGCGAAACCTGCCCCGATACATCCATCCCATAATATCTGTGCCTCATACATCCATCCCATAATATCTGTGCCTCATACATCCATCCCATAACATCTGTGCCTCATACATCTATCCCATAACATCTGTGCCTCATACATCTATCCCATAATATCTGTGCCTCATACATCCATCCCATAATATCTGTGCCTCATACATCCATCCCATAATATCTGTGCCTCATACATCCATCCCATAATATCTGTGCCTCATACATCCATCCCATAATATCTGTGCCTCATACATCCATCCCATAATATCTGTGCCCTGATACATCCATCCCATAATATCTGTGCCTCATACATCCATCCCATAATATCTGTGCCTCATGTATGTATACCATAATATCTGTGCCTCATACATCTATCCCATAATATCTGTGCCTCATACATCTATCCCATAATATCTGTGCCTCATACATCCATCCCATAATATCTGTGCCTCATACATCTATCCCATAATATCTGTGCCTCATACATCTATCCCATAATATCTGTGCCTCATACATCTATCCCATAATATCTGTGCCTCATACATCCATCCCATAATATCTGTGCCTCATATATGTATCCCATAATATCTGTGCCTCATACATCCATCCCATAATATCTGTGCCTCATACATCCATCCCATAATATCTGTGCCTCATACATCTATCCCATAATATCTGTGCCTCATACATCCATCCCATAATATCTGTGCCTCATATATCCATCCCATAATATCTGTGCCTCATACATCCATCCCATAATATCTGTGCCTCATACATCCATCCCATAATATCTGTGCCTCATACATCCATCCCATAATATCTGTGCCTCATACATCTATCCCATAATATCTGTGCCTCATACATCTATCCCATAATATCTGTGCCTCATACATCTATCCCATAATATCTGTGCCTCATACATCTATCCCATAATATCTGTGCCTCATACATCCATCCCATAATATCTGTGCCTCATACATCTATCCCATAATATCTGTGCCTCATACATCTATCCCATAATATCTGTGCCTCATACATCCATCCCATAATATCTGTGCCTCATACATCTATCCCATAATATCTGTGCCTCATACATCTATCCCATAATATCTGTGCCTCATACATCTATCCCATAATATCTGTGCCTCATACATCCATCCCATAATATCTGTGCCTCATACATCCATCCCATAATATCTGTGCCTCATACATCTATCCCATAATATCTGTGCCTCATATATGTATACCATAATATCTGTGCCTCATACATCTATCCCATAATATCTGTGCCTCATACATCCATCCCATAATATCTGTGCCTCATACATCTATCCCATAATATCTGTGCCTCATACATCCATCCCATAATATCTGTGCCTCATACATCTATCCCATAATATCTGTGCCTCATACATCCATCCCATAATATCTGTGCCTCATACATCTATCCCATAATATCTGTGCCTCATACATCCATCCCATAATATCTGTGCCTCATACATCCATCCCATAATATCTGTGCCTCATACATCCATCCCATAATATCTGTGCCTCATACATCTATCCCATAATATCTGTGCCTCATACATCCATCCCATAATATCTGTGCCTCATACATCTATCCCATAATATCTGTGCCTCATACATCCATCCCATAATATCTGTGCCTCATACATCTATCCCATATCTGTGCCTCATACATCCATCCCATAATATCTGTGCCTCATACATCCATCCCATAATATCTGTGCCTCATACATCTATCCCATAATATCTGTGCCTCATACATCTATCCCATAATATCTGTGCCTCATATATGTATACCATAATATCTGTGCCTCATACATCTATCCCATAATATCTGTGCCTCATACATCCATCCCATAATATCTGTGCCTCATATATGTATACCATAATATCTGTGCCTCATACATCTATCCCATAATATCTGTGCCTCATACATCCATCCCATAATATCTGTGCCTCATACATCTATCCCATAATATCTGTGCCTCATACATCCATCCCATAATATCTGTGCCTCATACATCCATCCCATAATATCTGTGCCTCATACATCCATCCCATAATATCTGTGCCTCATACATCTATCCCATAATATCTGTGCCTCATACATCTATCCCATAATATCTGTGCCTCATACATCTATCCCATAATATCTGTGCCTCATATATGTATACCATAATATCTGTGCCTCATACATCTATCCCATAATATCTGTGCCTCATACATCTATCCCATAATATCTGTGCCCTGATATATGTATCCCATAATATCTGTGCCTCATATCTGTCCGGATATACAGAACTGTGCAAAACGTTAGGCAGGAAACAAAAGCTGCAGAATAAAAACCCTCCAGTATTAAAAGAAATAAAAGATAACACGGTCACCGAATACTGAGGACGGAGGAGACGGGCGGTCACCGAATACTGAGGACGGAGGAGACGGGCGGTCACTGAATACTGAGGACGGAGGAGACGGGCGGTCACCGAATACTGAGGACGGAGGAGACGGGCGGTCACTGAATACTGAGGACGGAGGAGACGAGCGGTCACTGAATACTGAGGACGGAGGAGACGGGCGGTCACCGAATACTGAGGACGGAGGAGACGGGCGGTCACCGAATACTGAGGACGGAGGAGACGGGCGGTCACTGAATACTGAGGACGGAGGAGACGGGCGGTCACCGAATACTGAGGACGGAGGAGACGGGCGGTCACTGAATACTGAGGACGGAGGAGACGAGCGGTCACTGAATACTTAGGACGGAGGAGACGGGCGGTCACTGAATACTGAGGACGGAGAAGACGGGCGGTCACCGAATACTGAGGACGGAGGAGACGGGCGGTCACTGAATACTGAGGACGGAGGAGACAGGCGGTCACCGAATACTGAGGACGGAGGAGACGGGCGGTCACTGAATACTGAGGACGGAGGAGACGGGCGGTCACCGAATACTGAGGACGGAGGAGACGGGCGGTCACTGAATACTGAGAACGGAGGAGACGGGCGGTCACTGAATACTGAGGACGGAGGAGACGGGCGGTCACCGAATACTGAGGACGGAGGAGACAGGCGGTCACCGAATACTGAGGACGGAGGAGACGAGCGATCACTGAATACTGAGGACGAGGAGACGGGCGATCACTGAATACTGAGGACGGAGGAGACGAGCGGTCACTGAATACTGAGGACGGAGGAGACGAGCGGTCACTGAATACTGAGGACGGAGGAGACGGGCGGTCACTGAATACTGAGGACGGAGGAGACTGGCGGTCACTGAATACTGAGGACAAAGGAGACGGGCGGTCACTGAATACTGAGGATGGAGGAGACGGGCGGTCACTGAATACTGAGGACGGAGGAGACGGGCAGTCACTGAATACTGAGGACGGAGGAGACGGGCGGTCACTGAATACTGAGGACGGAGGAGACGAGCGGTCACTGAATACTGAGGACGGAGGAGACGAGCGGTCACTGAATACTGAGGACGGAGGAGACGAGCGGTCACTGAATACTTAGGACGGAGGAGACGGGCGGTCACTGAATACTGAGGACGGAGGAGACGGGCGGTCACTGAATACTGAGGACGGAGGAGACGGGCGGTCACTGAATACTGAGGACGGAGGAGACAGGCGGTCACCGAATACTGAGGACGGAGGAGACAGGCGGTCACCGAATACTGAGGACGGAGGAGATGAGCGATCACTGAATACTGAGGACGAGGAGACGGGCGATCACTGAATACTGAGGACGGAGGAGACGAGCGGTCACTGAATACTGAGGACGGAGGAGACGGGCGGTCACTGAATACTGAGGACGGAGGAGACTGGCGGTCACTGAATACTGAGGACGGAGGAGACGGGCGGTCACTGAATACTGAGGACGGAGGAGACGGGCGGTCACTGAATACTGAGGACGGAGGAGACTGGTGGTCACTGAATACTGAGGACGGAGGAGACGGGCAGTCACTGAATACTGAGGACGGAGGAGACGGGCGGTCACTGAATACTGAGGACGGAGGAGACGAGCGGTCACTGAATACTGAGGACGGAGGAGACAAGCGGTCACTGAATACTGAGGACGGAGGAGACGAGCGGTCACTGAATACTTAGGACGGAGGAGACGGGCTGTCACTGAATACTGAGGACGGAGGAGACAGGCGGTCACTGAATACTGAGGACGGAGGAGACGAGCGGTCACTGAATACTTAGGACGGAGGAGACGGGCGGTCACTGAATACTGAGGACGGAGGAGACGGGCGGTCACTGAATACTGAGGACGGAGGAGACGAGCGGTCACTGAATACTGAGGACGGAGGAGACGAGCGGTCACTGAATACTTAGGACGGAGGAGACGGGCGGTCACTGAATACTGAGGACGGAGGAGACGGGCGGTCACTGAATACTGAGGACGGAGGAGACGAGCGGTCACTGAGTACTTAGGACGGAGGAGACGGGCGGTCACTGAATACTGAGGACGGAGGAGACGGGCGGTCACTGAATACTGAGGACGGAGGAGACGGGCGGTCACTGAATACTGAGGACGGAGGAGACGAGCGGTCACTGAATACTTAGGACGGAGGAGACGGGCGGTCACTGAATACTGAGGGGATTTCCATCTCTCTTTTCTTCACTTTGCATTTTAATTGATAATAAACGTTTAACCCTTTCACGTATGAAGCTCCTGACTCTGCAGTCTTGTTGTCACACCTGTGTATATCTTGCAGTCTTGTTTCCACACCTGTGCATATCTTGCAGTCTTGTTTCCACACCTGTGCATATCTTGCAGTCTTGTGTCCACACCTGTGCATATCTTGCAGTCTTGTGTCCACACCTGTGCATATCTTGCAGTCTTGTTGTCACACCTGTGCATATCTTGCAGTCTTGTGTCCACACCTGTGCATATCTTGCAGTCTTGTGTCCACACCTGCGCATATCTTGCAGTCTTGTGTCCACAGCTGTGCATATCTTGCAGTCTTGTTTCCACACCTGTGCATATCTTGCAGTCTTGTTTCCACACCTGTGCATATCTTGCAGTCTTGTGTCCACACCTGTGCATATCTTGCAGTCTTGTGTCCACACCTGTGCATATCTTGCAGTCTTGTGTCCACACCTGTGCATATCTTGCAGTCTTGTTGTCACACCTGTGCATATCTTGCAGTCTTGTTGTCACACCTGTGCATATCTTGCAGTCTTGTTGTCACACCTGTGCATATCTTGCAGTCTTGTTGTCACACCTGTGCATATCTTGCAGTCTTGTTTCCACACCTGTGCATATCTTGCAGTCTTGTGTCCACACCTGAGCATATCTTGCAGTCTTGTGTCCACACCTGAGCATATCTTGCAGTCTTGTGTCCACACCTGTGCATATCTTGCAGTCTTGTTGTCACACCTGTGTATATCTTGCAGTCTTGTTGTCACACCTGTGCATATCTTGCAGTCTTGTGTCCACACCTGTGCATATCTTGCAGTCTTGTGTCCACACCTGTGCATATCTTGCAGTCTTGTGTCCACACCTGTGCATATCTTGCAGTCTTGTTTCCACACCTGTGCATATCTTGCAGTCTTGTTGTCACACCTGTGCATATCTTGCAGTCTTGTTGTCACACCTGTGCATATCTTGCAGTCTTGTTGTCACACCTGTGCATATCTTGCAGTCTTGTTGTCACACCTGTGTATATCTTGCAGTCTTGTTGTCACACCTGTGCATATCTTGCAGTCTTGTTGTCACACCTGTGTATATCTTGCAGTCTTGTTGTCACACCTGTGCATATCTTGCAGTCTTGTTGTCACACCTGTGCATATCTTGCAGTCTTGTTGTCACACCTGTGCATATCTTGCAGTCTTGTTGTCACACCTGTGCATATCTTGCAGTCTTGTTGTCACACCTGTGCATATCTTGCAGTCTTGTTGTCACACCTGTGTATATCTTGCAGTCTTGTTGTCACACCTGTGCATATCTTGCAGTCTTGTTGTCACACCTGTGTATATCTTGCAGTCTTGTTGTCACACCTGTGCATATCTTGCAGTCTTGTTGTCACACCTGTGCATATCTTGCAGTCTTGTTGTCACACCTGTGCATATCTTGCAGTCTTGTTGTCACACCTGTGTATATCTTGCAGTCTTGTTGTCACACCTGTGCATATCTTGCAGTCTTGTTGTCACACCTGTGTATATCTTGCAGTCTTGTTGTCACACCTGTGCATATCTTGCAGTCTTGTTGTCACACCTGTGCATATCTTGCAGTCTTGTTGTCACACCTGTGCATATCTTGCAGTCTTGTTGTCACACCTGTGCATATCTTGCAGTCTTGTTGTCACACCTGTGTATATCTTGCAGTCTTGTTGTCACACCTGTGCATATCTTGCAGTCTTGTTGTCACACCTGTGTATATCTTGCAGTCTTGTTGTCACACCTGTGCATATCTTGCAGTCTTGTGTCCACACCTGCCTGTACCCTGTATCTTTCACACCGTCCTGGATATATCCTATATATGTAGATCCCTGCACTCCGAGGTGTCACCTGCTCAGTTTTGCAGCCGCACTGAAGGTTTCGTTCTGTCCCTTTAAGGAACCTGAGCGCAGCCGGGGGTGCTCGTGTAGGATTCTATACAGTATATTGTATACGGGTGTCTATAGATACAGCAGGATCGGATACACGTGTATCCATGGCTCGGCTTCTCCTCGGGGTGATATATACACTCATATCTGACCAAGGTGGAATATTTAGGATGAAACTGTATCCCTGTGGAATCTCTGGCCGCAGCGACAGTTACACACGGGGTTAACCCTATCCCTGCTGGAGTCTACGCTCCACAGTGTAGCCTGTAACTGTCCTCTGATCTCCCACAATGCCCTGCTCTACGATAACAGGAAACCAGCAGAATTGTGATTGCTGCTCTGGATGTGACTGGTGTACTTGCTATGATAGTGTTCGGGGTTGGTAGAGGAAAGTATTGTAAGAATGTGGAGGAGCCAGCACAGAGCGGCCGGGTCTCATGGATCGTCCCTGCGGGGCTCCCCTATAATGTAGACATGTGAGCACAGAGTGGCCGGGTGTCACCGATGTCCCTGCGGGGCTCCCCTATAATGTAGACATGTGAGCACAGAGTGGCCGGGTGTCACCGATGTCCCTGCGGGGCTCCCCTATAATGTAGACATGTGAGCACAGAGTGGCCGGGTGTCACCGATGTCCCTGCGGGGCTCCCCTATAATGTATACATGTGAGCACAGAGTGGCCGGGTGTCACCGATGTCCCTGCGGGGCTCCCCTATAATGTATACATGTGAGCACAGAGTGGCCGGGTGTCACCGATGTCCCTGCGGGGCTCCCCTATAATGTAGACATGTGAGCACAGAGTGGCCGGGTCTCATGGATCGTCCCTGCGGGGCTCCCCTATAATGTAGACATGTGAGCACAGAGCAGCCGGGTGTCACCGATGTCCCTGCGGGGCTCCCCTATAATGTAGACATGTGAGCACAGAGCAGCCGGGTGTCACCGATGTCCCTGCGGGGCTCCCCTATAATGTAGACATGTGAGCACAGAGTGGCCGGGTCTCATGGATCGTCCCTGCGGGGCTCCCCTATAATGTAGACATGTGAGCACAGAGCGGCCGGGTGTCACCGATGTCCCTGCGGGGTCCCCTATAATGTAGACATGTGAGCACAGAGTGGCCGGGTGTCACCGATGTCCCTGCGGGGCTCCCCTATAATGTAGACATGTGAGCACAGAGCGGCCGGGTCTCATGGATCGTCCCTGCGGGGCTCCCCTATAATGTATACATGTGATAACAGAGCGGCCGGGTGTCACCGATGTCCCTGCGGGGCTCCCCTATAATGTAGACATGTGATAACAGAGCGGCCGGGTGTCACCGATGTCCCTGCGGGGCCCCCCTATAATGTAGACATGTGGGCACAGAGCGGCCGGGTGTCACCGATGTCCCTGCGGGGCTCCCCTATAATGTAGACATGTGAGCACAGAGTGGCCGGGTGTCACCGATGTCCCTGCGGGGCTCCCCTATAATGTAGACATGTGAGCACAGAGCAGCCGGGTGTCACCGATGTCCCTGCGGGGCTCCCCTATAATGTAGACATGTGAGCACAGAGTGGCCGGGTCTCATGGATCGTCCCTGCGGGGCTCCCCTATAATGTAGACATGTGAGCACAGAGCGGCCGGGTGTCACCGATGTCCCTGCGGGGTCCCCTATAATGTAGACATGTGAGCACAGAGTGGCCGGGTGTCACCGATGTCCCTGCGGGGCTCCCCTATAATGTAGACATGTGAGCACAGAGCGGCCGGGTGTCACCGATGTCCCTGCGGGGCTCCCCTATAATGTAGACATGTGATAACAGAGCGGCCGGGTGTCACCGATGTCCCTGCGGGGCTCCCCTATAATGTAGACATGTGATAACAGAGCGGCCGGGTGTCACCAATGTCCCTGCGGGGCTCCCCTATAATGTAGACATGTGGGCACAGAGCGGCCGGGTGTCACCGATGTCCCTGCGGGGCGTCACCGATGGGTGTCACCGATGTCCCTGCGGGGCTCCCCTATAATGTAGACATGTGATAACAGAGCGGCCGGGTGTCACCGATGTCCCTGCGGGGCTCCCCTATAATGTAGACATGTGGGCACAGAGCGGCCGGGTGTCACCGATGTCCCTGCGGGGCGTCACCGATGGGCGTCACCGATGTCCCTGCGGGGCTCCCCTATAATGTAGACATGTGATAACAGAGCGGCCGGGTGTCACCGATGTCCCTGCGGGGCCCCCCTATAATGTAGACATGTGGGCACAGAGCGGCCGGGTGTCACCGATGTCCCTGCGGGGCTCCCCTATAATGTAGACATGTGGGCACAGAGCGGCCGGGTGTCACCGATGTCCCTGCGGGGCTCCCCTATAATGTATACATGTGAGCACAGAGCGGCCGGGTGTCACCGATGTCCCTGCGGGGCTCCCCTATAATGTATACATGTGAGCACAGAGCGGCCGGGTCTCATGGATCGTCCCTGCGGGGCTCCCCTATAATGTATACATGTGATAACAGAGCGGCCGGGTGTCACCGATGTCCCTGCGGGGCTCCCCTATAATGTAGACATGTGGGCACAGAGCGGCCGGGTGTCACCGATGTCCCTGCGGGGCTCCCCTATAATGTAGACATGTGGGCACAGAGCGGCCGGGTGTCACCGATGTCCCTGCGGGGCTCCCCTATAATGTATACATGTGATCACAGAGCGGCCGGGTGTCACCGATGTCCCTGCGGGGCTCCCCTATAATGTAGACATGTGAGCACAGAGCGGCCGGGTGTCACCGATGTCCCTGCGGGGCTCCCCTATAATGTAGACATGTGAGCACAGAGCGGCCGGGTGTCACCGATGTCCCTGCGGGGCTCCCCTATAATGTAGACATGTGAGCAGAGTGGCCGGGTGTCACCGATGTCCCTGCGGGGCTCCCCTATAATGTATACATGTGAGCACAGAGCGGCCGGGTGTCACCGATGTCCCTGCGGGGCTCCCCTATAATGTAGACATGTGAGCACAGAGTGGCCGGGTGTCACCGATGTCCCTGCGGGGCTCCCCTATAATGTATACATGTGATAACAGAGTGGCCGGGTGTCACCGATGTCCCTGCGGGGCTCCTCTATAATGTATACATGTGATAACAGAGTGGCCGGGTGTCACCGATGTCCCTGCGGGGCTCCCCTATAATGTAGACATGTGGGCACAGAGCGGCCGGGTGTCACCGATGTCCCTGCGGGGCTCCCCTATAATGTAGACATGTGATAACAGAGTGGCCGGGTGTCACCGATGTCCCTGCGGGGCTCCCCTATAATGTAGACATGTGGGCACAGAGCGGCCGGGTGTCACCGATGTCCCTGCGGGGCTCCCCTATAATGTAGACATGTGATAACAGAGCGGCCGGGTGTCACCGATGTCCCTGCGGGGCTCCCCTATAATGTAGACATGTGGGCACAGAGCGGCCGGGTGTCACCAATGTCCCTGCGGGGCTCCCCTATAATGTAGACATGTGGGCACAGAGCGGCCGGGTGTCACCGATGTCTCTGCGGGGCTCCCCTATAATGTAGACATGTGGGCACAGTAGAGGGCGCTCTCGCTGCCGCATTGTAAATCCTAGGAGCTGGCACTTGGCAGCTGTACTTCCCCCTGTGACCAGCTGGTGTCAGTAGCGCTTCCAGCACTCGCTGGGGTTTGGTCCTGGGACAGATGAACCTGTTCTTAAACCTGTTCTGCATCTTGTCCCCGGAATCTTCTGTCACCGGCAGAATCTCTGCACATTCCTATAGAACAAGCGCAGATGCTTCACCGGCTGCACCGGACGGCGTACCAAGGACAGCGGACCCCGGACGAGCGGACCCCGGACGAGCGGACCCCGGGCGAGCGGACCCCGGGCGAGGGGACCCCGGGCGAGGGGACCCCGGGCGAGCGGACCCCGGGCGAGCGGACCCCGGGGGCGAGCGGACCCCGGGGGCGAGCGGACCCCGGGCGAGCGGACCCCGGGCGAGCGGACCCCGGGCGAGCGGACCCCGGGCGAGCGGACCCCGGACACCACCGCATTATGGCGGCCATGATATTGTCTGTGATTCGATAGAATTATCCAAAATATTCTCATCAGTTACAAATGTCATCACGCGGACAGATAGATGAGCCTGGGGTATTTAAAGTGACAGCGCGCCTATAGTGAGCGCTGTCCATGGGCAGCGCATGTGCTGCGTCTATGGCTGGAATGTGAGGCGGCAGCACCGGCCACACCTTCATTAATTAGCAGATATGGCCGCCGGCTATGACCCGCAGCGGCTGACAATGGGAGCTGACAGCGTCTGTCTGAGGAGGACTTAGCAGGATTACAGGGACAATCGGAGCTGGAGGTTCTCAGGACTCACAGGGCCGCCACTGTCAGTATCTGCACATCAGATATAAGTGATAGGCACGTAACCACTCGGCGCTCGCCTGTCCTCACCGGCGATCTCTCAGCAGCATTCATATCCTCCGCCTCATTACAGCACCAAGGACAATACGACTGCTTATAGAACGTCTAGAAATCCGAGCAGAGACCCCGGGACTGCGACCCACCACGACCAACCGCAACCAACCGCAACCCACCATAACTGACAGTAACCAACCACAACCAACCGCAACCCACCACAACCAACCATAACTGACAGTAACCGACCACAACCAACCACAACAAACCACAACCAACTACAACCAACCGCGACCCACCACAACAAACCACAACCCACCATAACTGACCACAATCGACCTTAACCAACCGCAACAAACCGCAACCCACCATAACTGACAGCAACCGACCACAACCAACTGCAACTGACGACATCTGACCACAACAAACAGCAACCGACCATAACCAACCAGAATGAACCGCAACCCACCACAACAAAACGCAACCCACCACAACGAAACGCAACCCACCACAACGAACCACAACCAACCACAACAAACCACAACCCACTATAACTGACCGCAAGCGACCACAACGAACCGCAACCGACTGCGACCGACGACATCTGACCGCAACCAACCACAACAAACCACAACCAACCACAATGGACCGCAACCCACCACAACCAACTAAAACTGACCGCAACCAACCACAAAAAACCACAACCCACCATAACTGACAGCAACCAACCACAACCAAATAGAACAAACCACAACCAACCACAACGAACCGCAACCCACCACAACAACAAACCACAACGAACCGCAACAACCCCAACCCACCACAACCAACCACAACCCAACACAACCAACCACAACAAACCACAACCCACCACAACCAACCACAACAAACCACAACCCACCACAACCAACTAAAACTGACCGCAAACTACCATAACTGACTGCAACCGACCACAACCAACTGCAACTGACGACATCTGACCACAACAAACAGCAACCGACCATAACCAACCAGAATGAACCGCAACCCACCACAACAAAACGCAACCCACCACAACGAAACGCAACCCACCACAACGAACCACAACCAACCACAACAAACCACAACCCACTATAACTGACCGCAAGCGACCACAACGAACCGCAACCGACTGCGACCGACGACATCTGACCGCAACCAACCACAACAAACCACAACCAACCACAATGGACCGCAACCCACCACAACCAACTAAAACTGACCGCAACCAACCACAAAAAACCACAACCCACCATAACTGACAGCAACCAACCACAACCAAATAGAACAAACCACAACCAACCACAACGAACCGCAACCCACCACAACAACAAACCACAACGAACCGCAACAACCCCAACCCACCACAACCAACCACAACCCAACACAACCAACCACAACAAACCACAACCCACCACAACCAACCACAACAAACCACAACCCACCACAACCAACAACAAACCACAACCACAACAAACCACAACAAACTGCAACCCCCCACAACCAACTAAAACTGACCGCAAACTACCATAACTGACTGCAACCGACGACATCTGACCGCAACCAACCACAACCAACTACAACCGACCATAACTGACCACAACCAACTGCAAGCGACGACATCTGACTACAACCAACTACAACCGATCACAACCACCCACAATTGACAGCAGGCAATCGCAACTGACTGCAACCGGCCACAACCAACTGTAAAAAACCACAACCGACCGCAACCAAACTGCAATGAACCACAACTGACCGCAATTGACGGCAACTAAACACAACCGACGATATCTGACCACAATCTACGACATCTGACCACAACCTACAGAAACCGACCATAACCAACTCCAACCGACCACAACCAACTGCAACCGACAACATCTGACCACAACTAACTACAACTGACAGCAACCAATAGCAACTGACTGCAACCGGCCACAACCAACTGCAACAAACCAAAACTGACCGCAACCAAACTGCAATGAACCACAACCAACCGCAATTGATGGCAACTAAACACAACCAACATCTGACCACAATTGACGACATCTGACCACAACCATCAGAAACCGACCACAACCGACAGCGGCACACATCAGTAATGACTGAAGGTGACTGAATATTTTTAAATTTTAATTCACCAGGTTCTGGGAATTTTTACCAAACATTTGATTTACAGAGAACTGATTCCCTGCTAGTCACAATTTTGAAAAACTAAAAAGACGTGTGACACTCTCAGGCCTCCGGGACCGAATCCTTCCCCTTTCAAGTTTTTTCACATAAAACACAACCTTAGTAATATCCACGTGACCTCAACATGAGAATGGAAGGAAACCAGCAGTAACCAACAAAAAGAAAAGGCAAAAATTATCTCAGTCACTTGTGATCAGGCAGCATGTCCAGAGCGATAAATTAAACTGACGGTGTCGCTGTCAGAGGTAACATCATCCTGCTGTGAATGAGACGAGCAACGTGCCACATATTCCATAACGCCCTCTCCTTCCTTCCCACAAATAAAGTCTATACACAATATATATATATATATGTGTATATATATATATATATATATATATATATATATATATATATATATATATATATATATATATATATATATATATATATATATATATATACACTGAACAAAAATCTAGAGTGGCCTTTTACTGTGACCAGCCTAAGGCGCACCTGTTCAATAATCATGCTGTCTAATCAGCCGCAACTGTAAGGTGAATGGATTATCCTGGCAAAGGAAAACGGATCACTAACAGATTTCCATGAAGGCCATACTTGTGCTGGTGTCGCTCAACAGTAAAACAATGTACCACAACTCCAGAGTCTGCTGAATCTTCCTGGAGGTCTTTGCAGTCACGCAGGGGCTCTGTTTTGCTTCTAGCAATCCTACCAGCAGCTCTCACAGAAATCTTGCTTGGTCTTCAAGACCTTATCTTGACCTTCACTGTTCCTGGTAATGGACATTTCTTAATTACATTTTCAACTGAGGAAATGGCAATTTGAAAATACTTTGCTATCTTCTTATAGCCTTCTCCTGCTTTGTGGCCTCCACCACTTCCATTTTCAGAGTGCTAGGCAGCAGCTTAGAAGAAGCCATGGCTGCTGGTATTTGGCACAAGGTTAGAGGAGGCCGGGTGTTTATAAAGCTGTGACATTTGCATCCCCTGATAATAGAGAATAAGACATAACCCCAACAGGCTAATGGAGGTATGACAACTTGGTCACAGTTATCAGAGCACACAAATCTCTAAGGGTGCACAAACTTTTGCATCGGCCCATTTTCCTTTTTGTAATTTTTAAAATGTAAAAGATTTTTTTTTCTTTGCCTAAAATACACAGGAAATGCGTCACCTGTAACTTTCTGCCTTGTAGAGATCAGTTCATCTTCAACTTGCTTAAATGTTCCCAATAACAGTAACTTTGACCAGGGGTGCCCAAACTTTTGCATGCCTTTATATATCTCTCCTCACACACGGTATATATATATCTTCTCGCTCACACGTCAGTGCTGGGACATAGGAGCCGCCCCAGCTGTCCCTCCACAACAGCTGAACCCTTGTATTTATCCTTCGGAGGAGGAGGGGGGAAATCACTTTCTTTCTTTAGTTACGGTGACCGAGGCACAGACCCCAATATCTCTCATCGGACCACGGCCATCGCTGCTGCCATTATGACCCCCAACCAAACATTAAGTGCGTGCACCCAACACGGTCATCTGTGCACGTTACACAGCACGAGGAGGAGACCTCTGCCTAAACCCAAGTATCCACCACTAACACCGTAAGACGCTCATCAGGTCCCCCCATCTAATGACGTCATCACACAGGTCGGTGACATCACTGACGAGGGTACAAGTGACCTGTAGAAATCCAACTTTTAATACCTGTTCAAAAAGTCAGCAAAACAGTTTATAAAATGGACATTTATACAAAGTCACTTTTTGTTCCATCAGACACTTAGAATGTAGCTCTGTCTCCCATGCTTTACACTGCAGCTCTGCTCCATTAGGACTTTGTTGTGATTAGTTACTCCTACTTAACTGCACTGACTATTAAACTCTGAGATTCATCCTCAGACTCATTACAGGGTCATATGACTACTGTGGCTCCCATGCTTTACACTGCAACTCTGCTTCTTCAGATTGGCTACTGTGTAGATACAGAAGCTCTGCAGTAAGTCAGAGAAGATCAGGGGGGTCAGAAAGCAAAAGAAGAAGTGGGAGGAGGCAGAGGAAGTAGGAGGAGGAAGTAGGAGGCAGAGGAAGGAGTAGGAAGCTGGAGATAGAAGAAGCAAAAGAAGGTGGAGGCGGGAGGAAGAGGAAGAAGGAGGAAGCGGAGGTGGCAGAGGAAGCAGGAGGATGAGGAAGTGGAAGGAGAAAGTGGGAGGAGGACGAAGAGTGATAAGGAACAAGTGGGAGGTAGAGGAAGCAAAAAGGAGGTGGTAGAGGGAGGCGGAGGAATCTGAAGAAGGAAGTAGAAAGAGAAATCGGGAGGAAGAAGAAGCAATCGGAGGTGGATGCATGAGGTTGAGGGAGGAGGAAGTAGAAAGAGGAGGAAGAGGGAGGAATAACAAGTGGGAGGTAGAGGAAGCAAAAGGAGGTGGAAGCGGAAGTGGAGGAAGCAGGGAGAGGAGGAAGAGGTAGGCACCGAAAGCCAAACGAGGAGGAAGAGGGAGGAGGAGGAGGAAGCAGAAAAAGGAAGAGGCTGAAGAAAGCATCTAGAGGAGGAGGTGTGAGGAGTAAGAGGCTGAATGAGAAAGAAGCAGAAGGAAGTGAAGCTGGATGAGGAGCCAGGAGGAGAAGGCTGAAGCAGGAGGCGGTGGCTGGCGACAGCGCGGAGGGGTTTGCAGTAATCTTCCGTACAATAGTCGCTTCTGCTGCCGCTTGTATTGTGTCTTATATTCAGTCTCTCAATGGAGCTGACGATGAGGATCTGCAGTTACCAAATTGCTCTTTTGCTATGAATTATTTGCACAATGAGAAGACGGCATCTTTTATGAGGAGAGATGGAGAATTAGAAAAGCGCTTTTCACACAGCTGGAGGGGGATCTGGAGAAGAGCTCAGCCCCATGTATCACTGGGAGGCGGCGGAAACATTATCCCTCCATACAGAAGATGATACGGTCCTCGCAGGTCGGAGGACACAAGACTAGTGATGAGCGGGCACTACCATGCTCGGGTGCTCAGTACTGGTAACTAGTGATGAGCGGGCACTACCATGCTCGGGTGCTCAGTACTGGTAACTAGTGATGAGCGGACACTACCATGCTCGGGTGCTCAGTACTGGTAACTAGTGATGAGCGGGCACTACCATGCTCGGGTGCTCAGTACTGGTAACTAGTGATGAGCGGGCACTACCATGCTTTGGTGCTCAGTACTGGTAACTAGTGATGAGCGGGCACTACCATGCTCACGTGCTCGGTACTGGTAACTAGTGATGAGCGGGCACTACCATGCTCGGGTGCTCAGTACTGGTAACTAGTGATGAGCGAGCACTACCATGCTCGGGTGCTCAGTACTGGTAACTAGTGATGAGCGGGCACTACCATGCTCAGGTGCTCAGTACTGGTAACTAGTGATGAGCGGGCACTACCATGCTCGGGTGCTCAGTACTGGTAACTCGTGATGAGCGGGCACTACCATGCTCGGGTGCTCAGTACTGGTAACTAGTGATGAGCGGGCACTACCATGCTCGGGTGCTCAGTACTGGTAACTAGTGATGAGCGGGCACTACCATGCTTTGGTGCTCAGTACTGGTAACTAGTGATGAGCGGGCACTACCATGCTCGGGTGCTCAGTACTGGTAACTAGTGATGAGCGGGCACTACCATGCTCACGTGCTCGGTACTGGTAACTAGTGATGAGCGGGCACTACCATGCTCGGGTGCTCAGTACTGGTAACTAGTGATGAGCGAGCACTACCATGCTCGGGTGCTCAGTACTGGTAACTAGTGATGAGTGGGCACTACCATGCTCGGGTGCTCAGTACTGGTAACTAGTGATGAGTGGACGCTACCATGCTCGGGTGCTCAGTACTGGTAACTAGTGATGAGCGGGCACTACCATGCTCGGGTGCTCAGTACTGGTAACTCGTGATGAGCGGGCACTACCATGCTCGGGTGCTCAGTACTGGTAACTAGTGATGAGCGGGCACTACCATGCTCGGGTGCTCAGTACTGGTAACTAGTGATGAGCGGGCACTACCATGCTTTGGTGCTCAGTACTGGTAACTAGTGATGAGCGGGCACTACCATGCTCGGGTGCTCAGTACTGGTAACTAGTGATGAGCGGGCACTACCATGCTCACGTGCTCGGTACTGGTAACTAGTGATGAGCGGGCACTACCATGCTCGGGTGCTCAGTACTGGTAACTAGTGATGAGCGGGCACTACCATGCTCGGGTGCTCAGTACTGGTAACTAGTGATGAGCGGGCACTACCATGCTTTGGTGCTCAGTACTGGTAACTAGTGATGAGCGGGCACTACCATGCTCGGGTGCTCAGTACTGGTAACTAGTGATGAGCGGGCACTACCATGCTCACGTGCTCGGTACTGGTAACTAGTGATGAGCGGGCACTACCATGCTCGGGTGCTCAGTACTGGTAACTAGTGATGAGCGAGCACTACCATGCTCGGGTGCTCAGTACTGGTAACTAGTGATGAGTGGGCACTACCATGCTCGGGTGCTCAGTACTGGTAACTAGTGATGAGCGAGCACTACCATGCTCGGGTGCTCAGTACTGGTAACTAGTGATGAGTGGGCACTACCATGCTTGGGTGCTCAGTACTGGTAACTAGTGATGAGTGGACGCTACCATGCTCGGGTGCTCAGTACTGGTAACTAGTGATGAGCGGGCACTACCATGCTCGGGTGCTCAGTACTGGTAACTCGTGATGAGCGGGCACTACCATGCTCGGGTGCTCAGTACTGGTAACTAGTGATGAGCGGGCACTACCATGCTCGGGTGCTCAGTACTGGTAACTAGTGATGAGCGGGCACTACCATGCTCAGGTGCTCAGTACTGGTAACTAGTGATGAGCGGGCACTACCATGCTCGGGTGCTCAGTACTGGTAACTAGTGATGAGCGGGCACTACCATGCTCGGGTGCTCAGTACTGGTAACTAGTGATGAGTGGGCACTACCATGCTCAGTACTGGTAACTAGTAATGAGCGGGCACTACAATGCTCGGGTCCTCAGTACTGGTAACTAGTGATGAGCGGGCACTACCATGCTCGGGTGCTCAGTACTGGTAACTAGTGATGAGCGGGCACTACCATGCTCGCGTGCTCAGTACTGGTAACTCGTGATGAGCGGGCACTACCATGCTCGGGTGCTCAGTACTGGTAACTAGTGATGAGCGGGCACTACCATGCTCGGGTGCTCAGTACTGGTAACTAGTGATGAGCGGGCACTACCATGCTCAGGTGCTCAGTACTGGTAACTAGTGATGAGCGGGCACTACCATGCTCGGGTGCTCAGTACTGGTAACGTGATGAGCGGGCACTACCATGCTCGGGTGCTCAGTACTGGTAACTAGTGATGAGTGGGCACTACCATGCTCAGTACTGGTAACTAGTAATGAGCGGGCACTACAATGCTCGGGTCCTCAGTACTGGTAACTAGTGATGAGCGGGCACTACCATGCTCGGGTGCTCAGTACTGGTAACTAGTGATGAGCGGGCACTACCATGCTCGGGTGCTCAGTACTGGTAACTAGTGATGAGCGGGCACTACCATGCTCGGGCGCTCTGTACTGGTAACTAGTGATGAGCGGGCACTACCATGCTCAGGTGCTCAGTACTGGTAACTAGTGATGAGCGGGCACTACCATGCTCGGGTGCTGGGTACTGGTAACTAGTGATGAGCGGGCACTACCATGCTCAGGCGCTCTGTACTGGTAACTAGTGATGAGCGGGCACTACCATGCTCAGGTGCTCAGTACTGGTAACTAGTGATGAGCGGGCACTACCATGCTCGGGTGCTCAGTACTGGTAACTAGTGATGAGCGGGCACTACCATGCTCGGGTGCTCAGTACTGGTAACTAGTGATGAGCGGGCACTACCATGCTCGGGTGCTCAGTACTGGTAACTAGTGATGAGCGGACACTACCATGCTCGGGTGCTCAGTACTGGTAACTAGTGATGAGCGGGCACTACCATGCTCGGGTGCTCAGTACTGGTAACTAGTGATGAGCGGGCACTACCATGCTCGGGTGCTCAGTACTGGTAACTAGTGATGAGCGGGGCACTACCATGCTCGGGTGCTCAGTACTGGTAACTAGTGATGAGCGGGCACTACCATGCTCGGGTGCTCAGTACTGGTAACTAGTGATGAGCGGACACTGCCATGCTCGGGTGCTCAGTACTGGTAACTAGTGATGAGCGGACGCTACCATGCTCGGGTGCTCAGTACTGGTAACTAGTGATGAGCGGACACTGCCATGCTCGGGTGCTCAGTACTGGTAACTAGTGATGAGCGGACGCTACCATGCTCGGGTGCTCAGTACTGGTAACTAGTGATGAGCGGACACTACCATGCTCGGGTGCTCAGTACTGGTAACTAGTGATGAGCGGGCACTACCATGCTCGGGTGCTCAGTACTGGTAACTAGTGATGAGCGGGCACTACCATGCTCGGGTGCTCAGTACTGGTAACTAGTGATGAGCGGACACTACCATGCTCGGGTGCTCAGTACTGGTAACTAGTGATGAGCGGGCACTACCATGCTCGGGTGCTCAGTACTGGTAACTAGTGATGAGCGGACACTACCATGCTCGGGTGCTCAGTACTGGTAACTAGTGATGAGCGGGCACTACCATGCTCGGGTGCTCAGTACTGGTAACTAGTGATGAGTGGGCACTAGCATGCTCGGGTGCTCAGTACTGGTAACTAGTGATGAGTGGACACTACCACGCTTGGGGGCTCAGTACTGGTAACTAGTGATGAGCGGGCACTACCATGCTCGGGTGTTCAGTACTGGTAACTAGTGATGAGTGGACACTACCACGCTCGGGGGCTCAGTACTGGTAACTAGTGATGAGCGGGGCACTACCATGCTCGGGTGCTCAGTACTGGTAACTAGTGATGAGCGGGCACTACCATGCTCGGGTGCTCAGTACTGGTAACTAGTGATGAGCGGGCACTACCATGCTCGGGTGCTCAGTACTGGTAACTAGTGATGAGCGGGCACTACCATGCTCGGGTGCTCAGTACTGGTAACTAGTGATGAGCGGACACTACCATGCTCGGGTGCTCAGTACTGGTAACTAGTGATGAGAGGGCACTACCATGCTCGGGTGCTCAGTACTGGTAACTAGTGATGAGCGGGCACTACCATGCTCGGGTGCTCAGTACTGGTAACTAGTGATGAGTGGGCACTACCATGCTCGGGTGCTCAGTACTGGTAACTAGTGATGAGCGGGCACTGCCATGCTCGGGTGCTCAGTACTGGTAACTAGTGATGAGCGGGCACTACCATGCTCGGGTGCTCAGTACTGGTAACTAGTGATGAGTGGGCACTACCATGCTCGGGTGCTCAGTACTGGTAACTAGTGATGAGCGGGCACTGCCATGCTCGGGTGCTCAGTACTGGTAACTAGTGATGAGTGCCCTTTGGAGGCGCCGTCCTCATAAACTTTTATTATGTTGCAAGAGATTTGCTAAACAAACTCCGCCATCATTTATAAAGAATTTAGAAAGAAAACAAAAGTCTGGAATTCGGGGGCAGAAAGAAAGGAAGACATTATCTGCTCCACGAGATGAAGAAAACTAAGAATTATCGCTCCACATCTGTGAGGAATTACAGTGAGTGCGATCAGCAGCGAGAGAGGGACAGAAGGAGCAAAGAGAAGAAGGAAGAGAGGAAGGCAAAGATAGAAGAAGAAAAGAAGAAGGGATAAAAGAAGAAGGAAGAAAATGAAAGCTGGAAGAAGGAATAAGAAAACTGAAGAAATAAAATAAGTGACAAAGAAGAAAAGGTGGAAGGACAAGCAAAATAAAGAAGAAAAACGGAGATAGAATGGAAACAATAAGAAAAGAGAAAAAAGAAAGGAACAAAAGAAAGATGGAAAAATAAATAGAGGAACGACAACAGGAAAGCAGAGAAGGAAGGAGAAAGGAAAGATAGAAAAGCAAAGGAAAAAAACGCATGAGGAAAGTGAGACTAAGAAATGAATGCGAGAAAGAACATAAAAGAAAAAGAGAAAAAGAAGAAAACAAGGGCGGAAAGAAACAAGGGCGGAAAGAAACAAGGGAGGAAAGAAACAAGGGAGGAAAGAAACAAGGGAGGAAAGAAACAAGGGAGGAAAGAAACAAGGGAGGAAAGAAACAAGGGACAGAAGAAAAAATACAAAACGAACAAAGGAATAAAAAGAAGATCAATATTAGAAATGAAAGAACAAAGAGGAATAAGGAAAGAAATCAAAGGAGAAGAAGAAGAGGTGAAAAACGCAAAAAGAAGATGAAGATAAAAAAAAAAAAAAAAGATGATAAAATGGCCGTCAGCGAAGAATCAGGAGCGTGACGGAGAAGAGGAGAAAACGGAGAAAAAGAAGAAGAGGAAAGAGAAGGATGATAAAGAAGAAAGCAAAAGGGTGATTACAATGGAGAAAGAAAAAGACGATGAGGATAAAATATAAGAAGAAGCAGAAAGCAGAGAAGAGGGAGGAGGAGGATGGAGGAGGACAGAGGCGCCTGGAGCTGCCGTACACTCTGCCCCTAATTGTCTCACTTGTGATAGTGGCCTCAGGATCAGGGGGTTAGACCGAGGCAGCCTGCACTGGACCCGGAGGCGGGAGTTAGGACAAGGCTGGGGGTCTGCACAGGACCCGAGGGGAGAATAGCCCTAGGCTGGGGGGCCACACAGTACCAAGAGGGGGCGGTAGCCTGAGGCTGGGAGGGCACCCAAGACTCGGGTAAGGGGTAGCCAGAGGATGTAGGGGCTACACAGGACCAGGAGGTGGAGTAGCCTAAAGCTGGGGAGGGTTACACAGGATCAGGAGGTGGAGTAGCTTAAAGCTGGGGAGGGCTACACAGGACCAGGAGGTGGAGTAGCCTAAAGCTGGGGAGGGTTACACAGGACCAGGAGGTGGAGTAGCCTAAAGCTGGGGAGGGTTACACAGGACCAGGAGGTGGAGTAGCCTAAAGCTGGGGAGGGTTACACAGGACCAGGAGGTGGAGTAGCCTAAAGCTGGGGAGGGTTGCACAGGACCAGGAGGTGGAGTAGCCTAAAGCTGGGGATGGTTACACAGGACCAGGAGGTGGAGTAGCCTAAAGCTTGGGAGGGTTACACAGGACCAGGAGGTGGAGTAGCCTAAAGCTGGGGAGGGTTGCACAGGACCAGGAGGTGGAGTAGCCTAAAGCAGGGGAGGGTTACACAGGACCAGGAGGTGGAGTAGCCTAAAGCTGGGGAGGGTTACACAGGACCAGGAGGTGGAGTGGCCTAAAGCAAGGGAGGGTTACACAGGACCAGGAGGTGGAGTAGCCTAAAGCTGGGGAGGGTTACACAGGACCAGGAGGTGGAGAAGCCTAAAGCTGGGGAGGGTTACACAGGACCAGGAGGTAGAGTAGCCTAAAGCTGGGGAGGGTTACACAGGACCTGGAGGGGGATTTAGCCTGAGGCTGGTGGGCGCACAGGACTCGGGTGGGGATGTAGCCTGAGGTTGGGGGTGCACAGGACTCGGGTAGGGGCAGCCAGAGGATGTGGGGGCTACACAGAATCAGGAGAGGGGGTAGCCTGAAGCTAGGGGGCCGCAGAGCACACAGGACCGCTGACTCCACGTCCCACCAGGTGTGCGGTCCACCAGGGAAGGCACCTGGAGATCCACCGCCCATGTCAGCCATTAGGGTGGAGATATGGGGGGCTCCCTGTAGCGGATAGTAAAGGGTTAATGGAGGACACACAGTGACATCACCCGCCAATAGCGAGCGGCGCTGAATTATTTATCTCCCCATTACAGCCGAGCGCTGGGAACTTCTGATTGTTCTTTAATTTTAGCAGCAGTGAAATTATTCTCCTAATCTCCATGTGAGAGTGGAGCGAGCGGCGCCGGCCCCAGAGGAGCCGGTAATTGGAGAGAGCAGATGTAGGTGGAAAGTGCACGGCCTCAGAGCTGCAATCCATATCACAGACACGTTTACTGCGAATTACAGCCGGTAATCTCACATTTACATGATCGATGACTTAAAGGGGATCTCTGGGTTACAGAAACCAAGTATAGAAAACGTACTGATAGACAAAGTCCAGATATTCCCCAATCTCCAGATAGCGGCCTCGCACCCGGGAGACCAACATACAGCTGGTGCCCGACAACATAGGAGTCAATGTGCTATGTTACCATAGGACCGGAGGGGGGCTGGTGTCCTATATCATCATAGGACCAGAGGGGGCTGGTGTCCTATATCATCATAGGACCGGAGGGGGCTGGTGTCCTATATCATCATAGGACCGGAGGGGGCTGGTGTCCTATATCATCATAGGACCGGAGGGGGCTGGTGTCCTATATCATCATAGGACCAGAGGGGGCTGGTGTCCTATATCATCATAGGACCGGAGGGGGCTGGTGTCCTATATCATCATAGGACCGGAGGGGGCTGGTGTCCTATATCATCATAGGACCGGAGGGGGCTGGTGTCCTATATCATCATAGGACCGGAGGGGGCTGGTGTCCTATAGCATCATGTGACCGGAGGGGGCTGGTGTCCTATAGCATCATGTGACCGGAGGGGGCTGGTGTCCTAAATCATCATGTGACCAGAGGGGGCTGGTGTCCTATATCATCATGTGACCGGAGGGGGCTGGTGTCCTATATCATCATGTGACCGGAGGGGCTGGTGTCCTATATCATCATAGGACCAGAGGGGGCTGGTGTCCTATATCATTCAAGGACCAGAGGGGGCTGGTGTCCTATATCATCATGTGAACGGAGGGGGCTGGTGTCCTATATCATCATAGGACCAGAGGGGGCTGGTGTCCTATATCATGATAGGACCAGAGGGGGCTGGTGTCCTATATCATGATAGGACCAGAGGGGGCTGGTGTCCTATATCATCATAGGACCAGAGGGGGCTGGTGTCCTATATCATTATATGACCAAAGAGGGCTAGTGTCCTATATCATCATGTGACCGGAGGGGGCTGGTGTCCTATATCATCATGTGACCGGAGGGGGCTGGTGTCCTATATCATCATGTGACCAGAGGGGGCTGGTGTCCTATATCATCATGTGACCGGAGGGGGCTGGTGTCCTATATTATCATAGGACCGGAGGGGGCTGGTGTCCTATATCATCATAGGACCGGAGGGGGCTGGTGTCCTATATCATCATAGGACCGGAGGGGGCTGGTGTCCTATATCATCATAGGACCGGAGGGGGCTGGTGTCCTATAGCATCATGTGACCGGAGGGGGCTGGTGTCCTATAGCATCATGTGACCGGAGGGGGCTGGTGTCCTATATCATCATGTGACCGGAGGGGCTGGTGTCCTATATCATCATGTGACCGGAGGGGCTGGTGTCCTATATCATCATAGGACCAGAGGGGGCTGGTGTCCTATATCATGATAGGACCAGAGGGGGGCTGGTGTCCTATATCATCATGTGACCGGAGGGGCTGGTGTCCTATATCATCATGTGACCAGAGGGGGCTGGTGTCCTATATCATCATGTGACCGGAGGGGGCTGGTGTCCAATGGGGGCACTGGGACTGGAGGACAGTCAGTCTGCCTCTATGGGGAGGGTGCACCGGGGGCTGGAGGACAGTCAGTCTGCCTCTATGGGGAGGGGGTACTGGGCGCTGGAGGACAGTCAGTCTGCTTCTATGGGGAGGGGGTACTGGGCGCTGGAGGACAGTCAGTCTGCTTCTATGGGGAGGGGGTACTGGGCGCTGAAGGACAGTCAGTCTGCCTCTATGGGGAGGGGGTACTGGGCGCTGGAGGACAGTCAGTCTGCCTCTATGGGGAGGGGGTACTGGGCGCTGGAGGACAGTCAGTCTGCCTCTACGGGGAGGGGGTACTGGGCGCTAGAGGACAGTCAGTCTGCCTCTATGGCGAGGGGTCACTGGGGGCTGGAGGACAGTCAGTCTGCATCTATGGGGAGGGGGCACTGAGGGCTGGAGGACAGTCAGTCTGCCATCTATGGGGGGGGGCACTGAGGGCTGGAGGACAGTCCGTCTGCCTCTATGGGGAGAGGGCACTGAGGGCTGGAGGACAGTTAGTCTGCCTCTATGGGGAGGGGCACTGAGGGCTGGAGGAGAGTCAGTCTGCCTCTATGGGGAGGGGGCACTGAGGGCTGGAGGACAGTCCGTCTGCCTCAATGGGGAGGGGGCACTGGGGACTGGAGGACAGTCAGTCTGCCTCTATGGGGAGGGGGCACTGAGGGCTGGAGGACAGTCCGTCTGCCTCTATGGGGGGGGGTGGGGGGCACTGAGGGCTGGAGGACAGTCCGTCTGCCTCTATGGGGAGGGGGCACTGAGGGCTGGAGGACAGTCCGTCTGCCTCTATGGGGAGGGGGCACTGAGGGCTGGAGGACAGTCCGTCTGCCTCTATGGGGAGGGGGCACTGAGGGCTGGAGGACAGTCCGTCTGCCTCTATGGGGAGGGGGGACTGAGGGCTGGAGGACAGTCCGTCTGCCTCTATGGGGAGGAGCACTGAGGGCTGGAGGACAGTCCGTCTGCCTCTATGGGGAGGGGGGACTGAGGGCTGGAGGACAGTCCGTCTGCCTCTATGGGGAGGAGCACTGAGGGCTGGAGGACAGTCTGTCTGCCTCTATGGGGAGGGGGCACTGGGGGCTTCTAGTCGGAGAAGCCTGGTGCCCTTTGGCGCAGAGTTCACAGGATCAGTCGGAGGCAGAACTTCTGCATTTCAGGACGTTTTTGGCTATACATGTGCACATGTTGAGTATTTGGTTGCAGCAATTTCTGCGCTATTTCTGCGTCTCTTGGCAGGAAAAACGCAGCAACAGCAACCGGCGTTATTTATGCTTTTTTCATTGCTTTCAGTAGAAAATGCTGGAACACCTGACGCTGCAGATTATTTTCTGCAGTAAATCTGCAAGGAAAAATAATCAACGCGCACAAACCGTCAGGATTCACATTCACTTTTTTGTACGAGGATTTGCTTCCAGTTTTGTGACAAATCTGCACTAAAAATGCAAAAAAACAAACAACAAAACACGGACTGTGCAGAGGGTAATGTGACAAGTCCTAACGTGAAACTGATCTCATACAGCAGAGACCGCGAGGATTCACCGCAAATCCACATAAAGCATGAAATGATATGTAACGCTGAAACTTCCCGAGACATCGGCGACACGGCCCCGGCACAAAAATACCAAACTCCACAAAACCATCACACCATGTGCTGAGAGGGACGGGGACATGGGCCAGACCTGACGTACGGGGATACGGGCTGGACCTGAGGTACGGGGATACGGGCTGGACCTGAGGTACGGGGATACGGGCTGGACCTGAGTTACAGGGATACGGGCCGGGCTGAAGGGATGAGCGACACGGGCCGGACCGGAGGGATGAGAGACATGGGCAAGATCGGGGGCGAGGGATGAGCGACACGTGCCAGACCAGAAGGATGAGCACGACACAGGCCGGACCGGGGAGGATGAGTGACAAGGGCCAGATCCGAGGGACAAGTGACACAGGCCGGACCGGAGGGACAAGTGACACAGGCCGGACCGGCGGGACAAGTGACACAGGCCGGACCGGCGGGACAAGTGACACAGGCCGGACCGGCGGGACAAGTGACACAGGCCGGACCGGAGGGACGAGTGAAACAGACCGGACCGGAGGGACGAGTGAAACAGGCCGGACCGGAGGGACGAGTGAAACAGGCCGGACCGGAGGGACGAGTGAAACAGACCGGACCGGAGGGACGAGTGAAACAGACCGGACCGGAGGGACGAGTGAAACAGACCGGACCGGAGGGACGAGTGAAACAGACCGGACCGGAGGGACGAGTGAAACAGGCCAGACCGGAGGGACAAGCGAAACAGGCCAGACCGGAGGGACAAGCGAAACAGGCCAGACCGGAGGGACAAGCGAAACAGGCCAGACCGGAGGGACAAGCGAAACAGGCCAGACCGGAGGGACAAGCGAAACAGGCCAGACCGGAGGGACAAGCGAAACAGGCCAGACCGGAGGGACAAGCGAAACAGGCCAGACCGGAGGGACAAGCGAAACAGGCCAGACCGGAGGGACAAGCGAAACAGGCCAGACCGGAGGGACAAGCGAAACAGGCCAGACCGGAGGGACAAGCGAAACAGGCCGGACCGGAGGGACGAGTGAAACAGGCCGGACCGGAGGGACGAGTGAAACAGGCCGGACCGGAGGGACAAGCGAAACAGGCCAGACCGGAGGGACAAGCGAAACAGGAAAGACTGGAGGGACAAGCGAAACAGGAAAGACTGGAGGGACAAGCGAAACAGGCCGGACCGGAGGGACAAGCGAAACAGGCCGGACCGGAGGGACGAGTGAAAGAGGCCGGACCGGAGGGACGAGTGACACAGGCTGGACAGGGGAGGATGAGTGACATTGGCCGGACCGGGGAGGATGAGTGACAAGGGCCAGATCCGAGGGATGAGCGACACAGGCCGGACCGGAGGGACAAGCGAAATAGGCCGGACCGGCGGGACAAGTGACACAGGCCGGACCGGAGGGACGAGTGACACAGGCCGGACCGGAGGGAAGAGTTACACAAGCAGAACTGGAGGGATGAACGACATGAGCCAGACCTGAGGGATGAGTGGCACGAGCCGGACCGGGGAAGAATGGCGGTATGAGCGACACGGACCGGACTTGGGGGGGGGGGGATGAGTGACACGGACCGGACTGGGGAGGTGTATGAGAGACACGGGACTTGCTGGTTTCTCTGCATCCAAAGAATGCTACAAGACATTTTGGACCCCGATTCCGCTCACCATCGGGGGTATGGTACCTGCAGCTTTTCTCAGTGAAGGTGAAGCTGCTGAATTCTCAGACGGTGACGCCTTTATCAGAGGAGCCGTGATGTGCCGGTGACAGCCGGACACAGAGATGTTCTGTATCTGCTGCGGGTAATGGCCGTCTGTCAGCGGAGAAATGAGCGGGTGATGATGGAGGCGCCGGCAGTAAGTGGCGCTCTCCTCACCCATTCACAGGACGCCACAATGTCACTGTGTGTCTCCCGAATAATCTGCACCGCTGCCGATCTGTTACTGGGGGAGTCAGGGGTCAATGCCAGGGGCCATCACAGGACAAGTCTCCCCCAAAAAAGGACGTCCCCCCATACTCTGTATATAATAGGATGACCCCCCATACTCTGTATATAATAGGATGACCCCCCCCCATACTCTGTATATAATAGGATGATCCCCCCATACTCTGTATATAATAGGATGACCCCCCCATACTCTGTATATAATAGGATGACCCCCCCATACTCTGTATATAATAGGATGACCCCCCCCATACTGTGTATATAATAGGATGACCCCCATACTCTGTATATAATAGGATGATCCCCCCCATACTCTGTATATAATAGGATGACCCCCCCATACTCTGTATATAATAGGACGTTCCCCCCCATACTCTGTATATAATAGGACGTTCCCCCCCATACTCTGTATATAATAGGACGTTCCCCCCCATACTCTGTATATAATAGGATGATCCCCCCCATACTCTGTATATAATAGGATGACCCCCCCATACTCTGTATATAATAGGACGTTCCCCCCCATACTCTGTATATAATAGGACGTTCCCCCCATACTGTGTATATAATAGGATGACCCCCCCATACTCTGTATATAATAGGACGTCCCCCCCATACTGTGTATATAATAGGATGACCCCCCATACTGTGTATATAATAGGATGACCCCCCATACTCTGTATATAATAGGATGATCCCCCCATACTCTGTATATAATAGGATGACCCCACCCCATACTCTGTATATAATAGGACGTTCCCCCCATACTGTGTATATAATAGGATGACCCCCCCATACTCTGTATATAATAGGATGACCCCACCCCATACTCTGTATATAATAGGACGTTCCCCCCATACTGTGTATATAATAGGATGACCCCCCCATACTCTGTATATAATAGGATGACCCCCCATACTGTGTATATAATAGGATGACCCCCCCATACTCTGTATATAATAGGACGTTCCCCCCATACTCTGTATATAATAGGATGACCCCCCCATACTCTGTATATAATAGGATGACCCCCCCCATACTCTGTATATAATAGGATGACCCCCCCATACTCTGTATATAATAGGATGACCCCCCCCATACTCTGTATATAATAGGACGTTCCCCCCATACTCTGTATATAATAGGATGACCCCCCCATACTCTGTATATAATAGGACGTTCCCCCCATACTGTGTATATAATAGGATGACCCCCCCATACTCTGTATATAATAGGACGTTCCTCCCATACTGTGTATATAATAGGATGATCCCCCCATACTCTGTATATAATAGGATGATCCCCCCATACTCTGTATATAATAGGATGACCCCCCCCCATACTCTGTATATAATAGGATGACCCCCCCATACTCTGTATATAATAGGACGTTCCTCCCATACTGTGTATATAATAGGATGATCCCCCCATACTCTGTATATAATAGGATGATCCCCCCATACTCTGTATATAATAGGATGACCCCCCCATACTCTGTATATAATAGGATGACCCCCCCATACTCTGTATATAATAGGATGACCCCCCCCCCCATACTCTGTATATAATAGGATGACCCCCCCCCATACTCTGTATATAATAGGACGTTCCCCCCATACTGTGTATATAATAGGATGATCCCCCCATACTCTGTATATAATAGGATGATCCCCCCATGCTCTGTATATAATAGGATGACCCCCCCCATGCTCTGTATATAATAGGATGACCCCCCCCCATACTCTGTATATAATAGGATGACCCCCCCCATACTCTGTATATAATAGGATGACCCCCCCCATACTCTGTATATAATAGGACGATCCCCCCATACTCTGTATATAATAGGACAACTCACCCCCTTGTGCTATAAATCACAGGGGTCACGGAACAGTAGATGATCCTCAGCAGCCAATCACAAGCTTTCCCGATGAATGTAAATACTGTATTGTTTTCTTGCTTATAAAATCTTCCTTTAATGCAACATTGTAACCAGTACAACCAGTAACAGCCAGTCACAGAGATAGCAACAGACAGCAATAGCTGCAGAGCTCCCAGTGGTCACAAAACCAATTTCTGCCCCTCTTACCCCCACAATAGCATCAAAACTCAACCACAGCTCATAACATGACTCCAGTGAGCAGCTTAAAGTGCACAGGCTTCTATAGATGACAATTGTGGGAAAATTGGGGGTATTGGGGGTAAAATTAGGGATATACAGAGATACATGATAAGATCCTGTCTGCAGCCACCACTAGGGGGAGCTCCCTGTATACAGAGATACATGATAAGATCCTGTCTGCAGCCACCACTAGGAGGAGCTCCCTGTATACAGAGATACATGATAAGATCCTGTCTGCAGCCACCACTAGGGGGAGCTCCTGTATACAGAGATACATGATAAGATCCTGTCTGCAGCCACCACTAGGGGGAGCTCCCTGTATACAGAGATACATGATAAGATCCTGTCTGCAGCCACCACTAGGGGGAGCTCCCTATATACAGAGATACATGATAAGATCCTGTCTGCAGCCACCACTAGGGGGAGCTCCCTGTATACAGAGATACATGATAACATCCTGTCTGCAGCCACCACTAGGGGGAGCTCCCTGTATACAGAGACGCATGATAACATCCTGTCTGCAGTCACCACTAGGGGGAGCTTCCTGTATACACAGATAAATGGATAAGATCCTGTCTGCAGACACCACTAGGGGGAGCTCCCTGTATACAGAGATACATGATAAGCTCCTGCCTGCAGTCACCACTAGGGGGAGCTCCCTGTATACAGACATACATGATAAGATCCTGTCTGCAGCCACCACTAGGGGGAGCTCCCTGTATACAGACATACATGATAAGATCCTGTCTGCAGCCACCACTAGGGGGAGCTCCCTGTATACAGAGATACATGATAAGATCCTGTCTGCAGCCCACCACTAGGGGGAGCTCCCTGTATACAGAGATACATGATAAGATCCTGTCTGCAGCCTCCACTAGGGAAGCTCCCTGTATACAGAGATACATGATAAGATCCTGTCTGCAGCCTCCACTAGGGGAAGCTCCCTGTATACAGAGATACATGATAAGATCCTGTCTGCAGCCACCACTAGGGGGAGCTCCCTGTATACAGAGATACATAATAAGATCTTGTCTGCAGCCACCACTAGGGGGAGCGTCCTGTATACAGAGATACATGATAAGATCCTGTCTGCAGCCACCACTAGGGGGAGCTCCCTGTATACAGAGACACATGATAAGATCCTGTCTGCAGCCTCCACTAGGGGAAGCTCCCTGTATACAGAGATACATGATAAGATCCTGTCTGCAGTCACCACTAGGGGGAGCTCCCTGTATACAGAGATACATGATAAGATCCTGTCTGCAGCCTCCACTAGGGGAAGCTCCCTGTATACAGAGATACATGATAAGATCCTGTCTGCAGCCACCACTAGGGGGGAGCTCCCTGTATACAGAGATACATGATAAGATCCTGTCTGCAGCCACCACTAGGGGGAGCTCCCTGTATACAGAGATACATGATAAGATCCTGTCTGCAGCCACCACTAGGGGGAGCTCCCTGTATACAGAGACACATGATAAGATCCTGTCTGCAGTCACCACTAGGGGGAGCTCCCTGTATACAGAGATACATGATAAGATCCTGTCTGCAGCCTCCACTAGGGGAAGCTCCCTGTATACAGAGATACATGATAAGATCCTGTCTGCAGCCACCACTAGGGGGAAGCTCCCTGTATACAGAGATACATGATAAGATCCTGTCTGCAGCCACCACTAGGGGGAGCTCCCTGTATACAGAGATACATGATAAGATCCTGTCTGCAGCCACCACTAGGGGGGAGCTCCTGTATACAGAGATACATGATAAGATCCTGTCTGCAGCCTCCACTAGGGGAGCTCCCTGTATACAGAGATACATGATAAGATCCTGTCTGCAGCCACCACTAGGGGGAGCCCCCTGTATACAGACATACATGATAAGACCCTGTCTGCAGCCACCACTAGGGGGAGCTCCCTGTATACAGAGATACATGATAAGACCCTGTCTACAGCCACCACTAGGGGGAGCTCCCTGTGATTGCTATGTGGCTGTGAGGTGTGGTATGGAGGGCAGAGATGGTGTTGGTTGGTATATAGATGTTTGGGGAGATGATGGGGTTGCAGTTTTGGGGGTGGAGATCTTGGGGTTGTCTTGTGTGCGGCTGCTTTCCCTTCCTTGCTGTTTTCGGCTCCTTTCTGTGCGTTTCATCGCCTCGCGCCTCCGGCGTTTCTGCGGGGAGTCTCTTTGTTTGGTCTGCATTAACGGTTTGTTCTTCTTACTGCGGCGGCTGAAGATAAATTATTGGTAAATAATTCAGGAGCCTGAAGGAGCGCGCTAAACCGACAATATTATCCGTGTCTTTCCATGTCACCCAGAGATGACATCGGAAATCTGCAGCTCATTACAGCGACTCGGCCGGATATCCCAGTACAGATGACGCCGGCCCAGCATCACCAGTCGCAGCTGCTAGTAGGTGACAATGGTGCTTCGTGCCCTTTGGGCTCCTGGGGAGCTGCGTAGGTTACACATATGATGTCTGCCCCAGGACACTACCGGACCCCCCCCCGTCCATGAGGAGTGTGGGGGATTGCTCTAATAACTAGAATTCACCTACTGGGATGTGAGAATCACCCATTCAGCAATTATTCTGGATTATTGGATTCCAAAGACTGACAGGGAATGTGGATTGTGAGCCCCGATGGGGACAGTGATGATCATGTCTGAAGAAATAACCGCGCTATATAAGTGAGGCAGGGCCGGGGTCAGCATCCGGCAAACCCAATCAAATGCCGGGGCCCTGGGCTGCCGGGGGGGCCCACTCGCGGTGGCAGAAGTGGCGTACCGCTACTCAGGGGGGGCCCGGTGCCACGCTGTTACCGGCCTCTCCCCCGCCGAGGATCGCGCTTTCAATTGTATCGGCATTGCAGTTGCTGATACAATTGAAAGCAATGATGAGAGAGGGAGCGGCGCGCAGCCTCTCATCATTCCCCCCGTTGTAACTGTTGGCGCTGACAGCTCTGCAGCGGAGCGTGGTGACGTCATCACTGCGCGCCTGCAGTGAGGTCAGATCGACAGCAGTGGACGCGCCAAGGAGACCGGAGCAGCAGGAGAACGAGGACAAGTATGTATTTCATCACTGTGGCCAGACGACCATGGGGCTGCATTGTGCTATATAGGGGCTGTATACTACATGAAGGTGCCTAATGCTATCTGGGTCTGTACTGTGCTATATGGGGCTGTATACTACATGAAGGTGCCTAATGCTATCTGGGTCTGCACTGTGCTATATGGGGCTGTATACTACATGAAGGTGCCTAATGCTATCTGGCTCTGCACTGTGCTATATGGGGCTGTATACTACATGAGGGTGTTTAATGCTATATGGCTCTGCACTATGCTATATACGTGCTGTATACTACATGAGGGTGCCTAATGCTATCTGGGTCTGCACTGTGCTATATAGGGGCTGTGTACTACATGAAGGTGCCTAATGCTATCTGGGTCTGCACTGTGCTATATTCGGGTTGTATACTACATGAGGGTGCCTAATGCTACCGTATATTAGTCTGCATTGTGCTATATGGGGCTGTATACTCCATGAGGGTGCCTAATATTATATGGGTCTGCATTGTGCTATATGGGGGCTGTATACTACATGAGGGTGCCTAATGCTATATGGGTTTGCATTGTGCGATATGGGGACTGCTTAATGTTATATGGGGGTTGCAGAGTGCCATATGGGGGTTGCAGAGTGCCATATGGGGGCTGCAGAGTGCCATATGGGGGCTGCAGAGTGCCATATGGGGGCTGCATAATGCCATATGGGGGCTGCATAATGCCATATGGGGGCTGCATAATGCCATATGGGGGCTACATAGTGCAATATGGGGGTGCATAATGCTACATGGCTGCTAAATAATACTATATGGAGGACTATGGGGGCTTCACATCACTATATGGAGGAATATGGGGGCTGCATATTACTGTACCCCCAGAATTGTATGTCCCCGCCCCCCCGGTGCTGTATACCCCCAGAATTGTATGTCCCCCCCATCCCAGAGCTGTATACCCCCAGAGCTGCATGTAACTCCCCCACCTCAGAGCTGTTTGTCCCACCACCTCAGAGCCACTGCCCCCCTCTAGAGCTGTACGCCCCCCATTGCTGTATACCCCTTTCCTCAGTAATATGTATGCTCCCCAGTAATGTGTATATCCCCAGCCTCTCTTGTGATGTATATACAGCAGTGTCAGTGTGCTCTATGTGCGGCCATGTCTGTCAGTGACGGCCACTAATCAGCGTGGCACAGCCACATGCCCAGGAGGAGCTGGATGGAGACAAGCGGGGGGGTGAATGAGGCTGTTGCCGGCTTCCCAATATTAGAAATCTCTCTAATGTGTGTGTATATGCATGTATGATGTGTATCTATGTGTGTCAGTGTATATGACTGTCTAGATTTATGTATGTTTATATGGGTTTTTGTGAATTTCCCTTTAAATATATATGTGTACATATGGCTGTATGTGTATGTATCTGTGCATGTCTATGCGTGGATGAGGCCCCATGAGACTCTTTCACCCGGAGCCTACAAAACCCTGGAGCCGGCCCTGAAGTGAGGAAAATAAATATCGTATAGAAGAACTGACTGCACCGTACAGACGGCGTCTGCCACGGAACAGATCAATGTGACCAAGAGGGGGAGCCGGTGAGCGGAGCTGCTATAGGCCGACAATGAGACCATGGGTCAGTGCCGTGTAACGACCGGAGGCCGGGGCCGGGACCACCCGTCCACAGTCAGAAAAGTCACTAAAAAATAGCCAGATCCGGGGTAAAGCCCTGCGTCAGCTCCTGAGGCCGCCCCGAGCCGTCAGTAATCACCGATCACATCACAAGGGATCAACCGGGCTTCACCAGGGAAGGGATCAACTCTGATGCAACGTCACGTGTGGCTTTTCGTACTCTGACGGTTACCGTTGCCGTTTCTGCTTTGTGTAAACAATGTATCGATTTATCCACAAAACTTTCACTTTCTTTTCCTTTTCTTTAGTTTTAACAATTTTGAGGATAAAAGAAATAATCCGGAAACACGGGATATAATCGTCCTTTATTTACGGTCCCGTTACATTGGCAGATCGTCAGCTCTTGTGCTCGGGTCGCTCGCCTCGTCGGCATGTTATTTTGTAACATTTCTACATTCGCTTTGTGCTGGGAGCTCGTGACATTTTCCAAGACTCTACTAGAAATCGTTAGTAACTGTAGCCCCTTATCTATTAGAGCAGCTAAAGGGGGGGGGGGGGTCTTCCTCCCTGGAGGAGCCGGCACGTCCATCCTTTACACCGGCAGCCCATTGGCTATAGTGGGATGTGCGTAATTCTGCGTCTCTCCTGTGGAGGCGCTGCAGCTGATGGGCAGGGGTTGTGGTCCTCGGGGGGCGTCTCGCCGGGTGGGTGCACAGGGCCATGTTTTCTATCCAGGGTTATTAATAATGGAGGGTGTGTGTGTGAGGGCGGCGCGGCCCGACTGTTTATATAATGGATAGAACGTAGACGGACGATTGATCAGAGACCTCACATCCATTCACCAGGCCTCATAGATTATTTATGGCGGCTCGGCCCGGAGTCTTGGCTCTGGATCTCCGGTGGATATAATATCTAATGTTACGTTTATGGAGGTAATGAGGCCGCGTGCGACTGTATCAAAGCGGCGACACGTCACAGAGGAGAAACCACCGAGCCGCAGAGTTATGACTTTAATAAAGTGGAGGAGTCAGCGGCAGAGCGAGCGGAGGGGCAGATATGGGGGGAAATGATGGCCACGACAATGCGGCCTGCACTGGAGAAGCACGACACCCAGAGGCACAGGGCAACGTCACCGAGGTATGAGGCACAGGGCAACGTCACCGAGGCACAGGGTGATGTCTCTGAGGCACAGGGCAACGTCACTGAGGTATGAGGCACAGGGCGATGTCTCCGAGGCACAGGGCAACGTCACTGAGGTATGAGGCACAGGGCGATGTCTCCGAGGCACAGGGCAACGTCACTGAGGTATGAGGCACAGGGCGATGTCTCCGAGGCACAGGGCAACGTCACTGAGGTATGAGGCACAGGGCGATGTCTCCGAGGCACAGGGCAACGTCACTGAGGTATGAGGCACAGGGCGATGTCTCCGAGGCACAGGGCAACGTCACTGAGGTATGAGGCACAGGGCGATGTCTCCGAGGCACAGGGCGACGTCTCCGAGGTATGAGGCACAGGGCGACGTCTCCGAGGTATGAGGCACAGGGCGACGTCTCCGAGGTATGAGGCACAGGGCGACGTCTCCGAGGTATGAGGCACAGGGCGACGTCTCCGAGGTATGAGGCACAGGGCGACGTCTCCGAGGTATGAGGCACAGGGCGACGTCACCGAGGTATGAGGCACAGGGCGACGTCTCCGAGGTATGAGGCACAGGGCGACGTCTCCGAGGTATGAGGCACAGGGCGACGTCTCCGAGGTATGAGGCACAGGGCGACGTCTCCGAGGTATGAGGCACAGGGCGACGTCACCGAGGTATGACGCACAGGGCGACGTCACCGAGGTATGAGGCACAGGGCGACGTCACCGAGGTATGAGGCACAGGGCGACGTCACCGAGGTATGAGGCACAGGGCAACGTCACCGAGGTATGAGGCACAGGGCAACGTCACCGAGGTATGAGGCACAGGGCAACGTCACCGAGGTATGAGGCACAGGGCAACGTCACCGAGGTATGAGGCACAGGGCAACGTCACCGAGGTATGAGGCACAGGGCAACGTCACCGAGGTATGAGGCACAGGGCAACGTCACCGAGGTATGAGGCACAGGGCAACGTCACCGAGGTATGAGGCACAGGGCAACGTCACCGAGGTATGAGGAACAGGGCAACGTCACCGAGGTATGAGGCACAGGGCAACGTCACCGAGGTATGAGGAACAGGGCAACGTCACCGAGGTATGAGGCACAGGGCAACGTCACCGAGGTATGAGGCACAGGGCAACGTCACCGAGGTATGAGGCACAGGGCAATGTCACCGAGGTATGAGGCACAGGGCAATGTCACCGAGGTATGAGGCACAGGGCAACGTCACCGAGGTATGAGGCACAGGGCAACGTCACCGAGGCACAGGGCAGCATCACTGAGGTATGAGGCACAGGGCAACGTCACCGAGGTATGAGACACAGGGCGATGTCTCCGAGGCACAGGGCAACGTCACCGAGGTATGAGGCACAGGGCAACATCACCGAGGTATGAGGCACAGGGCAACGTCTCCGAGGCACAGGGCGATGTCTCTGAGGCACAGGGCAAAGTCTCCGAGGCACAGGGCAACATCTCTGAGGCACAGGGCAACATCTCTGAGGCACAGGGCAACATCACCGAGGCACGAGGCCAAGGGTAACGTCTCTGAGGCACAGGGCAACATCACCAAGGCATAAAGCACAGGGCGACGTCTCCGAGGCACTGGGTGACATAATTGAGGCACAGGGCAAGATCACCAACGCATAAAGCACAAGGCGAGGTCTCTGAGGCACAGGGTGACATCACAGAGGCACAGGGCGAGGGCAAGGGCAACGTCTCTGAAGCTCAAGGCACAGGGCGACATCACCAAGGCATGAGGCACAAGCTGACATCACCGAGGCACAGGGCGATATCACTGAGGCATGAAGCGACATCTGAGACACAAGGTGACGTCATCGTGGCACGAGGCACAGGGCAATGTCTCCGCGGCACAGTGCGACATCACTGAGGCACAGGGCGACATCATCGAGGCACAGGGTAACTATATAATGTAAGACTTTTTTATTATTATTATTAATAATAATAATAATAATAATAACAAATAATAACTTTTGCTTGTAGATTTATAAATTAGGTGAAGAATAAACTTTATGATTTTTTAAGTTGACGGCAAATAGAAAACTTGTAAACTGCAGAAATTTAGAATAATTAGAGTTACCCCCCTACTCTTTACCAGAAAAAAACGCCTACATTTTACAAATTCCTGTAAAACAAATGTATGCGGTGAAGAGAGGAGTACGAGGCGGCAGAGGAGTCGGCGGCAGAGGACGAGGAGCTGGCGGCAGAGGACGAGGAGCTGGCGGCAGAGGACGAGGAGCTGGCGGCAGAGGACGAGGAGCTGGCGGCAGAGGACGAGGAGCTGGCGGCAGAAGACGAGAAGCTGGCGGCAGAGGACGAGGAGCTGGCGGCAGAGGACGAGGAGCTGGCGGCAGAGGACGAGGAGCTGGCGGCAGAGGACGAGGAGCTGGCGGCAGAGGACGAGAAGCTGGCGGCAGAGGACGAGGAGCTGGCGGCAGAGGACGAGGAGCTGGCGGCAGAGGACGAGAAGCTGGCGGCAGAGGACGAGGAGCTGGCGGCAGAGGACGAGGAGCTGGCGGCAGAGGACGAGGCAACGCCAGACGCCACAGTCACACCCCGCACAGCAATGTTACATTATATTTGTAATATTTATACCGCCATGTCCTACATTATATCAGGGGATGTTTATGTTACTGTATCACACACCATATAATTGATATTTTCTACTATATATTATTGTATCACGGGACATCAGACATTCTAATAAGATTTCATTAGATATCACTACATTTACATGCTGTATTTTGTGGCTGCACTGACAGCAGAGCCCCCGATCACTATAATATGTGTCCCCCGAAACCCCCAATATATCAGTTGTGTAATTCATCCTCACCCTTATATCTCCCCTGTGAAGCTGCGGCCCCAGTGGCGCCGGCTGCCCCCCTCTTCATGGCTTTTGCCCCCACTCTGCCCCTTTCTTGTACACCGCTCCGGCCTCACGTTGCAGCCATGACAGGTTATATCGCGGACATCTGTTACTGATGGGCTTCGGATACATTGTGAAATCTCCGCAGCAGAGAATCCCCCGTACATTCTCCTGCGGATTCCATTGCGGAAAGTCTGCGGATTTGCGCACGTTTCCCCCTTTTCATTGACAGTTCTGTCCCGTAATTATACGCGGCGGATTCACTGTCTGGAAAATCCACGACTAAAGCCACGGAGGAAATATCCGGCCGTCGTTACAGAGGGAACAATCTGCACGGGCTGATACAAATGTAAAATTATATCATTGAACGTTTAATAGCTTTTATAGGATTTTTAGACATTTATTTTTTCAATTTTTAAAGTTGTAATTGTGACTTTTACTTTGTGACAATTCTGTTATTTTCCTCGGTATTAACCCTATAATTGATGGTGAGCAGAGTGCAGCGATTCGCGGGTGGAGGAGCCCCGGATCCCGGCAGCTGCACCGGCTCCGTGCGACACAATGTGACACCGCAGTCTGGATATGACAGCCCATAATAGCTCCAGGAGACTACAAGACCCAGCAGGAGGTGGTGAGAGTGGTGATGAAGCAGATTAGGATTAATCTGGTATTTTCTCTTCCTGCGGCACATGACATGTTAATCTCCGTCTCCGTCTGCGGACACAATCCCATCACCCTCCACATTTTCTTGCAGCGATACAATAATGCAAGTTTTAAATTCTTACATTTTGTAGAATAAATTCGCCGTTTTCTCCCTTCCTGCCTCCACAGAAGCGGCAGATTATATGAAGCCGGTGCCTGCCATTATATTCTCCATTTATAATGTGCAATTTGTCCAGGTTTATAGAGGAAATAAATCCTGCTTCCCCCTGAGCTGGGAGCGGAGCCGCGCTCCACACAAACAATGGCTGCACAGTTCTTACAGATAGAGGTCAGCAATGAACTGAATGTGAATCAACTCAGCACAAACTGCTCAGTCACTGGGGGCCAGGATGGAAGGTGCCGGGCTGGGGGGGCACCCAAGGGTGCCATGTAGGGTGCCGGGCTGGGGGGCACACAGTGGTGCCATGTAGGGTGTCGGGCTGGGGTGCACACAGTGGTGCCATGTAGGGTGTCGGGCTGAGGGGGCACACAGCGGTGCCATGTAGGGTGTCGGGCTGGGGGGCACACAGCGGTGCCATGTAGGGTGTCGGGCTGGGGGGCACACAGCGGTGCCATGTAGGGTGTCGGGCTGGGGGGCACACAGCGGTGCCATGTAGGGTGTCGGGCTGGGGGGCACACAGCGGTGCCATGTAGGGTGTCGGGCTGGGGGGCACACAGCGGTGCCATGTAGGGTGTCGGGCTGGGGGGCACACAGCGGTGCCATGTAGGGTGTCGGGCTGGGGGGCACACAGCGGTGCCATGTAGGGTGTCGGGCTGAGGGGGCACACAGCGGTGCCATGTAAGGTGCTGGGCTGGGGGGCACACAGCGGTGCCATGTAGTGTGCCGGGCTGGGGGGCACACAGCGGTGCCATGTAGGGTGTCGGGCTGAGGGGGCACACAGCGGTGCCATGTAGGGTGTCGGGCTGGGGGGCACACAGCGGTGCCATGTAGGGTGTCGGGCTGGGGGGCACACAGCGGTGCCATGTAGGGTGTCGGGCTGAGGGGGCACACAGCGGTGCCATGTAGGGTGCCGGGCTGGGGGGCACACAGCGGTGCCATGTAGGGTGCCGGGCTGGGGGGCACACAGCGGTGCCATGTAGGGTGTCGGGCTGAGGGGGCACACAGCGGTGCCATGTAGGGTGCCGGGCTGGGGGGCACACAGCGGTGCCATGTAGGGTGTCGGGCTGGGGGGCACACAGCGGTGCCATGTAGTGTGCCGGGCTGGGGGGCACACAGCGGTGCCATGTAGGGTGTCGGGCTGGGGGGCACACAGCGGTGCCATGTAGTGTGCCGGGCTGGGGGGCACACAGCGGTGCCATGTAGGGTGTCGGGCTGGGGGGCACACAGCGGTGCCATGTAGGGTGTCGGGCTGGGGGGCACACAGCGGTGCCATGTAGTGTGCCGGGCTGGGGGGCACACAGCGGTGCCATGTAGGGTGTCGGGCTGGGGGGGCACACAGCGGTGCCATGTAGTGTGCCGGGCTGGGGGGCACACAGTGGTGCCATGTAGGGTGCCATCAGGTGGAGGAGCAGAGGCCATCACCATCCTTCTCTGCACAGGGGGTGGTCACTGCTAGATGAAGTCCTCCTGACACGACCCCAGACATCAGTTACCCCGAGTCTCAGTAACTAAGCTGCCCTTGATAGAGGATGATCCGTGCAGACATCAGCCACCATCTCTGCCGCTTGTCAGACGCATCCTCTGTCGGGATCAGCGCTGGATTTCACGGTTACACTTCATCACTATATTGCTGCATTCACAGTTATTCATGGAATACAACTCCCAGCAGGATTTGTGCTGAGTAGTTATCAGAAGTCAGGAGCAGGTCATTCCTGCTCAGATTTGCTCTCGTTCACCTGCGGCCCCTCCTGCAGGATTTATTGACCATGGACCCCCCCAATCTACACCTCAGCCATGTTCTCTTGCCTCGGTTAGGGTGACCTGTTAACCCCTTGGTGCCCCCTCACCTGTGAGCTCAGGGATCAGCTCCAGGAATCCAGGCTTATACTAGCTAATATGGATTACACGTTTGCCTGGAGATGGAGGCTGCTCTGCCCTGAGCCTCATAACCCATAATAGCCTCATCTAGTCAATTTGTACCACTTAACCATAATGGAAGAATTGCCTTCAACCCCATCAGTTAATGAGCCTGCTGTCACCGAGTATAAAGACCCATATGCTGCTCCATTCTGGAAATGCTTTGGCACGGACTGTGATGCCCCAATCCTGCCACAGTAACAAAGCACGGATCGGAGGGACCCGGCACCACACGGCCATGTTGGCAGCATGTGAGCCCAGACAGGCAGGGTGGCATCACGGCAATAACCGGCAGCTGAGGACTGCTCCCTGCACCACATGGGCAGGGGGTCGCCATGTTATATTGGATCTGGCTGACCACTCACCCCATAACCCGGACATGTCACCAGAGAAAGACACCAACAGGGGCGGCAGCCACCAGGGGAATAATCTGGGGGGAAGCCACCAGAGACTTAATCCGGGGTGCGGGGTAGCCATCAGGAGCATAATGTGGGAGACAGTCATCAGGGGGATAATCTGGGGGGGGGGGGGCAGCTGCCATCGGAGGGACAATCTAAGGGCAGCCACTATCAGAGGGATAATTGGGGGGACAATTGCCATCAGAGGGATAATTGAGGGGGCAACCGCCGCCAGAGAGATAATCTGGGGGGGGGGGCAGCCATTACACGGATAATTTGGAGGGGCAGCCGTCAGAGGGATAATCTGGGGGTAAATCCATTAGAGGGATAACCTGGGGAGACATCCGTCAGAGGGATAATCTAGGAGGGCAGGCGTCAGAGGAATAATCTGGGGGGCAGCCATCAGAGGGATAATCTGGGGGCAGCCATCAGGAGGATAATCTGGGGCAGTCAACAGAGGGTTAATTTGGGGGCAGCCATCAGAGGGATCATTTGGGGGGGGAGTCATCAGGGGGATAATCTGAGGGGCTGCCATCAGATGGATAATCTGGGGGGGGGGCAGCCATCAGAGGGATAATCTGGGGGGCAACTATCAGGGGATAATCTGAGGAGGCAGCCATCAGGGGGATCATTTGTGGGGCAGTCATCTGGGGGGGGCAGCCATCAGAGGGTTAATCTCGGGGGTAGCCATCAGAGGGATCATTTGGGGGCAGTCATCATGGGGATAATCTGGGGGGGGACAGCCATCAGAGGGATAATCTGGGGGGTGGGCAGCCATCAGAGGAGGGATAATCTGGGGGGCAGCCATCAGAGGAATAATCTGGGGGGCTGCCACCAGAGGGATAATCTGGGGGGCAACTATCAGGGGATAATCTGAGGAGGCAGCCATCAGGGGGATCATTTGTGGGGCAGTGATCAGAGGGATAATCTGGGGGGGGGGCAGCTAAAGATAATGGGGGTGGGGGGGGCATCCAGCAGAGGGATAATCTGGGGGGGCAGCTATCAGGGGGATAATCTGGAGGGGCAGACATCCAACTTTACCCTGTACCTGTGATGCCGGTGAGGTGTGGGTTTGGGGGTCCCTGTGCCCACTCCTTTCATCATACTAGTTATACTGGTTCTGTGTAACCCCAGGGTGCATTTCTTACCGTCCGTCCTGTAGAATCTGGTGGCCTCTTTTTAGGGGATAGACTATTAGAGACCCCCATAGAGGCCGGAGGTGACAGCCGGGGTCTCTCAGACCAATAATAACTAAATCCTTCCTGTGATAATAATCGATTTCCCACCGAGATTGAGGGTTACCCAGCGCAGGAATGAGGACGACACATGCGGACCCCACACGCCCCGGTGACGACCCCTCCGCCCGATCCCGAGTCCATCCATAAAGCCGTGTCCTTTCCTATCCTCTCAATTGTAAAGCGCTGCGGAATATGTTGGCGCTATATATGTTTATTATCCTTTCCCTGGAGCCCCGACCACCAGATCCTGTGTATTTTCTCCCCAATCGCTGTAATCTATAGATCACTGAGCCAAGATCGATCACATAGAAGCATTCCCATATATGTCCCCGTATACAGCGGATCCCCGATCACATGATTACATGGATTTGGCCACAGATTTCTGATTCTCTGGATTTTTTTCAACCTAAATACGAGCTCCGCAGCTTTCCCCAAACTGCTCCATGTTCACAGATCTGATCGCCGACAATTCATTCTCCGACATCCAACAGAAAGACCCAGACCTCCATGGGACGACCCCAGATCAGCAGCTGTGGAGCCACTGACACCTGAGATAGATCTGATCCTGTCACCTATAGCTGCTGTCAGCCGGGGACAAGAGCTGCCTATAGACAGGCTGACTGACAGGCACAGATAATGACAGCTAGTGACAGCCAGACAGTGGCACCCATACATAGCGGCCACTATATACACTCAGTGGCCCCTATATACACAGTGGCACCCATACATAGTGGCCCCTATATACACTCAGTGGACCCTATATACACTCAGTGGCCCCTATATACACTCCATGGCCCCTATATACACTCAGTGGCTCCTAGATACACAGCAGCCACTATATAGACACAGCGGCCCCTATATACACTCAGTGGCCCCTATCTACACAGTGGCACCCATACATAGCGGCCCCTATATACACTCAGTGGACCCTATATACACTCAGTGGCCCCTATATACACTCCATGGCCCCTATATACACTCCATGGCCCCTATATACACTCAGTGGCCCCTATACACACAGTGGCTCCTAGATACACAGCAGCCACTATATACACACAGCGGCCCCTATATACACTCAGTGGCCCCTATATACACAGTGGCACCCATACATAGCAGCCACTATATACACTCAGTGGCCCCTATATACACTCAGCGGTCCCTATATATACTCAGTGGCCCCTATACACACAGTGGCTCCTAGATACACAGCAGCCACTATATACACACAGAGGCCCCTATATACACATAGTGGCCCCTATATACACAGAGTGGCCCCTATATACACACAGCGGCCCCTATATACACACAGCGGCCCCTATATACACACAGCGGCCCCTATATACACAGAGTGGCCCCTATATACACACAGCGGCCCCTATATACACACAGCGGCCCCTATATACACAGAGTGGCCCCTATAGATGACAGAGTGGCCCCTATATACACACAGCGGCCCCTATATACACAGAGTGGCCCCTATATACACACAGCGGCCCCTATATACACAGAGTGGCCCCTATATACACAGAGTGGCCCCTATATACACAGAGTGGCCCCTATATACACAGAGTGGCCCCTATATACACTCAGTGGCCCCTATAGATGACAGTAGCCCCCGAGCCTCTTACCTGGCGGGGTCTCGTTCTCTTCTCCGACTTCTCATCATGAAGCCTCTTTGGATCTTTGCTTTCTGCATCCAAAATAATCTAGAAATCCAAGGAAACTTTGGGTTTGGTTCCGGCTCCTGCAGCCGCTCACGGGCTCAATCCAATATATCGGGGTTCAGTGCCGGGCCAGCAGCGGGGGGTGAGTGCCCGGTGCCCGGCAGACTCCTGCAGCCGCCCCCGGGGGGTCTCCAGCGCTATCCGATCCCCCTCAGGAGAGTGAAGCATCTTCCACCCTGCGCCTGGTGCCTGAACAGCACATCCCGGGGTCCTGCTCCTCGGAGGGATCCTGCTCCCCAATATCACAGTAATCCCAAATGTTGCTGCTCCCCGGCGTCCTGTGCGCCCAGATGCGACTCCTCTGCCTCTGAAGAACTCCTCCGCTCCTGGAGGACTCCTCTGCGCCGGCCAGATGCGACTCCTCTGCACCCAAATGCGACTCCTCTGTGCCGGCAGGACTCCTCTGTGCCGGCAGGACTCCTCTGTGCCGGTAGGACTCCTCTGTGCCGGTAGGACTCCTCTGTGCCGGCAGGACTCCTCTGTGCCGGCAGGACTCCTCTGTGCCGGCAGGACTCCTCTGTGCCGGCAGGACTCCTCTGCGCCGGCCGCCGCTGTGCAGAGCTCCGCACAGGGGATGTGAGCGCAGCAGCCGCCTGTCCTCAGTGTGATCGCAGCTCAGCTCTGCCTCCAGCTCCTGATCCTGCCTCCAGCTCCTGATCCTGCCTCCTGCTCCCAGCACTGCAGACATTAAAAGATCCTGGGAGGAGCCATGCTAATGAGCCCAGGCCCGGTTTGGTTGGGGTCTGGTCCCCTGTGCAGGCAGTGTGATCGGCGGCAGCAGTGTGATCGGCGGCAGCAGTGTGATCGGCGCTGCACATGGCCGGCAGCTGTCCCCGGTCCCGGTGTTCTTCTTCTCTCTCCTCCTCCAGTCACCACCCCCATTTTTCGGCAGCAGACTGAGCTACAAGTGCAGCTTCCACCACCGCCGATTAACCCATGGCATGCCGGCCTGAATGCAGCACCCGACTCTGCAGCAGCGGGGTATGAGGAACCTTAACCCCTTCACATCTGCATGAAGATTATCGCTGAATCTTAAAGATAACAATCCAACCAGCAGAACAGGGATTAAGCAGATTCCAGGAGGGAAGGGGGCGCAGCACCAGGACCCCGGGATCAGACTCCCTGGGATTGGGGAGCAGTGGCCCCGGCTGTGACCTGGAGGAGGGATCTGTACAGCGCTGGGTATGTGCTGGTGACATCTGATCCCGATCACTGGACCTCCAGATTCTCTCCAGACAGAAACCGTGGTGGGGTCTGCCCAGGTCCGAGCAGCTGCTGCCCCTCCGTCCATGGAGCTGTCAGTCACTTAACCCTTCCTCTGCTGTCCCTACATTATTCCCAGAGGGATCAAATGCCAAATATTAGCCCCAAATTAAATAGCGGCGCATATATTGGGACCGGGGGGACCTGTGGTACTGACTGCCCTGCTGGGATCTGGACTGGGTAAGTAGCATCATGTAGGGGGAGGCAGCGGGTATCAGGAGGGTAATGGAGGGGAACAGATGAGGGGCGACTAATACTCCAGGTGTAGGAGAAATGCATAGGACAGAATATGTCAGCGGAGCAGGGGCAGGTGAGAGGTGGGCTGCACAGGACCCCCATACTGTACTAACTGCTCGGGGCAGGTGAGAGGTGGGGTGCTCAGGACCCCCATACTGTACTGACTGCTCGGGGCAGATAAGGGGCAGGTCAGGGGTGGGCTGCTCAGGACCCCCATACTGTACTAACTGCTCGGGGCAGATAAGGGGCAGGTGAGAGGTGAGCTGCTCAGGACCCCCATACTGTACTGACTGCTCGGGGCAGATAAGGGGCAGGTGAGAGGTGGGCTGCTCAGGACCCCCATACTGTACTGACTGCTCGGGGCAGATAAGGGGCAGGTGAGAGGTGGGCTGCTCAGGACCCCCATACTGTACTGACTGCTCGGGGCAGATAAGGGGCAGATCAGGGGTGGGCTGCTCAGGACCCCCATACTGTACTGACTGCTCGGGGCAAATAAGGGGCAGGTCAGGGGTGGGCTGCTCAGGACCCCCATACTGTACTGGCTGCTCGGGGCAGATAAGGGGCAGGTGAGAGGTGGGCTGCTCAGGACCCCCATACTGTACTGACTGCTCGGGGCAGATAAGGGGCAGGTCAGGGGTGGGCTGCTCAGGACCCCCATACTGTACTGACTGCTCGGGGCAGATAAGGGGCAGGTCAGGGGTGGGCTGCTCAGGACCCCCATACTGTACTGACTGCTCGGGGCAGATAAGGGGCAGGTCAGGGGTGGGCTGCTCAGGACCCCCATACTGTACTGACTGCTCGGGGCAGATAAGGGGCAGGTCAGGGGTGGGCTGCTCAGGACCCCCATACTGTACTGACTGCTCGGGGCAAATAAGGGGCAGGTCAGGAGTGGGCTGCACAGGATCCCCCCATACTGTACTGACTGCTCGGGGCAGATAAGGGGCAGGTCAGGGGTGGGCTGCTCAGGACCCCCATACTGTACTGACTGCTCGGGGCAAATAAGGGGCAGGTCAGGAGTGGGCTGCACAGGATCCCCCCATACTGTACTGGCTGCTCGGGGCAGATAAGGGGCAGGTCAGGGGTGGGCTGCTCAGGACCCCCATACTGTACTGACTGCTCGGGGCAAATAAGGGGCAGGTCAGGAGTGGGCTGCACAGGATCCCCCCATACTGTACTGGCTGCTCGGGGCAGGGAGACTTTTAATGAGCTTCTAATGAGGGAGCAGTAATTTGGTAATTAGGGGTTTTGGAGAGGATCCGCATCAGGTCCCTCGTCACTGCCTCCGGTTACTTTGTAGCAGATCTGTCCCGGGCTCAGAACGATACAAAGTTGTTTATTTATAAAAGTCTTTGTTTCATAAAAAGACTCAAAACAGAAAAGATTCCGATACAATCGCGTCCTGCTGGAAGCCCCGTACATCTCCCCAGGACCCCACATCTGTCCTGGACCCCACATCTCAGCCCCCTTCTCCCCAGGACCCTACATCTCTCCAGGACCCCACATCGCTCCAGGACCCTAAATCTGTCCAGGAGCCCACATCACAGCCCCCTTCTTCTCCACAGGACCCCACAACTCCCTAGGACCACATATCACAGCCCCCCACATCTCCTCACAACCCCACATTGCGCCAGGACTCCACATCTCTGCAGGACCCCCCATCTCCCCAGCCCACACATCTGTCCAGTACCCTACATGTCTCCAGGACTCCACATCTCCTCAGGACCCTACAACTCCCCAGCCGCCCCATATCTCTCCAGGATCCTATATCTCCTCAGGACCCCACATTTCCCCAGGATCCCACAACTCTCCATCACCCCACATTTCTCTAGGACCCCACAACTCTCCAGAATCCCACATCTCTCCAGGACCCCAGAACTGTCCAGGACCCCACATCTCCCCAGCTCCCCAGACCCCCACATCTCTCCCAGATCCCACATCTTCCCAGGACCCAACAACTCAGCCCCCCATATTTCTCCAGGACCCTACATCTTTCTAGGACCCCACATCTCTCCAGGACCCCATATCACAGCCCCCATAACTCTTCAGGACCCTACATCTCCTCAGGACTCCACATCTCCTCAGGACACCACATCTCTCCAGGACCCCACATCTGCATAGGACACATCTCCCCAGGACCCCACATCTCAGCCACTCACATCTCTCCAGGACCCTACATCTCCGCAGGACCCTACAACTCCCCAGCCCCCCAAATCTCTCCAGGATCCTATATCTGCCTAATCTGCCCAGGACCCCACAACTCTCCATCACCCCACATCTCTCAAGTACCCACAACTCTCCATCACCCCACATCTCTGCCAGACTCCACATCTCTCCAGGACCGCAGAACTGTCCAGGTCCCCACATCTCCCCAGTACCCCACATCTCTTTAGGACCCCATAACTCTCCATAATCCCACGTCAACCCTGGACCCCACATCTCCCCAAGACCCCAGAACTGTCCAGATCACCAATTCTCCCCAGGATCCCTCGTCTCCCCAGGACCCCACAATAAGGGGTATTCGGATACAACTGCGTCCTGCTCACAACCCCCCACATCTCCCCAGGACCCTAAAATAGGGACCATTTTAATACAATCACGCCCTGCTCACAGCCCCCCACATCTGACCAGCCCCCCACATCTCCTCACGACCCCACAATAGAGACCATTCTGATACAGCCACGTCCTGCTCACAGCCCCCCCACCTCCCCTCAGCCTCAGGACCCCGCTGCAGGCCATCAATCACCCTGACTGCCTCCTCCTCTGGGCCCTGGGCAGGCGGCAGGTGATGTCCAGTGTGAATGGGCCTCACATCTCCTCTCAGTGGCAGAGGATTGATGTCCTGGACAGGCAGAGAATGTGTCTTTAAAAGCCCTTTCTCCAGATTACAGGAAAGTGAATGATCTTATCAGCTGTAATGAATCACTCAGGGGTGACAGCCTGCAGCCGGAGCCCACAAGCCCCTGACAGGGGAGGACACAAATATCTGCGGAGCCAAGAATGTCTGCCCTAATAGATGGGAAGCCCAGAAAGCCGAGCACTACGCTGTATTAGAGCTCAGCTCCATGCAGGTAAGGCACCGAGCAGGAATCAGGGGCAGCAGCCTCACCTGGGGGTCCTGACTGCAGACCACAGCCCCCAGGGACAAGTACTGGTCACCTCCACATCAGGGGCAGCAGCCTCACCTGGGGGTCCTGACTGCAGACCACAGCCCCCAGGGACAATCTACTGGTCACCTCCACATCAGGGGCAGCAGCCTCACCTGGGGGTCCTGACTGCAGACCACAGCCCCCAGGGACAATGTACTGGTCACCTCCACATCAGGGGCAGCAGCCTCACCTGGGGGTCCTGACTGCAGACCACAGCCCCCAGGGACAATGTACTGGTCACCTCCACATCAGGGGCAGCAGCCTCACCTGGGGGTCCTGAGTACAGACCACAGCCCCCAGGGACAATGTACTGGTCACCTCCACATCAGGGGCAGCAGCCTCACCTGGGGGTCCTGACTGCAGACCACAGCCCCCAGGGACAATGTACTGGTCACCTCCACATCAGGGGCAGCAGCCTCACCTGGGGATCCTGAATACAGACCACAGCCCCAGGGACAATGGGGGGAAGAGAAATGCAATGTCAGCTCAATTACCAACTGGACACCTCCACATCAGGGGCAGTTCCCTCACCTGGGGGTCTTGAGTACAGACCACAGCCCCCAGAAAAAAATCTCAAAGTGTAATGTCGGGTCAATTACCAACTGGTCACATCAGGGACAGGACCCTGCAGAAGAGCAAATGTCAGCAGACAAGGCAGGAGTCAATGTATAGAGACTATTATTATTATTATTATTATTATTATTATTATTTGGAATGTGAAGCTTCTAGATCTGCTTTTGGTGAATTATTTATCAATAATAATGCTAATAATAATAATAATAGTAATAATAATAATCATACACATCTCCTGAATAATAATATAATATAAATCTGAATAATAATAATACACATCTCCTGAATAATGATAATAATAATAATAATAATAATAATAATAATCTGCATACATCCCATGAGCAGCGGCTTCCACATCACGTGCTGCAGGTGATATTTGGAAATGCCATGTCCCATACACAGGGGTCTGTTACTGATCCCTCTTCTGTCTCCTGGAGCTTCTCATTTACCTACAATCCCTGCTTCCCTTTCTACCTGCAGATGCTGCACTAAATGCTGCTTTCCTGCAGACTGCATCAGTCCAATCACTGCATTGCACACAATATTCTCCACATGCTCCTCAGTAATGATGGGTGCATGTACCGGGCCGGCAGGGTGCAGTTCCTCTGCCTTAGCACAGGTGGCGCTCTAGTACAGGGAGAGTTCTGTGTAGGATGGGAATTCTTCAGCTCTTTGTAGCTACTTCCCTCCTCAGTGTTCAGATAATTGATTTCAGGTCTGTCTGGTTCTAATATTTCTATGTGTTAACCGCTTGGTGTCCCTAGAAAACACATGTGGCCCCCAGTGGCCAGTATACTTGTCTGGGGGCTTTGTACCAGATTATTAGAGTGCAGAATATTTGGAATCCAGTTAATGACCCAAAGAGCTAACAATCTGCTGGTCATGCAGGGAGGGTCGCAGCTGTAGGGAGCGTCTGGGGCTGTATATACAGTAGGATCTCATGGATGAATTAAGCAGTGATTGCTTGCAGACAGTCCCCTCTCCGGGCTGTAAAACACAGACACAATCTGTACAAACAATAAATCAATGGGAAGTGGAGGAACATTACATGGATTTCATCTTCAGTTATTCCTCCCTGTCAGGCGGCCTCGGCTGGAGCGAAGCGTTTACCCCAGTGTATGTAGGATGCAGATCACACCAGTCCCTACACACTCCAGAGCCACAGGGGTAGAGACAGCCGTATGGACCCCAGGGGGCTATACCAGTAATGGGAGGCCCCGCAACACCTGTACTGGGAGGCCCCGCAACACCTGTACTGGGAGGCCCCGCAACACCTGTACTGGGAGGCCCCGCAACACCTGTACTGGGAGGCCCCGCAACACCTGTACTGGGAGACCCCGCAACACCTGTACTGGGAGGCCCCGCAACACCTGTACTGGGAGGCCCCGCAACACCTGTACTGGGAGACCCCGCAACACCTGTACTGGGAGACCCCGCAACACCTGTACTGGGAGACCCCGCAACACCTGTACTGGGAGACCCCGCAACACCTGTACTGGGAGGCCCCGCAACACCTGTACTGGGAGGCCCCGCAACACCTGTACTAGGAGGCCCCGCAACACGTGTACTGGGAGACCCCGCAACACCTGTACTGGGAGGCCCCGCAACACCTGTACTGGGAGACCCCGCAACACCTGTACTGGGAGGCCCCGCAACACCTGTACTGGGAAGCCCCGCAACACCTGTACTGGGAGACCCCGCAACACCTGTACTGGGAGGCTCCGCAACACCTGTACTGGGAGACCCCGCAACACCTGTACTGGGAGGCCCCGCAACACCTATACTGGGAGGCCCCACTACACCTGTACTGGGAGGCCCCACTACACCTGTACTGGGAGGTCCCGCAACACCTGTACTGGGAGACCCCGCAACACCTGTACTGGGAGGCCCCACTACACCTGTACTGGGAGGTCCCGCAACACCTGTACTGGGAGACCCCGCAACACCTGTACTGGTAGGTTCTGCAACACCTGTACTGGGAGGCCCCGCAACACCTGTACTGGCAGGCCTCAAAACACCTGTACTGGGAGACCCCGCAACACCTGTACTGGGAGGCTCCGCAACACCTGTACTGGTAGACCCCGCAACACCTGTACTGGGAGGCTCCGCAACACCTGTACTGGGAGACCCCGCAATACCTGTACTGAGAGGCCCCGCAACACCTGTACTGAGAGGTTCTGCAACAACTGTACTGGGAGGCCCCGCAACACCTGTACTGGCAGGCCTCACAACACCTGTACTGGGAGCCTCTGCTACACCTGTACTGGGAGGCCCCGCACCACCTGTACTGAGGCCCCGCAACACCTGTACTGAGAGGCCCCGCAGCACCTGTACTGGGAGGCCCCACTACACCTGTACTGGGAAGCTCTGCTACACCTGTACTGAGAGGCCCCGCAACACCTGTACTGGGAGGCCCTGCTACACTTGTACTGGGAGGCTCTGCTACACCTGTACTGGGAGGCTCTGCTACACCTGTACCTGTAGTGTGAGGCTCTGCTACACCTGTACTTGTACTATGAGGCCCCACTACACCTGTAATGGGAGGTTCCGCTACACCTTTACCTGTACTGTGAGGCTCTGCTACACCTGTCAGTGTACTGTGAGGCCCCGCTACACCTGTACCTGTACTGTGAGGCCCCGCTACACCTGTACCTGTACTGTGAGTCCCTGCTACACCTGTACCTGTAATAGGAGGCTCCACTACACATGTATCTGTATGGGGAGGCCTTGCTGCATTTGTGCCTGTATTGTGAGGCCCCGCTACACCTCTACCTGTCCTGTGAGGCTCTGCTACACCTGTACCTGTACTGTGAGGCAACGCTACACCAGTACCTGTACCGTAAGGTTAGGCTACACCTTGAAGGTTGTGCTACACCTGTACCTGTACTGGGAAGCCCCGCTACACCTGTACCTGTTCTGGGAGGCTCTGCTACACCTGTACCTGTACTGGGAGGCCCTGTTACACCTGTACCTGTACTGGAAGGCCCTGCTACACCTGTACATGTATTAAGAGGCTCTGCTACACCTGTACCTGTACTGGGAGGCTCCGCTACACCTGTACCTGAACTGGGAGGCTCTGCTACACCTGTACCTGTTCTGGGAGGCTCTGCTACACCTGTACCTGTACTGGGAGGCTCCGCTACACCTGCACCTGTACTGGGAGGCTCTGCTACACCTGTAAGGTAGCAAAGAAAAGTAAGTGGGACTCAGCACCAATGCGAATAGATAAAAATCTTCATGCTTTATTTGAAAAAAGTTAAAATTAATGAAGGGTCACAGATCTTTCCAAAAACGCCATGCGGCTTGACGCGTTTCAGACACAAAAAGGGGAATTTAAAAGCAGTCCTTAATCATAAGTTTATGATTAAGGACTGCTTTTAAATTCCCCTTTTTGTGTCCGAAATGCGTCAAGCCGCATGGCGTTTTTGGAAAGATCTGTGACCCTTCATTAATTTTAACTTTTTTCAAATAAAGCATGAAGATTTTTATCTATTCGCATTGGTGCTGAGTCCCACTTACTTTTCTTTGCTACCTTCCTGGAACACGGACCTGCCTGTCCGAGGGACTACGTGCATTCACCGCAGACTGGAGGACACTATTTGGGTGAGCTGAATACCTCTCTTTTTCCTTCTCTGCTACACCTGTACCTGTACTGGGAGGCTCTGCTACACCTGTACCTGTACTGGGAGGCTCTGCTACACCTGTACCTGTTCTGAGAGGCTCTGCTACACCTGTACCTGTACTGGGAGGCTGTGCTACACCTGTACCTGTTCTGAGAGGCTCTGTTACACCTGTACCTGTACTGGGAGGCCCTGTTACACCTGTACCTGTACTGGAAGGCTCTGCTACACCTGTACCTGTACTGGGAGGCTCTGCTACACCTGTACCTGTACTGGGAGGCTCTGCTACACCTGTACCTGTTCTGAGAGCCTCTGTTACACCTGTACCTGTACTGGGAGGCTGTGCTACACCTGTACCTGTTCTGAGAGCCTCTGTTACACCTGTACCTGTACTGGGAGGCTCTGTTACACCTGTACCTGTACTGGGAGGCTCTGCTACACCTGTACCTGTATTAAGAGGCTCTGCTACACCTGTACCTGTACTGGGAGGCTCTGCTACACCTGTACCTGTTCTGAGAGCCTCTGTTACACCTGTACCTGTACTGGGAGGCTGTGCTACACCTGTACCTGTTCTGAGAGCCTCTGTTACACCTGTACCTGTACTGGGAGGCTCTGTTACACCTGTACCTGTACTGGGAGGCTCTGCTACACCTGTACCTGTATTAAGAGGCTCTGCTACACCTGTACCTGTACTGGGAGGCTGTGCTACACCTGTACCTGTTCTGAGAGCCTCTGTTACACCTGTACCTGTACTGGGAGGCTCTGTTACACCTGTACCTGTACTGGGAGGCTCTGCTACACCTGTACCTGTATTAAGAGGCTCTGCTACACCTGTACCTGTACTGGGAGGCTCTGCTACACCTGTGCAGGAATGGTTACAGCTGAAGATCGTTTCTCTCCTTTATATGAAGGTCCAATATTACAGAATGAAAAGTTCTACAACTTTTTAATAGACCAATTTGTCCTTAGCGGGTTATTTAGTCCCTTTTTATGCTGTGTTGTTTGTTGACTGTTTTTACACCACTCTCTTCTACTTGGAGCTCGTAGTTCATGAATTTTGCACAAAATCAAAAAGGCAGTTCATTTTTGTCTTTTTCCTTTATTTGTGCCTTTTAGAGTAAAAAGGTCACTTGTTCTGCTCAGATGTTGCAACATTTGCCGAAAGCAATTATCGGCGTATATAAAATCACGTCGGGGGCTGGAACACATTTGTGTAAAATCTCTCTGACTTTATAAAAAGTTGCAATAGATGAATCAGCCGAACACATCTGAAAACCCCAAACGCAGCGCACGATAATGACCATTAACAAAAAGCAGGCGAAAAGATAGAAAAGATGGAAATGAGAAGAAAAAGACGCAAAGTGCAAATGTAACAATGAATCTGCAAATAAAGCATTCGTGTTTACATCCTGAAGAAGAAAACCCAGACAGGCCGCGACGCCTCACAGCTGAGGGTTTGGTACAAATGTATCCAGTGGAATGAGTCCAGATGATACATTATAGCGAACTATCAGGAGAGCTCTGTGCTGCCCCAGTATTAGGCTGTATGGGGTCCGCAGGGCGTGGGTGGGCTCGTCCTACATTGCATGCATTATTTAGGGCCATAATCTTACCCTGAAATGTGCATGCAGTAATTTTTCCATATGAACCATTGTTCCGCTCCATACATTTGTCGCTGGCTATAGGGGGTACACTTCATACATTTGTCGCTGGCTATAGGGGGTCCGATCCATACATTTGTCGCTGGCTATAGGGGGTCCACTCCATACATTTGTCGCTCTCTATAGGGGGTCCGCTCCATACATTTGTCGCTGGCTATAGGGGGTCCGCTCCATACATTTGTCGCTGGCTATAGGGGGTCCGCTCCATACATTTGTCGCTGGCTATAGGGGGTCTGCTCCATACATTTGTCGCTGGCTATAGGGGGTCCGCTCCATACATTTGTCGCTGGCTATAGGGGGTCCGCTCCATACATTTGTCGCTGGCTATAGGGGGTCCTCTCCATACATTTGTCGCTGGCTATAGGGGGTCTGCTCCATACATTTGTCGCTGGCTATAGGGGGTCCACTCCATACATTTGTCGCTGGCTATAGGGGGTCCGCTCCATACATTTGTCGCTGGCTATAGGGGGTCCGCTCCATACATTTGTCGCTGGCTATAGGGGGTCCACTCCATACATTTGTTGCCGGCTATAGGGGGTCCGCTCCATACATTTGTCGCCGGCTATAGTGGGTCTGTGGCCGTCTGTGCGTGGTCTGTGGGTGAATATTTGCTTGCCTGAATTAACTCTTCGCTCCCTGCAGACTTTCTTTCTTTGGACAGAAACAATAAATATTCCTGGGCCGGATTCAAAATATCTATTCCAGCTCCTCACCTACCATCACAATGTATAATCATGGGGTCTTCTTTTAGGTAATACCCCCGGTACATCTGCTACTTCTACCCTCAGTGCAGTATACTTCACACAGGGCTCCTTTACAACAGCTACCTGTCCATGCCTATGGCTAAATCCCTATATCCATTCATTGACGACAAGCAGACATTTTATAGGTGTCTAAGAGAAAGTAGCAGAATTCTTCATACTGCAATGATGCAGTGTTATATGCAGCAGGTGGGTCGGGAGTGCAGCTCTGAGGGCAGTAATGCTGCCTCCTCATCATCACCTGCTGCAATGATGCAGCGTTATATGGTCGGGAGTGCAGCTCTGAGGGCAGTAATGCTGCCTCCTCATCATCATCGCCCTCCACCATCACTTTCCATCGTGAACAATCTTTATTTTCTCCCTTTTCGCAGTGATCTCAGCTCTGAGGGTTCGGGTCCTCCATACACAATGGCTCTTGTTCAGCCTCCAGGAGCTCACAGCTGGGGAACAGAGGGCGAAAACACTTGTGTCAATGATGTGGCCACAAAAGGAGCTTATTATCTTAAGAACATATCCACTCTGCAAAGACAACAGTCTACTGTGTGAAGACACAACTCCTCGCACTGCCATCAGGTGTAATGGCTCTGATTGTGGATACATTGTAGAACAAATAACATGGAGTGTTTATCAACAGATGTTGTCTGAGGCTTCAGAGTAAGGTGCCCGCATCCCCCACCGCCTGTGGGACCCCGCTATTATATTACAGGTATGGTGGGCAGGAATGTAATAGTTGGGAACATTAAACCCCAAGAAACCGTTAAACAGCTTTTATAATTTGAGACATCTTTCACAATTCCCATAAACTTCAATGTAGATGTGTCCATTGAGGTGCGGAAAAGACAAGTAAGGTTACAGGACCCCTTAAGAGCTGAAAGGTGGGTGTTGTGGCTATGACGTATATACCTTGGGTGGGAATACCTGTCCAGAATATACTGCTACTGCCCCAAATTCTGCAGATTCTGGCATGCCCCGACCTAAAAGAGGCATGGGCTACATAAACTCATCTCAAAAATTGGCATTTCTGTCCCTTTTCAGAGTGTTCCAGGGGCTGGGACTTAAATGTCCTGATATTAGCAATATTCGTGTTGGCCAGTGCATTGCAGGCTGAAGGAGACAAATGACTGTCCAGGTAGGAATGTGACGATTAGGGGTCCTGGTAAAGGAACGAGCACAGACCCCTGCCTCATGAGGTCAGTGATAGCTGTGGGGCCCCTAGCTGGACAGCGAGGAACACAGTACAAGAAGCATTGCCGATGTCCTGTCCCCAAAGACCTGACACCCAACTGATGCAGAAGAGCTGGAGGTAATGTAAGGGAATGGAAATGCTGCAGCTCTGCTTTTTCTCGCAATAATTTGTCCAGATAATTGATTTACTAGAATGTTATAATAATATAATAACAATATTATTATTGATTTACTAGGATTTTGTAGCTTTGAATCTTTTCTGATCCTGAATAATACCTATACAAGGTACAGCAATGGGGTTTGCACTAAGCCCTGCCACCTGGGGCTCATGCAGACCCCACTACAGCACTAGAGGACACATTATACGTGACATATGATCATAGCTGTGCACTGATGTCATGACAGCAGAGGATCTGTCTGATTGTACAAGGCTGTTATGATGTGTATGGACAGCGGATGTCATCACCTATATCCCAAGCGATGTCATCGGTTTATGTCCAGGTGCAGCATTTACACCAGAGATCAAGAGTTTCCAACAACATGTCTGACGTCTCCCAAAATAATGCAAGTGCCTCCTTCCTCTCCAGACTCTCAGGAGTTAATCTGTTCAGATGTTGTCATTGCCTCGGCATCGATCTTACAAGTGGTCTGTGGGTTTGATATCTACGTCTTCTGAGCGTGATTCTTCCCTGGGAGGGAAGCGCCGGCCTCAGATTCACACCACAACAGAAAGAACAGATTATCTTCACTGGTGAAATATTCTGCGGCCGGGATCCCCGCGGTGCGGATTGTGCGGTGAAGGACACGAATACGGGACACAATAACAACATTTATGGAAGTAATAACAAAAATCACAATGTAACTCCTGTGTCACAATCGTCTCATCATAAGCTCGTGTAGAGTCCGTCTATTGATCGCCAATCAACAGGGGCAATGGCGGTCACTGCGGGGGGGGGGGTTTATAGGAGATTATCCCCTAAAATGATCCTAAATTAGGAGGTCACCCTCATATGTGGAGTCTACTGCGCCATTTCTTCTCATGGTCTCAATGTAACCGCCTGCCATTATAGTGCCCGCACAGGTTGTCACGACTCTGCTTCTGTGTCAGTCTTCACTGGATTTCTGGCATTATATTCTCTTTTCAAAATTTGATACATTGTAATTCTATGGTAAAATATGCACCAGGCACAATGTATGTGAGCAATGCTAGTAATAAACAGAAGTGACAGAGTATACGGCCCGCCGCCTCATTTACGGTCTCTGCCCCCGCTGAGTCACTTCCTCATATCTCTGCTTCAAGTTGTGAAACTGGAGAATCAGCTGCAGGAATGAATCAGCGGAGGATTATCAGCGGCGAATCCCAGATATCACGTAGATGATACATTCTCTGCATATTCCTCGTCATCATCTCATGTGATCACCCGAGATCAAGAGGCGCAAAAGGGAAGAAGCTGCTCTGCTGTGAGAGCAATGAGTCACATCCAGTGTGGACAACGCTCTGTGAGCCTGGGCTCCACGATCAGCTGAGCTCACAGAGGATTGCCCCACTGGATACATTGTAACAGCCCCCAGCCTCTGTGCTTGATTACGGGTGTCGGTCTTCTCTTAAGATCTGTGCTTGATTATGGGGTCGGTCTTCTCTTAAGATCTGTGCTTGATTATGGGGTCGGTCTTCTCTTAGGTTTTTACTAGTAGCAAGCACAAATCCTAAGAAAGGAGAAAAACTGAAACTATGTAATAGTAGACTCTATATTTGTAAGACTGTTCATTTTGGATGGAGATTTGGCATTTTTGTTCCCGTCACTCAGTTGTCAGTGACTTTTCCTGATCAGATTTGAGGGCTTTTCCGCTGGACTCGTCACCTGGAAGGCGTTATCCGCCGCTCGCTCAGTGACTCGCTCTCCCCTTGTGCGGCGGGGTGGACGCTTTCCTGCCGTCACGTGCGTTCTATTCTTAGTGACCACCATTCTTCTTTCGCTCTATTTTTACTTTACTCAAAAAGCCAAAAATAAAAACCCCTCTGATTTCCTGAGGCATCAAAAATAAAAATAAACCAAAATTCCTACAATTACGTCTTCGGTGAATTCTACTATTGTCTCCCTGCGAAGAACGTCTGCTGTATAAACACTGAGGAATAGTATTCCTTCAGACGGCCGCAGCGTCTTCTATGTAGTGGTCCTTGGGGAGAACCCCCAGACTGCAGGCTGGGGTATCAAGTCATGGAGAGACCCCCAGACTGCAGGCTGGGGTATCAAGTCATGGAGAGACCCCCAGACTGCAGGCTGGAGTATCAAGTCATGGAGAGACCCCCAGACTGCAGGCTGGGGTATCAAGTCATGGAGAGACCCCCAGACTGCAGGCTGGAGTATCAAGTCATGGAGAGACCCTCAGACTGCAGGCTGGGGTATCAAGTCACGGAGAGACCCCCAGACTGCAGGCTGGGGTATCAAGTCATGGAGAGACCCCCAGACTGCAGGCTGGGGTATCAGGTGATAGGGAGGACCCTAAGACTGCAGACTGGGGTATCAGGTCATGGGGAGGACCCCCAGACTGCAGGCTGGACTATCAGGTCATGGGGAGGACCCCCAGACTGCAGGCTGGACTATCAGGTCATGGGGAGGACCCCCAGGCTGCAGGCTGGACTATCAGGTCATGGGGAGGACCCCCAGACTGCAGGCTGGACTATCAGGTCATGGGGAGGACCCCCAGGCTGCAGGCTGGACTATCAGGTCATGGGGAGGACCCCCAGACTGCAGGCTGGACTATCAGGTCATGGGGAGGACCCCCAGACTGCAGGCTGGACTATCAGGTCATGGGGAGGACCCCCAGGCTGCAGGCTAGACTATCAGGTCATGGGGAAGACCCCCAGGCTGCAGGCTAGACTATCAGGTCATGGGGAGGACCCCCAGACTGCAGGCTGGGGTATCAAGTCATGGAGAGACCCCCAGACTGCAGGCTGGGGTATCAGGTGATAGGGAGGACCCTAAGACTGCAGACTGGGGTATCAGGTCATGGGGAGGACCCCCAGACTGCAGGCTGGACTATCAGGTCATGGGGAGGACCCCCAGACTGCAGGCTGGACTATCAGGTCATGGGGAGGACCCCCAGGCTGCAGGCTGGACTATCAGGTCATGGGGAGGACCCCCAGACTGCAGGCTGGACTATCAGGTCATGGGGAGGACCCCCAGGCTGCAGGCTGGACTATCAGGTCATGGGGAGGACCCCCAGACTGCAGGCTGGACTATCAGGTCATGGGGAGGACCCCCAGACTGCAGGCTGGACTATCAGGTCATGGGGAGGACCCCCAGGCTGCAGGCTAGACTATCAGGTCATGGGGAAGACCCCCAGGCTGCAGGCTAGACTATCAGGTCATGGGGAGGACCCCCAGACTGCAGGCTGGGGTATCAAGTCATGGAGAGACCCCCAGACTGCAGGCTGGGGTATCAGGTGATAGGGAGGACCCTAAGACTGCAGACTGGGGTATCAGGTCATGGGGAGGACCCCCAGACTGCAGGCTGGACTATCAGGTCATGGGGAGGACCCCCAGACTGCAAACTGGACTATCAGGTCATGGGGAGGACCCCCAGGCTGCAGGCTGGACTATCAGGTCATGGGGAGGACCCCCAGACTGCAGGCTGGACTATCAGGTCATGGGGAGGACCCCCAGGCTGCAGGCTGGACTATCAGGTCATGGGGAGGACCCCCAGACTGCAGGCTGGACTATCAGGTCATGGGGAGGACCCCCAGACTGCAGGCTGGACTATCAGGTCATGGGGAGGACCCCCAGGCTGCAGGCTAGACTATCAGGTCATGGGGAAGACCCCCAGGCTGCAGGCTAGACTATCAGGTCATGGGGAGGACCCCCAGACTGCAGGCTGGGGTATCAAGTCATGGAGAGACCCCCAGACTGCAGGCTGGGGTATCAGGTGATAGGGAGGACCCTAAGACTGCAGACTGGGGTATCAGGTCATGGGGAGGACCCCCAGACTGCAGGCTGGACTATCAGGTCATGGGGAGGACCCCCAGACTGCAGGCTGGACTATCAGGTCATGGGGAGGACCCCCAGGCTGCAGGCTGGACTATCAGGTCATGGGGAGGACCCCCAGACTGCAGGCTGGACTATCAGGTCATGGGGAGGACCCCCAGACTGCAGGCTGGACTATCAGGTCATGGGGAGGACCCCCAGGCTGCAGGCTAGACTATCAGGTCATGGGGAAGACCCCCAGGCTGCAGGCTAGACTATCAGGTCATGGGGAGGACCCCCAGACTGCAGGCTGGAGTTTGAGGTCATTAGGAGACCCCCAGACTGCAGACAAGGGTATCAGCTCATAGTGAGGACCCCCAGACTGCAGGCTGGAGTATCAGCGGAGTGCGACATCGAAAACTACGAAGTGTGACATAGAAAGCCGCGGAGTGCGACATCGAAAGCCGCGGAGTACGACATCGAAAGCCACGGAGTGCGACATCGAAAGCCGCGGAGTGTGACATAGAAAGCCGCGGAGTCCGACATTGAAAGCCGCGGAGTACGACATCGAAAGCCGCGGAGTCCGACATCGAAAGCCGCGGAGTCCGACATCGAAAGCCGCGGAGTGCGACATTGACTTCTCTTGTAGTCAGAAGACGGCGGTGTCGGAGGAATGGACCCCATCATTCCCGTCCTGACACTGCGCAGTTCCGGCCCCGGATGATGCCATAAGACGGAGCAGTACTGACCCCTGAATATTGGCTCTGCACATTCCGATGTCGGCAGCGCTCCCCGAAGGTCGTGACCTCGCCTGGACACAAATTGACAATGTCGTTTCCCGGCTCCGCGCTCCTGGCGAGTGTTTGTGGTGTAAATTATAGGACAATGTGTTACAATGACTCGCTCGCCCCCGGGATTCTATATATTTATGTAAATGAGGCTCATCTCACCGCGCACACCAGGGACTTAAAGGGCCGGCGTCCAATCTTCCGGTAATAAAACTTAATCACTGTATAATGAAACCTGCTGCGGCTTGTAATAGACTTGGGGGGAATTTATTAAGACTGGCGGTTCTGACACTCGGCCGCGCTTTGTAAAATGCAACATTTTCTTTTTAATATTTGGAGCATTTTTACTCATCCGTAAAAAGTAAAATGAAAGCTCGGCGTGAGATGAAGAGGCCAAAAAACGGCTCAAAAAGGGCACAAAAATGGATCAAAAACGGTAACAAAAGGCACAAAAACAGCACAAAAACGGCACGTTAACTTTGTACATCAGAAAACTTGGGTCAGTTGCGTAATGAATTGAATAATTTTCTAGTTTTCTGCTTGCTGTCAGTGAATGGGAACCATCCATAGTGGGGGCAGCTCATGTCCTCTGCATTTTAGGCTGGTTTAGGCCATTATATCAGAACCCCAGGGCGCTCATGTTGGGTCTCCATCGCGCTCATCCAACTCACAAGATGCCACAGATGTTGTCAGCGCGCCATCTTCTAGAAATTGACCCATTGACCACCAGCGCTTCACCCCGATAATCGCCTTCATGTGAACCTGATTTGTGCTGTAAGTGAAGAGTAATTTTAATGAGGTTCATATGATGAGGCCGCGGGGAGGACGATGGAGCCGTCAGATGAGCAGGAGACACTATCCAGAGCCGGACCCCACCTTCTCCTGACCGGGGTCCATACAGGAACTATGGGACCTCAGCTCTGATAGGACCAGGTCACACCTCTCCTGACCGGGGTCCATACAGGAACTATGGGATCTCAGCACTGATAGGACGAGGTCACACCTTCTCCTGACCGGGGTCCATACAGGAACTATGGGATCTCAGCACTGATAGGACCAGGTCACACCTCTCCTGACCGGGGTCCATACAGGAACTATGGGATCTCAGCACTGATAGGACGAGGTCACACCTTCTCCTGACCGGGGTCCATACAGGAACTATGGGACCTCAGCACTGATAGGACCAGGTCACACCTTCTCCTGACCAGGGTCCATACAGGAACTATGGGACCTCAGCACTGATAGGACGAGGTCACACCTCTCCTGACCGGGGTCCATACAGGGACTATGGGACCTCAGCACTGATAGGACCAGGTCACACCTTCTCCTGACCGGGGTCCATGCAGGAACTATGGGACCTTAGCTCTGATAGGACAAGGTCAGACCTTCTCCTGACCGGGGTCCATACAGGAACTATGGGACCTCAGCACTGATAGGACGAGGTCACACCTCTCCTGACCGGGATCCATACAGGGACTATGGGACCTCAGCACTGATAGGACCAGGTCACACCTTCTCCTGACCAGGGTCCATGCAGGAACTATGGGACCTTAGCTCTGATAGGACAAGGTCAGACCTTCTCCTGACCGGGGTCCATACAGGAACTATGGGACCTCAGCACTGATAGGACGAGGTCACACCTCTCCTGACCGGGATCCATACAGGGACTATGGGACCTCAGCTCTGTAAGGACCAGGTTTCTCCTGACCGGGGTCCATAGAGGTACTATGGGACCTCAGCTCTGATAGGACCAGGTCACACCTTCTCCTGACCGGGGTCCATACAGGAACTATGGGACCTTAGCTCTGATGGGACCAGGTCACACCTTCTCCTGACCGGGGTCCATACAGGGACTATGGGACCCCAGCTCTAATAGGAACAGGTCAGATCTTCTCCTGACCGGGGTCAATACAGGGACTATAGGGTCTCAGGACCAGGCAGAAGACAATATGAGGACCCCTCACCAGGCTTTGTGGTGTTGATTCATGTCAGTGCTCCGGGTGGACTCGGATCCCAGGAACCTCCAGTTTTTGGCATATCTCTCATGAATAGTGATTGCAGCTCTAAGATAACCGAGGACTAGCAGCCGCTAATAGACGCCAGATGTCCGGGCCGGGATCACATTTCATGTTAGGATTCGTTCTCATCTCACATGAAACCTTCATAGAATTAATCCTGCTTAATATTATGGCTTTTAAGTTCTGAAGGCTTCGGTTCTAGAACAGTGACCACACCGGCGCATCCTACACACCGGCGCATCCTACACACCGGCCTGTCCTCCACACCGGCCCGTGCTACACACCGGCGCATCCTACACACCGGCTCATCCTACACACCGGCGCGTCCTACACACCGGCCTGTCCTCCACACCGGCCCGTGCTACACACCGGCTCATCCTACACACCGGCGCGTCCTACACACCGGCGCGTCCTACACACCGGCTCATCCTACACACCAGCGCATCCTACACACCGGCTCGTCCTACACACCGGCCCGTCCTACACACCGGCTCGTCCTACACACCGGCACATCCTACACACCGGCACATCCTACACACCGGCCTGTCCTACACACCGGCACGTCCTACACACCGGCACGTCCTACACACCGGCACGTCCTACACACCGGCGCGTCCTACACACCGGCTCATCCTACACACCGGCGCGTCCTACACACCGGCCTGTCCTCCACACCGGCCCGTGCTACACACCGGCGCATCCTACACACCGGCTCATCCTACACACCGGCGCGTCCTACACACCGGCCTGTCCTCCACACCGGCCCGTGCTACACACCGGCGCATCCTACACATCGGCGCATCCTACACACCGGCGCGTCCTACACACCGGCGCGTCCTACACACCGGCTCATCCTACACACCGGCTCATCCTACACACCGGCGCATCCTACACACCGGCTCGTCCTACACACCGGCCCGTCCTACACACCGGCTCGTCCTACACACCGGCACATCCTACACACCGGCACATCCTACACACCGGCCTGTCCTCCACACCGGCCCGTGCTACACACCGGCGTATCCTACACACCGGCTCATCCTACACACCGGCCCGTCCTACACACCGGTGCGTCCTACACACTGGCGCGTCCTACACACTGGCGCATCCTACACACTGGCCCGTCCTACACACCGGCACGTCCTACACACCGGCACGTCCTACACACCGGCACGTCCTACACACGGGCACATCCTACACACCGGCCCATCCTACACACCGGCCCATCCTACACACCGGCCCATCCTACACACCGGCACGTCCTACACACCGGCACGTCCTACACACCGGCGCGTCCTACACACCGGCGCGTCCTACACACCGGCGCATCCTACACACCGGCCCGTCCTACACACCAGCTCGTCCTACACACCGGCACATCCTACACACCGGCCTGTCCTACACACCGGCCCGTGCTACACACCGGCGCATCCTACACATCGGCACATCCTACACGCCGGCACGTCCTACACACCGGCGCATCCTACACACCGGCCTGTCCTACACACCGGCGCATCCTACACATCGGCACAACCTACACACCGGCCCGTCCTACACACCGGCACATCCTACACACCGGCGCATCCTACACACCGGCGCATCCTACACACCGGCGCATCCTACACACCGGCGCATCCTACACATCGGCACAACCTACACATCGGCACAACCTACACACCGGCCCGTCCTACACACTGGCGCATCCTACACACCGGCCTGTCCTACACACCGGCCTGTCCTACACACCGGCGCATCCTAAACACCGGCGCAACCTACACACTGGCCCGTCCTACACACCAGCGCATGCTACACACCGGCCTGTTCTACACACCGGCACATCCTACACACCGGCACATCCTACACACCGGCTCATCCTACACATCGGCGCATCCTACACACCGGCGCATCCTGAACACCAGCCAATCCTACACACCGGCCCATCCTACACACCGGCACATCCTACACACCGGCCCATCCTACACACCGGCACATCCTACACACCGGCACGTCCTACACACCGGCGCGTCCTACACACCGGAGCATCCTACACACCGGCCCGTCCTACACACCAGCCCATCCTACACACCGGCACATCTTACACACCGGCCTGTCCTAAACACCAGCCCGTGCTACACACCGGCGCATCCTACACATCGGCACAACCTACACACCGGCCTGTCCTACACACCGGCGCATCCTACACACCAGCCCGTCCTACACACTGGCGCATCCTACACACCGGCCCGTCCTACACACCGGCGCATCCTACACATCGGCACAACCTACACACCGGCCCGTCCTACACATCGGCACAACCTACACACCGGCCTGTCCTACACACCGGCGCATCCTACACACCAGCCAATCCTACACACCGGCCCGTCCTACACACCGGCGCATCCTACACACCGGCCCGTCCTACACACTGGCGCATCCTACACACCGGCCCGTCCTACACACTGGCGCATCCTACACACTGGCCCGTCCTACACACTGGCGCATCCTACACACCGGCACAACCTACACACCGACATGTCCTACACACCGGCAAAACCTACACACTGGCATGTCTGACACACCGGCACAACCTACACACCGGCACAACCTACACACCGGCCCATCCTACACACCGGCCCATGCTATACACCGGCCCATGCTACACACCGGCACAACCTACACACCGGCCAATCCTACACACCGGCCCATGCTACACACCGGCACAACCTACACAACGGCCCATCCTACACACTGGCACAACCTACACACTGGCCCATCCTACACACCGGCTCGTCCAACACATCTCCTGATCGGGTTCCATACAGGGACTATGGGACCTCAGCTCTGATAGGACCAGGTCACGTCTTCTGCTCCACATCCTAGACATCTCCACATTGCATATCGTAGGACATAATATGCACCGCCACATTGTATACACTGACCTGCTGTATATACCGCCACATTGTACACACTGACAATAATGTTCCTTGTTACACTTTGTGTCAGAACGTTTCCTCCAGAAAAGTGAGACATTTTCATTACAAGTTGGGACGTGGAATCCCCCAGGCCTTTAACCCCTTCTCAGCCTCACACTCAGCGGCCATATTCCACTGGTGGGCTTTCCTCCTGGAGGATATTTCTTGTCATTGGTCTCTGGTGGTGACAACCAATATGGCGCCATTACGTCTTATGGAGGATTGCTACTCAGCTTTGCCAGGTTCTTGAGAGGGAAATCCGCAGAAATCTGATGGAAAGTCGTGACATATTTACAACAATACCGCTCAGAGCGTGGGCAGAGAGTGGGAAGACCACAGGCAAAGAGCGGGCAGAGCGCAGGCAGAGAGTGGAAAGACCACAGGCAAAGAGCGGGCAGAGCGCAGGCAGAGAGTGGGAAGACCACAGGCAAAGAGCGGGCAGAGCGCAGGCAGAGAGTGGGAAGACCACAGGCAAAGAGCAGGCAGAGCGCAGGCAGAGAGTGGGAAGACCACAGGCAAAGAGCGGGCAGAGCGCAGGCAGAGAGTGGGAAGACCACAGGCAAAGAGCGGGCAGAGCGCAGGCAGAGAGTGGGAAGACCACAGGCAAAGAGCAGGCAGAGCGCAGGCA